>NC_056693.1:3965000-4265000 GCF_018350215.1 Panthera leo
GAGTAGGTGTTCGGTGAGGCCAGGGTTTCCTTCTGGGGCATAAGACATCTCGTAACAACGTTGGGAATGTACTAACTTCTGCTGGGTGGTTTGCTTAAAAATGGTTAATGGTTGGGGCGCCTGGCTGGCTCATTTGGTGAAGCATGCGACCCTTCATCTGGGGGGTATGAGTTGGAGCCCCACGTTGGGTGCAGAGATTACTTAAAAATAAAATCTTAGGGGCGCCTGGGTGGCGCAGTCGGTTAAGCGTCCGACTTCAGCCAGGTCACGATCTCGCGGTCCGTGAGTTCGAGCCCCGCGTCAGGCTCTGGGCTGATGGCTCGGAGCCTGGAGCCTGTTTCCGATTCTGTGTCTCCCTCTCTCTCTGCCCCTCCCCCGTTCATGCTCTGTCTCTCTCTGTCCCAAAAATAAATAAATGTTGAAAAAAAAAAATTTAAAAAAAAAAAATAAATAAAATCTTAAAAAAATTTTTTTTAATTAGTTAATTTATTTTGAGAAAGACGGAGAGAGCGAGCCGGGGAGGGACAGAGAGAGAGAGAGAGAGAATCCCAAGCAGTCTCCACAATGTCAGTGCAGAGCCTGACGTGGAGCTCGAACTCACGAACCATGAGATTATAACCTGAGCCAAAACCAAGATTCGGATGCTTAACCGACCGAGCCACCCACGCTCCCCAAAAATAAAATCTTAAAGAAAAAAAAAATGGTTAATGGTTAAGTTTACATTGTGTGAATTTCACCTCGATTAAATAAGTAAACAACTTTGTAAATATCATGACGTCTAAACAAATACGTCTGTGGGTCTTATCTGTCCCTCTGGCCATGAGTTTGAATCTTCTACTTCGGGCTTTAAAAAAAATAAAAAGACAAATATTACACAGAAAAATTTACAGGGTTAGACTGCATTTTCATGAAGTTCAAACATAAGCAAAATGAAACAACTTTCTTTAAAGAATAGAATTATAGTTTGCAAAACTATAAGGAAAAGGGAAGGATTTGGGGTGCCTGGGTGGCTCAGTCAGTTAAGTGTCTGACTTCAACTCAGGTCATGATCTCGTAGTTCATGAGTTTGAGCCCTGCATGGGGCTCTGTGCTGACAACTCAGAGCCTGGAGCCTGATTCGGATTCTGTGTCTCCCTCCCTCTCTGCCCCTCCCCTGCTCATGATCTGTCTCTCTCTGTCTCAGAAATAAATATTTAAAAAAATAAAAATAAAAATAAATAAAAATAAATGATGGGCCGCCTGGGTGCCCAGGTGGTTAACTGTCTGACTTCAGCTTGGATCATGATCTCACAGTTTGTGGGTTCGAGCCCCGCGTCGGGCTCTGTGCTGACAGCTCAGAGCCTGGAGCCTGCTTCGGATTCTGTGTCTCCCTCTCTCTCTGCTCTTCCCCTGCTCACTCAGTCTCTCTCTCTCTCTCTCTCTCAAAGATGAATAAATGTTAAAAAAATTTATAAATATATAGAAGGTGAAGTGATGCAAGTTAATGCTTCAATAACTGGTCCCGTATCATGATGTGTTTCCAGTTACTGGTCTTTGCTGGGTCTCCGCTCCCTTCCCCCACCTCCGAGGAGTCCACCAGACTGCAGGTGGCAAAGAAGGTGCAGAGTGAAGGCCTTGCTGCACAAAGAGCCATTCCCAAGACCAGAGGACTCTCCCCCGAGGCAGACAGCTCTCAGGGCATCCCCGAGCCGGCTGGGCTCAAAGTCAAGAAGGAAAAAAAACAAACGTGTTGCTGATCCCCTTCCCTGGCTCTGACCGGAGTTTATAATTACACGTCCATTACTGTGATTATGTGATTAATATCTGTTTCCCTCACCAGACTGTCAGCTCCCTGGGGGTCCCTTTTTTGCTCTCTACTGTATGCTGAGCCCAAAGTGCCACTCGATAAATAATAACAGCAGGGCTGATCGAGTCATGACCCCGTGCCAGGTTGTCCTCCAGGGCTCTGCAGGGATTAGGACAGCATTACTCCTGGCAGCGGCTGTAGGGGTAGCACACAAGGAGCTCCTGTAAGGGATGAAGAAGTGGCGAAAAATTGCTCGGGCTGTGTAAGGTGGAGCCAGGGTTTCCCCACCAGCCCCTGCCCCACGCTCCCGCCACCTGTCCAAGGCCGTGAACCCACCTCCCCATCTCTTCCCCAACAGCATCCTCAGCAAGGAGGCTGCTGGGAACCCTGGGACAGTTTGTAATCATATAACATGTCGTATCATACAAATATTAACTTACATGTTATATTATAAATATCGTACGGATACACTACAATAGATTATATTGTATGTTATGTTTCATATATGTAACGTTATGAATGCTATAGTCATATAACATGAGAGGCTACTGGGCGCCTGGGTGGCTCAGTTGGTTGAGTGTCCGACTCTTGATTTCAGCTCAGGATTTTGGCTCACGCCATGATATGGTTCGAGCCCCACATTGGGCTCTGCTCCAACAGTGTGGAACCGCCTTGGAATTATCTCTCTCTTTTCTTTCTGTCCCTCCCCTGCTCTCTTTCTCTATCTCTCAAAATAAATAAACAAACTTAAAAAAAAAAAAAAAAAAAAACGAAAACAAAGGGGCACCTGGGTGGCTCAGTCAGTTGAGCCTCTGACTTCGGTCCAAGTCATGATCTGGCAGTTCACGAGTTTGAGCCCCATGCCTGGCTCTGTGCCGATGGCTCAGAGCCTGGAGCCTGCTTCGGATTCTGTGTCTCCCTCTCTCTCTGCTCCTCCTCCACTCATGTTTTGTCTGTCTCTCTCAAAAATAAATAAACATTAAAATTTAAAAAAATGAATAAATAAAAAATTATATTTAAAAAAACCATGATAGGGGCGCCTGGGTGGCTCGGTCGGTTAAGCGGCCGACTTCGGCTCGGGTCACGATCTCGCGGTCCGTGAGTTCGAGCCCCGCGTCGGGCTCTGTGCTGACGGCTCAGAGCCTGGAGCCTGTTTCAGATTCTGTGTCTCCCTCTCTCTGACCCTCCCCCGTTCATGCTCTGTCTCTCTCTGTCTCAAAAATAAATAAACGTTAAAAAAAATTTTTTTTTAAAAATAAATAAAATAAAAAAACCATGATAGGCTATTAATATAAATCATATTTATGTAATGATTACTATAATATATAATGATGCTATATGGCTATATAGTTACTTAATTGTATTTATTTAAAAAATATTTTTAATGTTTATTTTTGAGAACGAGAGACAGAGTGCAAGCAGGGGAGAGCCAGAAAGAGAGAGAGACACACAGAACACAAAACAGGCTCCAGGCTCTGAGCCGTCAGCACAGACAGCTCGCAGGGCTTGAACTCATGAACTGCGAGATCATGACCTGAGCCGAAGTTGGATGCTTAACCAACGGAGCCACCCAGGTGCCCCTATAATTGTATTTATAATATGTAACTAAACATAGAAAATGTTAAGATAACATATCAACATATTAAATATCCATATTATTAATATAGTAACCAATTAACTATAATCACACACTATATATTATTAGTATATAAAATATTATATATGATATGTGTAATTATCTTTAAGTTGTAAATATAACATTTAAGAAATCAAACTCATGATGTTAGCACATTTGTATTCATAAATCAGCACATTTTCTCTATTGTAATTTTTTTTTAAGATTTTATTTGTCAAGTAATCTCTACACCCAACGTGGGGCTTGAACTCAAGACCTCAAGATCAAGAGTTTGCTGTACCAGCTGAGCCAGCCAGGTGATCCTATTTCAAACATTTTTAAGTTTAAGAGACTTTGGCCTTTGAGAGGTAACAGACGAGCTTCAGCTATTCCTGTGACACCAAAGAATGCACTCAAGCCACGATTTTCTTTCTTTCTTTTTTTTTTTTTGGCTGCGTCTACAGAAAGGCAACTTTCTCTTTTTTTAAATACTCATTTATTTTTGAGAGGGGAGGAGGGGCAGAGAGGTGGGGGGCAGGGGGACAGAGGACCCCAAGCAGGCTCTGCTCTGACAGCAGAGAGCTCCAGGTGGGGCTCGAACTCACCAACAGTGAGATCATGACCTGAGTGGAAGTCAGACGCCCACCCGACTGCGCCTCCCGGGAGCCCCCTCCAGCTGTGACTGTGGAGTTGAAATACACACCTGGTCTTCCCAAGGTGCGAGGCCGGTCCTTGGGCCTGAGCGCTGGAGCCCTGGACGTGGGTCTTGGTTCTCTGTAGCATCAGCTGGTGCTGTTCTGGTTCCTACCAGCTTTCTAGTGCACAGTGATGACAGCGTTCCCTGAGAACACAGCCACTGTCCCTGCAACTCTCCCTGCCTCCTTCTGAGCCCTGGGGATGCATGTCCCCACCAACCGTCTCCTGGAGCCCAGGGCGGCTCTTCTGTCAGGCACCTCCAAAGCCCCCTGCCTGTCCCTGGCCCCGTCCCAGAGCCCCGTGTGTCACACCGTTTCCAGGCACTAGAATCTGTCCAGCCCGCTGGGGCTGCCCTAACAAAGCACCACAGACCAGACCGGTGGCCTGAAGGACACTGTGTACTGTCTCCGGGTTCTGGAGGCAGGGAGTCCAGGGTCAGGGAGTCTCGGGGTTGTCTCCTTCTGAGGACCGTGAGGGAGAATCTGTTCCCGGCTCTCTCCTCGGTTCACAGGCAGCTGAGGGCCTCTGTTTCTTCCCTCGGCGCCTGTCTGCGTCCTCCCCTCCTTACCAGGACTCCAGTCATACTGGAGGAGAGTCCACCCTGATGACCTTGCTTTCACCTGGGTACCTCTGTACAGACCCTGAGATCCTGGGGGTCGGGATCCCAGCAGAGGCGTCTGGGTGGGATGCAGTTCAACCCACGATGTGTGTGCTCTAAGCTGCTGAGTTTTCTGGTCACTCTGTGGGTTTGTTGACATATGACTTCGGGGCTGCTAAGTAGGTTTCTGGACAGCACAAGGGGTCACTCTTCGCCACCCCGGAACACACAACCATATCCAAACAGACTCCAAATCAAAGCTCTTAAATTTCCAAACCTTTAATCCCAAACCAGACCACAGCGAGGCCAGACCCAGCGATTTCCCCTCCCCCTCCCCTGTTTCCCCAAGGTTCAAATTAGTTGGAAGATGCCTCTCCCACAAGTGAATACATCCAGATCTGGGAAATGAATCGGTCCAAGTCCGTCCTAAGACCCCCTGACCTCATCCCTCCCACCCTACTCCCCAGTTACCCCATCAGGTCCCCCTGCAAGCCTTCCCTGGGGACCCTCGTTTGTAAAAGCCCTCTCTCCATCGTACCCCATGCATCCCAATTCGGCCACCGAGAAGAACATATTCACAGAGGGAAAACATGAGGCAGGAGAGGGAGGTTTGTGCAAACAACGTGTGCCCCACAGCAGGCAGAACACAGTTTCTCCAGGACAAGGGGAAAGACTTTGAGGGATAAGAAGAAGAAAAGGAAGGAGTTAGAGAAGGCACAGTGCTGGCTCTAGGTGGCCCTGTGCCCCACCTTGGGGCAGAGTGAGCCCCAGGGCCCCGGAGGCAAGGTGAGCAGGAGGAAGCAGCCACTGGCCAGCAGGAGGACCAGGCTGGCCCCCATCCCACAGCCCAGGGACCAGGAGTATTCGTAGGCCAGGGCTGGGGCTGGGGGAGGCTCAGGGCTGACTCTTTGCAGCAGGGCTTGGACAGAATGCCGGAACACCTCCAGGCTGACCAGGAGCAGCAGGCCTGTGGGGAGAGGACAGGCATGGCGCTCAGGCCCCCGGGGACCCCGACCTGGGTCTGAGCGTCTCCCCAGCACACCCCATCTCATGCTCGTTCAAACAGGAAACCTGGGGGGCCCTCAGCACCACCCCACCTAATTCCTTCGACAGCTACTTACTAAACACCAACCCTATAGCACGAGTCTGGAAGCTGGAGATAAAGAAGGAACACAACACAGACAGAGGCAGAAGGGAGAGTAGTGGTCACCAGAAGCTGAGGGGCTGGGGGAACGGGATGGGGGGTGGGGGCTGCTGTTTGATGGGGACAGAGTTGTGCTTGGGGAAACACGAAAGTGAAAAGGCTCTGGAGATGGATGGTGAATGTGCTTAGTGCCACAGAACTGAGCACAAAACAGTTGAAATGGTAAATTTTATCTTATGTGTGTTTTAGCGCTTTAAAAAAGAAAAATGTGGGGGCGCCTGGGTGGCTCGGTCGGGCGGCTGACTTGGGCTCAGGTCATGATCTCACGGTTCATGGGTTCGAGCCCCGTGTCCGGCTCTGTGCTGATGGCTCGGAGCCTGGAGCTGCTTCAGATTCTCTCTCTCTCTCTCTCTCTGCCCTTTCCCCGCTCACGCTCTGTCTCTCTCTCTCTCTCAAAAATAAACATTAAAAAAATTTTAAAAAGGAAAAAGCAGGGGTGCCTGGGTGGCTTAATTGGTTGAGCATCCAACTCTTGATTTCAGCTCAGGTCATGATTCCAGCGTCGTGGGATCAAGCCCTGTGTCAGGCTCCAAGCTGAGTGTAGAGCCTGCTTAAGATTCTCTCTCTCTCTCCGCCCCTCACTCCTGCTCACTCTCTCTCTCTCAAAAAAAAAAAAACAAAAAAAACAAAAAATCAAAGTCCAAAATCAAAAACATGAAAATCAATTAAAGACTACATTAAAGAAATTGTTTGAAAAAATAAAAGGGGCACCTGGCTGGTTTGGTGGGTAGAGAATGCGACTCTTGATCTCTGGGTCATGATTTCAAGCCTCATGTTGGACATGGAGTTTACTTTTAAAAAAGTAAGGCTTTTGGAAAGAGCGATAGTAAAATCTGGAATAGTTGAACTCACCATGGAAGCACAGAACAGAAGGTGGTTGCCAAGGGCTGGCGGGGGAGGGGAAAGGGGAAGATGTGGGGCAAAGGTACAGAACTCAATTACGCAAGACAACAAAGAGTGGTGGGGATTTCATGTGCAGCAGGGTGACTATAGTTAGCAATACTGTATCACACATGTTACAAGATGAGAGCCTCGGTTTTCTCACCACACACACCAAGGTGGCCACGTGAGGTGATGCATGTTGTTAACTAGTTTAACTGTGGTGATCACTTCATGACGTGCATGTATATCAAAACCCCAAGTTGTACACCTTAAAGATCTACAATTTCTACTCACCATTCATACCCCAATAAAGCTCATCAACCATACCCCAATAAAGATGATGAATCACAAAACAAAAGGAAAGGCAGTCAAGTTAAGTTGCAATGAAATTTGATTTAAAAAAAAAAAAAACATGACACAAAAACAGACTCTCAGATCAATGGAACAGAATAGAGAACCCAGAAATGGACCCACAAACGTATGGCCAACTAATCTTTGACAAAGCAGGAAAGAATATCCAATGGAATAGAGACAGTCTCTTCAGCAAGTGGTGCTGGGAAAACTGGACAGCGACATGCAGAAGAACGAAGCTGGACCACTTTCTTACACCATACACAAAAACAAATTCAAAATGGATGAAAGACCTAAATGTAAGACAGGAAGCCATCAACATCCTCAAGGAGAAAGCAGGCCAAAACCTCTTTGATCATGGCCACAGCAACTTCTTACTCAACACGTGTCTGGACGCAAGGGAAACAAAAGCAAAAAGGAACTACTGGGACCTCGTCAAAATAAAAAGCTTCTGCACAGCGAAGGAAACAACCAGCAAAACTGAAAGGCAACCGACAGAATGGGAGAAGATATTTGCAAATGACATATTAGATAAAGGGTTAGTATCCAAAATCTATAGAGAACTTATCAAACTCCACACCCAAAAAACAAATAATCCAGGGAAGAAATGGGCAAAAGACATGAATAGACACTTCTCCAAAGAAGACATCCAGATGGCTAACCGACACATGAAAAAACGCTCAACGTCACTCATCATCAGGGAAATACAGATCAAAACCACAATGAGATACCACCTTGTACCTGTCAGAATGGCTAACATTAACAACTCAGGCAACGACAGATGTTGGCGAGGATGCAGAGAGAGAAAGTCCCTTTTGCACTGCTGGTGGGAATGCAAACTGGTGCAGCCACTCTGGAAAACAGTATGGAGGTTCCTCAAAAAATTAAAAATAGAACTACCCTACGGCCCATCAATTGCACTACTAGGCATTTATCCACAGGATATAGGTGTGCTGTTTTGAAGGGACACATGAATCCCAATGTTGACAGCAGCACTATCAACAATAGCCAAAGTATGGAAAGAGCCCAAATGTCCATCGATGGATGAATGGATAAAGAAGATGTGGTATATATATACAATGGATTATTACTGGGCAATCAAAAAGAATGAAATCTTGCCATTTACAACTATGTGGATGGAACTGGAGGGTATTATGCTAAGCAAAATTAGTCAAAGAAAGACAAATATCATATGGCTTCACTCATATGAGGACTTTAAGACACAGAACAGAAGAACATAAAGGAAGTAAAACAAAAATAATATAAAAACAGGGAGGGGGACAAAACATAAGAGACTCTTAAATATAGAGAACAGAGGGTTACTGGAGGGGGTGTGTGAGGGGAGATGGCTAAGTGGGTAAGGGGCATTAAGGAATCTACTCCAGAAATCATTGTTGCACTATATGCTAACTTGGATGTAAATTAAAAACAACAACAACAACAAACAACAAGAAAAGAAGAAAGTACAAGACAGAGACCCTAACCTCATGGAGTTTGTATTTTAGATGGAGGGGACGGGCGGTAAACAAATAAACCAAGGCTTGCAAAACTCAAATGTCTGCAGGAGGCAATGAGAAAGCAGGAGTCAACAAAGCAGGTGAGTGCAGTGGCTGGTGGGGGTGGGGGGAGACAAAGAGTCCAAAACTCAGCTTCAGCCAACTGCAACCCTTCAGAAATGGGGACTTAAATTGCCAGATCTTCTGAGTTTTTAAGATTAGCTGGAATTTTTTAAATGATTACTATTTTTTATGGGAATTTGCCCAACCTTGAAACATTGGCTCAGAGAAACGTTATGCCCTGCCCGCCAAAGTCCATTTATGGGTCATCGCTGGCTACAGGCTGCCAGGTTGTAACATCCAAAGTAAACACATGAGAAGACGAGATAATTTCAGAGAGTGATGTGTGCCGGGAAAGATAGAACAGGGTGATGGGAAGGCGAGTGACATCCAGGAGCAGAGCACAGACTTTGAGATGATGTCACCAGGAAAAGCCATTTGAGCTAAGACTTGGAGGATGAACAGAAGCCAGGTTCTGGAGCAAGCACAAAACTAAGTGATGGCCGGTGCAAGAGGAAGGAATGGCTTGTGCAAAGGCCTGGTGGTTGAATGAGTACAGTGTGTCTGGGGGAGAGAGAGGTCAGTGTGGCTGGAGAAAAGACAGTGGGGAGGGGAGAGTGGTGGGGAATAGACGTGCAGAGGTGGGCAGGGGTCAGATCTTGTAGGACCATCTGATAGCCCATGAGTCATGGGTCCTAGCTACCCCCTCTCTCAGACCCCGGACTCTTCTTCCCCCACCCCACTCCCTGGTACTTCGTTCCCCCCATGGTTTTTAATCGGGGTCCTGGAGAACGTAGCCAGGCGTCTGTGATCTGTGGGTCAGTAGCTCCCCTCTGAGGCCTCCTTGGCCCCACGCAGCTCAGCTTGAGGACCCAGAGGTGGAAGAGTATTCAGACAAGACACTCTCCAGTCCCCTTGATTCCTCTGCAAATTCATGCCTCATTGATTCATTCAACACATCTTAATTGAGCCCCCATTATAAAATATATAAACAAGGCTAACAGGGGTACCTGGGTGGCTCAGTCAGTTGAGCGTCTGACTTCGGCTCAGGTCAGGATCTCGCAGTCTGTGAGTTCAAGCCTCCTGTCGGGCTCTGTGCTGACAGCTCAGAGCCTGGAGCCTGCTTCAGATTCTGTGTCTCCCTCTCTCTCTGCCCCTCCCCCACTCACACTCTGTTTCTGTCTTTCAAAAATAGGTAAATATTAAAAAAAAAAAAAGACTAACAAAGGCCTTGTCCTCTTGGAGCTCCATCCCAGAAGGAGAATTAGACAATAATAGGGCAAATGTATTGCTGTGGACTGAATTGTGCCTCCAAAAGTTCAGCTGTTGGAGTCCTGACCCCCTAGTTTCTTGAAATGTGACTATATTTGAAGATAGAATTTTTTTTAAGTTTATTTTTTTGTTTTGAGAGAGAGTGTGAGGGGGGAGGGGCAGAGAGAACAGGAGACAGAGAATCCCAAGCAGGCTCCCAAATTCACAGATGCAGGGGGCTCTCACTCAGGAACTGTGAGATCACAACCTGAGCCAAAACCAAGAGTTGTCGGACACTTAACCAACTGCCACCCAGGCGCCCCGAAGGCAGAGTCTTTAAAGTAATAATTAAACAGACATGAGGCCACTAGGGCCTTAATCCAATATGGAGGGCAATATGGTGGTGTCCCCACAAGAAGAGGAGAACACAGATACACAGATTGAGGACACGGGGAGAAGACAGCCGTCTACAAGCCAAGGAGAGGCCTCGGAGGAGACCGACTCTGCCCATGTCTGGGTCTCAGACCTCCAGCCTCCAGATCCATGAGACAACACATTTCTGTTCTTTAACCCTCCCGGGGTTGTGGTACTTTGTTATGGCAGCCTGAGCAATGGAATACACACACAGGTATGTAATTTCAGGGAGTGATCAATTCCATGAGAGAAGAAAAGGGGGCAAGGTAGGGACACTGCAGGCAATGGGCCTCCTAAGTGGTCAACCAGATCAGAGACTTAAATGACAGGAAGGGATGAGACATGGGATGATCTAGTGGAGACTGAGGGGATAGCAGTGCAAAATGCTCTGAGGGGGAGATGAGATTGAAGTGTCTGAGGAACAGCAAAGAAGCCAATGAAACCAGGACAGAGGGAGCAGGTGGTAAGAGACAAAGTCCCACGGAGCCAGGAGCCAGGCCACATAAGACCTGGGAGCCACATTATTCTAGTGGTAGTAATTGATTGTGAACCTGATTTGAATCAGGTAGGAACCACAATAGGATTTATGGTTTAAAACTAAGACTAACCCCAAAGCAAAGGGCAGGTAGGATTTGGCCATGGGCTGTAGTCAGTAGACTCTTAGCCTTGGCTTTGTGAAAAGAATCTAACCAAACACTCTCTCATCTCATCTCTTCCCACTAGACCTCATGAGGTACGTATTATTATCCCCACTTTACAGAGGGGAAGATTAAAGCCTGGAGAGGTGGAGCTCAGGTTTGATTAAAGCCAGGTCTACTCCATAGCTTCTTCTCTTAGACACGCCTCTGTACTTCCTCCCCGACCAAGCCTGACATGCCTTGTATGACCTAGAAGGGCCTACGTGATCTGGCCCCTGCCTCCTTGTTTGTGCTCATCTCCCCAGCTCTTCCCACCCTAAAATAGTGGGGAGTGCAACGTCTTTCAGTCTGTATGTTTTATTGTAGAGAGAGAGAGAGAGCGGGGGAGGGGCTGAGAGAGAAGAGAGTGAATCCGAAACAGGCTCCATGCTTGGCACGGAGCCAGATGCGGGGCTTGATCCCACAACTCTGGGATCATGACCTGAGCTGAAACCAAGAGTCAGTCACTCAACCGACTGAGCCACCCAGGCGCCCCTCTCTCAGTCTACAAATGCACCAAATTCTTTCAAACCTGGAGACCTTTATGCTGCTTGGAATAATTTTCTGCTTACCCTTCTCTGAGTACTGCCTTACACATCCCTACTGTTGCTATTACTATCACTATTACTATTTATTACTATTTATTACTATCACTATTACTATTACTATTTATTACTATCACTATTACTATTTATTACTATCACTATTTATTACTATTACTATTTATTACCATTACTATTTATTACTATCACTATTTATTACTATTACTTTTTATTACTATCACTATTACTATTACTCTTTATTACTATTACTATTACTATTTATTACTATCACCATTGCTATTTATTACTATTACTATTACTCTTTATTACTATTTCTATTGCTATTTACTGCTATTGCTATTGCTATTGCTATTGCTATTACTATTACTATTACTATTACTATTACTATTACTATTACTATTACTATTACTATTACTATTACTATCACTGCTTTTGCACTTCTGAGAAGCCCTCCTTAAGCACTGCCACTCAAGTCTATATCAGATCTCCCTGTTACAGATTTTCCTCCACACTCTTTCATTTTCATTTGTAGCATTTATCACAGCTGGTAATTATTAGCATATATTAATTTATATTAGTATTGTCTATTTGTCCCATGGCTATCTCCCTCGCTATCATAAATCCATGAGAGCAGGAAACTTGTCTGTCTTGTATCTCTAAAACATGAACAATACCTGATGTATATATTTCATGGAGAGAAACAATATAATCTGAACATGTCCCTTTATTTAAGGAGATCTTGAAAATTCAATCTGTCCAGGGCCTGATACCAAATATAGCCAAAATACTTACAGCATCAAATCCACCCCCTCACTCTCACTTGCTTGTACAGTTTGCAGAAAAATTTCATGCCTGAGACTTCCATAAAACACTTTTATATCCTCACTTTCATGGCACCCCCTGGAATAACATGAGTATGAGTTCAATAACCAAATTCCTACCATGCTATAAATTCTACAAAAACAGGGATCATCTTAATATTATTCATCATTCTATCCCCAGTGGTATCAAGCACAGCATTGAGCACCTACTGGATAAAAAAAAAAAAAAATACTTGTTGAATAATTGGATGGATGAATAGAAGGAAACAGGTAAAAGAGAAAGGAGAATGGAAAAGGAAGAAGGGAATGGGAGGAAATTAATGAATCAATGGATGGATGGATGGACGGACGGATGGATAGATGGGATGAATGGATGGATGGATGGACGGACAGATGGATGGATAGACAGAAAACAGATAAAAGAGAAAGGAGAATGGAAAAGGAAGAAGGAAGTGGGAGGAAATTAATGAATCAATGGATGGGTGGATGGATGGATGGATGGATGGACGGATGGATAGATGGGATGAATGGATGGATGGACGGACAGGCGGATGGATGGATGAATAGACGGAAAACAGATAAAAGAGAAAGGAGAATGGAAAAGGAAGAAGGGAGTGGGAGGAAATTAATGAATCGATGGATGGATGGATGGATGGATGGATGGACGGATGGATAGATGGACGGACAGATGGATAGATGGAATAAAAGGATGGATGGATGGACGGACGGGGATAGATGGGATGAATGGATGGATAGAGGGATACTTGACAAATGGATACTTGGATGACTGACTTCATGGATATGTGGGAACTTGAGCTCAGAGATAAAAGATTTGCCCAAGATCACACAACTTGTCAGAAGTTAGACACCAACCTAGATGTTTGGATTCCCTGTTGATTTCCTGGTCCATCTTTGACCCCAGTGTCCTCCTCACTCTCCTTCCTCCAGCCACACTGGCTTTCCTTCAAGACCTTAAATTCACCAAACTCTGTCTAGCTTGGTTACTCAGGGAGGCCCTCACTAACTCTCTGCTTTAAATCAGGTGCTCTCATTATGCACTCTCACAGAAATCTACTTTTCTTTTCCTTTTATAGCACCTAGAAGTTTGTAATTGTGGGATGATTTGTGTTATTTCGGTGTCCTTAACCAGTAATCTCCCTAAGGGAAGGCACCTTTCTGTCCTGTACATTCTGATAATATTACATATACAAAAACGTACAAAAGTGTGTAATATGTCTGTGTGTGTATCAATGAATAAAATGAATAAATGAAAGAAAGGAAAGGAGATGATTGAATTTTCCCCTTTATTTAGGAAGATCTCTAAGGGAACAAAATAATAAAAATTGATCATTATTATTTTCCATTCATATGTTCATGTTCGTGAAGACTTATCATTTCTCCCTTATCTTGTACTAGAGTCTACCCCACTTGTTAGTTAAGGTTACCATGTCCATTTGTGACAGATTTTGCCTGCTTTATGCTCTGACCTTCATTCTGTTCCTCAAACTTGTCAAATCGCTATTCTATCACCATCACCACCAACATTGTCACCACCACCACCACAATATACAACATCATCAATATAGTCACCACTACTGTCACCACCACACTTTGGATGATTCCTATTCACCCTTCAATTACCAGCTTAAATACCACTTTCTCTGAGTTTCTCTGATACACCCTCACTGCAGTGTCTACCCCTAATATGCTTTATCATGACTTTCATCACAATTATAGTTGCATCATTATATGTGTAATTACTGGCTACTGTCTATCTCTGCTAGGCTCTGTGAGGGGCAGACTGTCTCTGTCTTGTTAGTCATATATACCCAGCCCTTAGCACAGTGCATGGAACATAGTAAGTGCTCAGTAAATTCACAGAGGATGAACAAATGAAGCTTATATAATTAGTGACCTTTCTATCTACCTTAGCAAACATCTGATCCAATGAGCACTACATTGACAAGATGTAGAATTTTTTTTTTGACCATCAGCTCCAAGAATGCAACATTCATTGAAGACCTAAGTTCCAAAGCTAAAAGAGTATTTGAAGACTTTCCAATTCCCAGCCAATAATAGCACTTAGAACTCTCACATTGAGCCTACTACAGTCCTGGTGCTTCCCAGCATGCAACAGTGCTTAGAGTTGTCCTCCAACTTCCCAGCATGCATCAGTGCTTGGAGATGTCCTCTAACCTCCCAGCAAGCAACAGTGCCTGGAGATGGCCTCCAACTTCCCAGCATGCAACAGCAATTGAAGACCTCTGGGTTCAAATTGGAGACCCCTCTGGGGACAGCAGGGCTTAGAATTTTCCATTCTTTGAGACCTCTATAGCCCTTAAGATTCCTCCAATCCCCATGGTACAACTGTGTTTGTGGACTCTATCTCCAAGCAGGCAACAATTCTCAGAAACCCTTGGTCCAAATTTAAAATAGTGTTTGGAGACACTTTAATCTCTAGGCAACAATAAAGCTTGGAATTCTCCCATTTTTGAGAGTACTACAGCCAGTGGGTTTCCCTCAACTCTCAGCATGCAACAGTGCCCTGGAGATTCAAACTCCCAGCATGCAACAGGGCTTGGACACTCTACCTCCCTGCATACAACATTACCTAGAGTTCCAAACTCCCACCATGCAACAGTGCTTGGACACCCTACCTCCTAGCATGCAAGAGCTCTTGGAGATCCAACCTCCCAGCATGCAATTCCCTCAGTCTCCAGGCTCCCAGCCCTCACCTGAGAGGCCAAAGCAGATGGCTCCAACTCGGAGTAGGAACTCTGCACCTTTGCTGAGCACCATGATGATACAGAGGCACCCCAGGGCCATGAGTGCCAAGCCTACCACTGCTATCACGGCAGCTGCCAGATTCACCTCTGCAAGGAGAGTAAAGGGAAGAAGTAGAGAACATGGGAGGGAGGAAGTGGGAAGGACTCCCCTATAGAGACCCAAAACCAGGAAGACGGAAGATTCAGAACTAGAGAATTTTCAAGTACGTCATTCAGTCCAATATTTTACTTACACTGTTGAAGGAACTAAGACACAGAGAGGCTCAGTGATTTGCCTGAGGCCACAAAGCAAAGAGGAGACACGGTCAGGATTAGAAAGAAATGGGAACTACCAATTATTCCTTGGGATCTGGTCACTGTTTGTTTACAGGTGAGGAAACTGAGGCAGTGAGCATGTGGGTGACAACAGAGAAGGTAGCTTGTTACAGTGAAATGATCCAAGTCTGAGTTCTGTACAGCCACTTCCTTGCTGGAAGCTTATAATAATGTCACCAAACTTCTCTGAGCCCCAGTTTCCTCCTCTAGAAAATCAGGATCGAAATCCCTATTTGACTGGGCTGTTGTGCGGGTTAGAATTAGTTTATAAAAAGTGCTCAGTGCAGTGCTTAGCACACAGGAGCTGTGCTATACACGTGCACTGTGATTATTCACTATCCCAGAGAAGCACAGTGTCTTGCCCAAACTCACTTAGCACAAAGACAAGACAGAAAGGAGCAGGGAGGGTGGGAACCACTATTGACTGAGGGCCTCCTATGTGCCAGGCATCACACTGTACGTTTCAGCTGTATCATCTCATTAAACCCTTACAGAGGCTGGATAGGAGTCATGACATGACCACAATCTCTTTACTGGTGTGGATGGACACTGAGGTACTGGGGTGACGGAGAGACTGTGGCTATAGCAGAAAGGGTAAAACCTGTGCTGACAGCAGAGAACCTGCTGCAGGGCTCGAACTCGTGAACTGTGAGATCATGACCTGAGATAAAACCACGAGTCTGACGCTTAAACGACTGAGCCACCCAGGCTCCCAAGAAAGGGTATAGTCTCTTTTTCTTTTAATGCTTACTTGTTTTTGAGGGAGAGAGAGGGAGAGACAGAGCACGAGTGGGGGCAGGGCAGAAAGAGAGGGAGACACAGAATCCGAAGCAGACTCCAGGCTCCGAGCTGTCAGCGCAGAGCCTGATGCGGGGCTCAATCCTACAACCCTGGGATCATGACCTGAGCCGAAATCAAGAGTTGGATGCTCGGGGCGCCTGGGTGGCTCAGTCGGTTGAGCGTCCGACTTCGGCTCAGGTCACGATCTCACGGTCCGTGAGTTCGAGCCCCATGTCCGGCTCTGGGCTGATAGCTCGGAGCCTGGAGCCTGCTTCCGATTCTGTGTCTCCCTCTCTCTCTGCCCCTCCCCCATTCATGCTCTGTCTCTCTCTGTCTCAAAGATGGATAAACGTTAAAAAAAAAATTAAAAAAAAAAAAAGAGTTGGACGCTCAACTGACTGAGCCACCCAGGTGCCCCAAATTGAAACGAAATTTTAAAAACTTAGTCTCTGCATCACACCAGCCACATGCACCCAGCAGCCACATGGGGCCAGTGGCTACCACATCGGTCAGCACAGGTACAGAGTATTTCCATCTCACGGAAGATTCTACAGGAGAGCATTGCTTTGGAGTCAGGATTATTTGGGACTGATTCTGCCTCTGCCTCTGCCCCTTCTGGAAAAAGTAAATGTAACCATTTTCTGGACTATCGTTTTTTCATCCACAAGATGAAGCCACCTCCCTGCAGGGTCATGGCAAGGACTGGAGTTATTATCAATGAAACACTCAGCACTCTGCTTAGCATGTGGCAGGTGGACATCTTTAAGAAAGTCCCAGAAAGGGGCTGTGACTGTCCCAAAGTCACACAGCACATGACAAAGGTGGAGCTGGGGTAGGAGCATCAGGCACAGGGCTCTGGAGAACCTCTTTCCCCCAAAGATGGGACCTCCCCTATCCCCTCCTGCCACCCCAGGGCAGAGCAGAGAGGAAGACCATGCTATCAGGAACTCTTCCGGCATGGTCCGCGTACCCCTCCCACCACCCCACCACCCCACCGCAGGGTGGTTCTCACCTTTCTTTGTAGTTCTCTGGAAGATGTGTGCATTTTCCCCCGTGGTAAAGAATTTAAAATAGGTGCAGTTTGCTTCTGTGGGAACAGGAGAGAAAAAGAGAGGTGATGATACAGACATTGCTGGCGTAAGCTCAGGGCTGGGCATTTAACAGAGCTCACAGCAGCCTAAAAATAGGATATCAGCATCCCTGATATACACAGGAGAGAACGATGCTCAGAGAAACAAAACCCGCCTGCCGTCATCCAGCTATACAGGAGCTGGGATTCCAGTCTGGAGCCTAGAGGTCCAGATCTGTGGCCTTGTGAAGGCTGTTGACCTCTCTGCAGCCTCTGAATCTTTCTCTATAAAATGAGATAATAGTCTCTTTCCTGGCTTCATCAGATGGGTTTGTTGAGGGGTCAAGTGGGATTAGAAACGGATGATCACTTTATTCAACAAAGGACACGAAGATAGAGGGAACAGAAGGCTAACAGACTCAGAGGAGATTCTCATCCCAGAGAGGGTTTCTAACTAGAACACACAAAGAACACCTGGAGACCAGCAAGAAAAGAGAGGAAACCCAATTGATAAATGGGCAAAGGACAGGAATAGTCAATTCACAGAAGAAGAAGTCTGAATGACTCACAAGTATATGAAGAGATGCTTCACCTCACCAGGGATCACAGAAATGCAACTTAGATCAGCAGGGAGAGGGCACTTTAGATCAATTAGATTGGCAAATATTAAAAGGATAATATCAAGCACTGGAAGAATAAGAGGAAACAGCTGGGGACCAGAAACTGGCACTAATGTCTTTCTGGAAAGCACTCTGATATCCTTTATGAAACGAGGTACGTTTATACCCTATAACCCAACAATTTCGTTTCTGGGTCTACATCCAGAGAAACACTACAGGCAGGAACATATGTGTGGATAATTGTAGCAGCACTGTTTGTAAGAACAGGGAGTCAGAATCAACCTAAGTGTCCATCTCAGGGGGATCAAGAAAATGGGGCAGATGTCCTCTGTGCAAATCTCTGCAGCATGCAGTAGCCATGAACTACGAGAGCAGAAAGCAAAGTGGGGAGATCCGAGAAATAGCGTCGAGCAAATAGATAGATAAATAAGTAAATCACAAACGGGGACAATCCACAGCGCGATATCATTTATGTAAATTAAAACACATACAGATGTAAAATAACACTGTATAGTTTCCAACTTAAAATATATACTGATGTATGGAAACCAATTTGACAATAAATTTCATATATTTAAAAATATATATATACTGATGGATATATATCAAACACATTAAAGAGATAGAAAGAAATGGGGGGGGGATAATACTGTAAAATAAAGCAAGAGAAGGCTGGCGATGATTTTGTGATGTAAATGAAAGAGTAAAGTTTGCCCATCTTTGAGGTCCCAGATAAACCTAAACTTAAAAAAAAAAAAAAAACCAAAAAGGCTGGGGCGCTCTCTAAACTGTATTTGAGGGGCGCCTGGGTGGCTCAGTCAGTTAAGCGTCCGACTTCGGCTCAGGTCATGATCTCGGGGTTCGTGAGTTCAAGCCCCGCATTGGGCTCTGTGCTGACAGCTCAGAGCCTGGAGCCTGTTTCAGATTCTGTGTCTCCCTCTCTCTCTCTGACCCTCCCTCGTTCATGCTCTGCCTCTCTCTGTCTCAAAAATAAATAAACGTTAAAAAAATTTTTTTTGAAAAAAAGAAAAAATATAAACTGCATTTGAAAGCTGGAACTTCCCACAAAATTCCTCTAGTCCCATGTTCTCATGCTACGGATGGGGAAACTAAGGCACAGGAAGGGGGAGGAAGAGAGGTAGACAATAAGACAAGTACAAGAAGACGAGCCAGGTGGGCTAGAGAAGCAGAAAGGAACCTTCCAGTTCAAAGAAAGATGTAGAGGGACAAGAAATAAAGTCCTGAGTCAGGTGAGGCAGTGGGACACTGCACCTGCCCTCTGAGGGAAGGAGAAGTGCAGGACGTGTTCTATCAGGAGCAGTGGGACGGGAGTCCTTACCCCACAGCATCAGCAATCCTGCAGCAACAAGGAGGAAAGGATACCTCTTGCAGCAGGGCTGATGATGCTATTGGTAGCAGTCAGTGGGGGACACATGGTCTTCATCCATGAGGGAAGCGTGAAGTCCCATCTAGAGAGTAAGAAGGTGTGGTCCACCTTTCTGAGAGAGCGTGGGGTGTCTGGCCTCCCATCATGGCTACTGGTGATTTAGGACATCTTGTCTCAGACTCCAGATGGCATATGCCATTTGGAAAAGAGTAGGGTGGGCCACACACACCGTCCCCCCCACTTGTAGCCAAGGGAATTAAGGGTGTCCTTTGATGGACAGGGCAATGTGTGGGATATTTCTGAGAAAACAGAAGTTGTGAACTTTTGGACGGTCCCCTCTGGAGGGTCAGGACTGTGGGATGATGAGACGGTCCTGTGAGGAGGCTGAAGTCCTCTCTGACCAACAGGGGGACATCAAAGGATATGAGGAGTCCTGTCTTATGGAGTGGGGTTGGGGGGGCATCCCTTATAGGGCAGCGAGGACCTTTGGGGCATCTTTATGGACTCCTGGGATGCGATAGAGTGCAATTGTGAAGAACAGGGACAGCCAGGTTCAAATCCCATATGACTAGCCTGGTGCATAGATGGAACCACTTCCATTCCTTACTCCTCATGTTTGGTTTCTCTAAAATGAGGATGATGGAGGGGCGCCTGGGTG
This sequence comes from Panthera leo, assembly GCF_018350215.1. Lineage (NCBI taxonomy): Eukaryota > Metazoa > Chordata > Mammalia > Carnivora > Felidae > Panthera > Panthera leo. The sequence continues at coordinate 3,985,030 of NC_056693.1, forward strand.
GCTCAGTCGGTTAAGCGTCCGACTTCGGCTCAGGTCACGATCTCACAGTCTGTGAGTTCGAGCCCCGCGTCGGGCTCTGGGCTGATGGCTCAGAGCCTGGAGCCTGCTTTGAATTCTGTGTCTCCCTCTCTCTCTGCCCTCCCCCAACTCGCACTCTGTCTCTCTCAAAATATTAATAAACACTGAAAATAAATGAATAAATAAATAAAAATAAATAAATAAAAATAGATAAATAACTAAATAAGTAATAAATAAAAGGTCCCATGGGGCGCCTGGGTGGCTCAGTCGGTTAAGCGGCCGACTTCGGCTCAGGTCACGATCTTGCGGTCCGTGAGTTCGAGCCCCGCGGCGTCGGGCTCTGTGCTGACAGCTCAGAGCCTGGAGCCTGCTTCCGATTCTGTGTCTCCCTCTCTCTCTGCCCTCCCCCAACTCACACTCTGTCTCTCTCAAAATATTAATAAACACTGAAAATAAATGAATAAATAAAAATAAATAAAAATAGATAAATAACTAAATAAGTAATAAATAAAAGGTCCCATGGCTCAGATGCCTGGCTCAGAGCCTGGAGCCTGCTTCCGATTCTGTGTCTCCCTCTCTCTCTCTGCCCCTCCCCCATTCATGCTCTGTCTCTCTCTGTCTCAAAAATAAATTAAAAAAAAAACACAAAAACGTTAAAATGAGGATGATGGTAACTATTCATAAGGTTGCTAGGAGGATATGAGGATTAACGAGTTAACGCACATGACGTACTTCAAACAGAGCCTGGGTGCTACGTAAGCATCGAAGCATATTACATAAGCATATTATTGCCAGGGCACCCCATTTTGCAAAAGTTTGGGAACTTCCTGCTTGAGGCCGTGAGGGGCAAAAAATTAGCCCATCTGCAGAAGTGAGGTGTTGAATCTGGACGTTGAGTGTGTGGATACCTCACATGACGAGGGGTGGGGGTATCCCACTCTGCTATCAAGGGTTTGGGATGTCCTATTTTGGACCCTATGGGTGGAAGATAGCATGCGTGGATAAGTGAGGGGGGAAATCCCATTGGAGCCCAGAGGGATAGGAGATCTTCTGTGGGAGGCACTGAGGTTATAGGACACTGTTTGGAGATCTCACATGGGTGATCAAGCCTGGGACATCCTACATGGACCGTGAGGGGTGTCAGATAGTTTCCTTGGGTCAGTACGTGTGGTGCAAGAGCCCATTCCCGTTCCCAGGGGGTATAGGATGTCCCAATGGTGTACGTAAACGGCATGGCATGTCCTGTCCGGGAGAGCAAGGGGTATGGGAGACCTGTGTGGCATTGCCACGGATGAAAGGCCATTCTGCGGGACCGTGAGGGGTGTGGGGTGTCTGGAAGAGAAAATAAGAAGGGCTGGAGGGTCAGGTCTGGGCATCTGCAGGTGACAGGACCAGGAAATGGAAAAGCACATCTCCCAGAAGCACGAGGTCTCCCGGGGGGGGGGGGGGGGGGGGGGGGGGGGAGGGTGTTGAGGGGTGTTCGGTGAGAGGTGTGTTTCCCAGTATCGGCCGTGGGGGTCCAGCACAGATTCCATTTTGGGGTTGGCATTAAGGTGATCTGTCTCCCCGGGGCCCACGGGATAGGAGTGCGGCCTGTCTCCAATGTGGGAAAAGCAAGCTGACCCCGGGAGCCCAAACTCTCTCTCTCTCTCTAGGGGCACAGGCTGGTCTAAGGGTTTGGGCGAGTTTTAGGGTACAGACTAGTCTGGGGGTACAGATGTAGCTGCGGACAGGCTGCTGGGGAGGGGGGTGGACAGGATGGCCGGTACACAGACTAGTCTGCACGTACAGACTTTCTCTCCCAACCCCCCCCCCCCCAGCCCCCAACTACCGCCCCCCAGCACACGCAGTTGGTGCCTGGAGCAAAGGTTACTCGGGGAGCACAGGTTGGTGTAGGCTTGGGCTGCTCTCTCCTTGGGGCTCGGGTTTCCCTGACTCCGCCCACTCTCGCTGTCTCTGGGAACAATCCCCGGCCCGGGGGCGTGGCCTCTCACCTCCGGGCAGCTCCGCGGGGCCACAGGTGTCTCTGCCCGCGGGCACGTCCGCCTGCCACAGTCGCTTGGTGCACATCTTCCAGAGCCCCAGGTGGACAGCGTCGCACACCGCGCTGCCATTGGCCTTGTAGGTGTTGAGCTCCACCCAGAACTCGGTGCCCACGGCCAGCACGGCCAGCGTGGCGCCCACCGCGCTCAGCAGGAGTCCCAGCTTGATCTTTCCCTCCCGCTCCGGCGTCAGCCGGGACTGGTGCTGCCCGAGAGCCCGCCGCCGGCCTGCCGCCTCCCGCCGCCGCCGGTCCTCCTCTTGCATGAAAAAGTTGGACCACATCATCATCCTCGGGGCCGTAGCCGAGCAGGTGCAAAGGAGGCAGAGTCCTGAGGGTGGCCCGGTGGCCCGGGGCGGGGGAGGGGGGGGCGGTTGGAACAAGTGGGGTGCTGAAGGAAGTGAGGGGCTCACTTTCCAGTGGATTCTGAGAAAGGAAGATCGGGATCTTCCCCTGGAATCTCCAGTGGGGCAGTGGAGGTCGCCTCTGGAGCTTGGAAGAGAAAATAGATCTTCTGGCCCAGGAACCCTCTAAGTTCAGGGGAGGCCCCAGGGAGCCCACAGAAACTCGGGGAGGAGCGTGGGACCAAGAAGAGAAAAGCAAGGTACCCCCAAGGCCCAGAGCTAGAAGCTGGGTATCCAGGAGGGGCACCTGAGGGCCCGGGAGAAAGGAGAACTGAGTACTAGCTGAGCCTTTGAGGGGCTGCTCTGGGTCCCCACTGGGAGGAATCTCCAGGAAACTGGGTGTCCTGGGGGACGGGCTCTGAGCACCCCACTAAGGCTCAGAGATTGGGGTACCCAGGGAGGGTTGCCGAGGCCCTCTATGTATTGGAGAGGAGATGCCTCCTGGTTTCTCTGGGGCTCAGGGTCTGGGGAGGGAGAAGTTGGGTCCCCACTGCGGTTCAGAACAGGTCAGAACTCCTTCTGGGTCTCAGAAAGGCAGTAGGACGCCCCTCCCCAACATTCACAGAAGGGGGCTGTAGAGTGCCGGCTGGGCTTCAGAGAAGGGGCGGGCGACCTCCTGGAAACCAGGAGAAGGGAGTGGGTGTCTCCCCGGCCATTCGGGGAAGAGAGGTCAGAGAAAGTCTCCCTGGGTCTCAGACAGGGGACTGCTGGCTCAGAGACATAATGGGGTCCGGAGAAGGGGGCTGGGGGACGCCCCCGGGGCTCAGGAGGGGGACCTGGGGTCCCAATCCGGGTCAGGAGGAGGGGCTGTGGTCCCCCACAGCGGCTCAGGAAACAGGGACGCAACCCCCCGGGGTTCAAAGGACCACGGGGACCCGGAAGGGATTCGGCGTCCCTTCGGGATCACTCGGCTCCCCCTCCCCCGGGCTCCCAGGGCCGGCGGGGCCAGGACCGCTCCAGGCTCAGCTCCAGGCCCGCCGCCCCCCTCAGGCCTCCCGCCCCGGGCTCCCGGGCAGGGCCCCGTCTCGCTCTCCTGCCTCCGCGCCGCGCCGGCCCCAGCTCCGCGCCGCCTCCCAGCCGGCCTGTCCTGCACGCCACCGCCTGCTCGGCCCGGACGCGCCGCTGCGCTCGCTCCGGCCTCGGCCCCAGCCACCCACCCCCTCGCCCTCCCGGGCTATTTCAGGCCCGACCCGTAAATAACACCCACACCTGTCGCCCAGCGCCTGTTGCCATAGGGACCCCGGGTATTTTAAGGGGACGCGGGGGGAGGCGGGAGGCTGTCCCGGGAGGAGGGCCTAGGGGCGGGGTTCTGACCCGGCTGGAGCCTGGGGGGACTTTTACCCCCTTAAGGGGCAAGCGTCTGAGCCGCGGGTCCCATCTCCAGGGTGGCCGGAGAGGGAGCGGGCCTGGCTGGGAATCTTAATTGCTGGGTCTGAGAGAGGAGGGGCCGGGGGGCTGGACTCCTGGGCCTGAGGGAGGAGGGGCTGGAGGCCAGGACTCCTGGGTCTGAAGGAGGAGAGGGTGGGGGCCTGGACTCCTGGGTCTGAGGGAGGAGGGGCTGGGGGTCAGGACTCCTGGGTCTGAGGGAGGAGGGGCTGGGGGTCAGGACTCCTGGGTCTGAGGGAGGAGGGGGCTGGGGGCCAGGACTCCTGGGTCTGAAGGAGGAGAGGGTGGGGGCCTGGACTCCTGGGTCTGAGGGAGGAGGGGCTGGGGGTCAGGACTCCTGGGTCTGAGGGAGGAGGGGCTGGGGGTCTGGACTCCTGGGTCTGAGGGAGGAGGGGGCTGGGGTCTGGTCCCCTGGGTCTGAGGGAGGAGGGGCTGAGGTCTGGACTCCTGGGTCTGAGGGAGGAGGGGCTGGGGGCTGGACTTCTGGGTCTGAGGGAGGAGGGGCTGGGGGCCAGGACACCTGGGCCTGAAGGAGGATGGGGCTGGGGGCCAGGACTCCTGGGTTGAGGGAGGAGGGGCTGGGGGCCTGAACCCCTGGGGCAGAAGGCTGGGGCCCAGCTCCCTGGATCTTGATGGATAGAGCTGATTCTGGTGCTGGATGTCTTCAACTCCCCAGAAGTGAAAAGGGCTGGGTGTCAGGGGCACTGGAACCAGAGCCACAGTCCTCATCATTGAGTTTATTAGACAGGGCACCCCCGGGGGACCTTCCATGCAGTTTCAGGTCCCCCAGGGGCCAGGACGGGGACAGCCATGTGGAATGGCAGCAGGGCCTGATCTTCACCCCATCACCCCCTCCCTCAGCCCTTCTGCGCACAGGCCAGGTGGGACCCACCTTTCACCAACTCCTTGGTCCGTGGCTGGTTGCTCTGGTGCACCCTGGCCCTATCTGTCCACCCTGCTCTGGACGCTCACAGCGCCCTGTGCTGCTTGTATTGGAGCATGAGTCAATCTGGTGTGATTGTGTGTGTCTGTGTCTGGCTCTCCCACCAGGCTGGGGCAGGGGGGGGGGGGGGTCCAGGAGCAACTCAGCTCCGTGTCCTCAACACCGCCCAGCCCAGGGCTGGGTGCACAGAGGCCTCAGATGTGCATTAGGTGATTGGATGAGTGGATGGACAGATGCAGGGAGGAATGGATGGATGCAGGGATGGATGGAGGGACAGAGGGATGGATGGAGGGAGGGAAGGAGGGATGGAAGGATGGATGGAGGGAGGGAGGGAGGAGGGCAGGATGATGGAAGGGTGGATGGAGGGAGGGAGGGATGGAGGGAGGGAAGGAAGGAGGGAGGGAGGGAGGGATGGAAGGATGGATGGAGGGAGAGAAGGATGGATGGATAGAAGGGTGGATGCATGGAAGGATGGAGGGAGGGAGGGAGGAAGGGTGGATGGATGGAAGGATGGAAGGAGGGAGGGAGGGATGGAAGGGTGGATGGATGCAGGGATGGATGGATGGATGGATGGATGAAGTAAGATGGTGACACACAGGCATGTCCTCCCAAGCTGTGCCCCATCAGGGAACAACTCCCTCTGCCTTCTCATTGGCCCGGCCACCTGTCTCCTGACCTGCAACTCGGAGATTACGCTGCCCAGCACCTGGAAGGCCCAGAAGTCCTTAACTGAGTTCCACCTGCTCCTTCCTTCCCCTCACTGGGTTTTCCCCGGGCCTTGACAGGGCCGAGAGGGGAACCAGAGCATTCTGAGCAGACACAGCCGGCGAGGCATGTCCGTCTGTCCTGCCTGAGTCCATCTTCCCCTCCTGGCCCACCTCCCACCATCCTGCGTCTTGTGTGCTCTAACAGTTCTTAGTTCAGAGTGTATTTTTCTGTTTTCCATCCCCTTGCCCTCTTTTCCCAGAAAGGGTATGAACTTTCTTTGGTATAAAAGCTCTTATTATTTTCATGCCAAGAAGATGGGCTTCTCCCCGCCCCCCACACCCTGCCACCAAGCAGAGCTCCGGTCCCTACCACTGCACTGAGATGACCTCTTACCAGGTCAGACCTAGCAGTCCCCTTCTTGGCTCAGTTCTCAGCACGTCTGGCCACTTCCTCCTGGCCTCCGCCTACCTCATCGTCACCCCTTGTGGCTCCCTTTGCTACATCCTCTTCTTCCCTGTTGCAGATGTCCCTGAGGCACTAGCCAGGGTCACTTCTCTGTCCACCTTCTCCCCCTGGGTCACCTCATCCAGCCCCATGGCTTTCAATATCTCCTATATGCTGACGTTTCCAAAACTTATATTTCTAGCCATGGCCTCTCCCCCAGGCTTGCATATCCAACTGGTTACCGGATACCCAGACTTGGGTTTCTGGCAGGCATCTCCAACTTGACAGGTCCAAAGAAGGACGCTTGGTCCCTACCACCCAAATTCTGATTCCTTGCCCCCCGGGGGGAGAGGGGGGCCCTTCTAGGCAATAAACCACAGCATCATGTAATCTGTGCAAGCCCGATTAAGAGTTCCTCTTTCTGGGGCGCCTGGGTGACTCAGTCGGTTAAGCGTCCACTCTTGGGTTCAGCTCAGGTCATGATGTCACAGCTTGTGAGTTCGAGCCCCTCATTGAGCTCTGCGCTGACAGTGCGGAGCTGCTTGGGATTCTCTCTCTTTCTCTCTGCCCCTCCCCTGCTTGCTCTATGCCTCAAAATAAATAAACTTAAAAAAAAAAAAAAGAGTCCCTCTTTCTGTCAGTCTGACTTCTCATTCCTTCTTTGTCCTGCTACGTTCGCATCCCTCCCCACCACTGTGGGCTCCACCTGCAAAATCTGGGCCCCATTCCTCCATTTCTCTCTGTCCTCACTGACGCCACTTCGGTCCAGGCCATCGTCAGCCTCAGCTGGACAAGGACAACGGTCCCTAACTCCTTGTTTCCACGTTTCATTCCTAAATCTATTCTCAGCACAACCATGCCGTTCTGTTCTGTTGTTGTTGTTGTTGTTAAAAATAAAAGTATGATGTCATGTATGTGCTCAAAACCCTCTAAAGGCCTCCCGTGAAGTGTAGAATAAATGCAGATTTCTTTGCTAGACTACTAGACCCTACATGCTGGGCGCCCAGCCTGCGCTCTGACCTCACCCGGATTTGCTCACCCCTTGTTAATCTGCCTGCCGGGGGGGGGGGGGGCTCCTCCCAAACCTGTACCCCCCCACCCCAGCTTCTGTGCTGCCTTTGGTGGCCCAAATGCTTGTCCCGTCCCATATCTGTCCAAACATAGGGCTCCCCAGGAGAGCAGGACCTTCATTCCTTAGGCCTAGCCTGGGTCTAGAACAGGTTGGTGCTCAATAAATACTTCTTGAATCCTGAAGACAAAACCAAAGACATGGGTCATTCCCATCCTGTCCGCTGTGCAAGCTTCCAAGTCTCCACGCTTCCTTCTGGGCATGTCTCTGGATCCTTCTCTGTAGATCCACCTCCCCATCTCTGTGTGGTTTTGTGTGTCTGAGACATCTCTCCTCTCCAGGTCACCCTCAGTGTCTTCAACTTTCCCTCATCCTTCCTTCCTTCCTCCCCCTCCTTCCCCTGCCCCCTCCCCCACTTCTCTCTCCTCCCCCGCTCCTGCCCATCTTCCACCTCTTTCCCGCTCTAGGTTTGGCCTTTGGACCTAGACTCCACTGCCGTAACCAGGCCTTCCTCCTCCCAGCAAACTCTCTTTTGACTCCACCTCTCCCTGCCCTTCTCTCCATGCATCTTCCCTACACTCAGTTCTCCTCTGACTCTTGCTAACTTGTATTCCTTTCCCCACACTCTCCACCCTCTCTCCCTGGAACTGTCCCCAGGGAGTTCCTCCCTGGCCCTCTGCCCTCCAGGCTCCCCCTCTTTCTAGTCTACCCACTACCCACAAGGTGCCTGAGGGGAACTCCCAACACCCAGCCTGATCCTGTCCCTCCTTTGCTCTACCCCTTTCTGCTGCCTCACTTTGTCATCGTCATCGGGACAGAGGCTGCCCCTGGGCACCACCAATTACCACCCCCTCCCCATTTGTGTCCGTGTCTGGCTTCCCACAAGACTGGGGGGCCTTAGAGGGCAGGGCAGGGTCTGAAGCATCTCCAACCCCCAGCATCGCCCTGCACAGGGCCTGCCACACAGGAGACCTTGGGAGATATTCACTGAGCAAAGGAAGGGACATCCACTAAGTCCTATGTGCTTCCTCCATCGTCCATAGCCTTCAGATGCATCCCCCTGCACCCCCACAGCCCTTGGTCAGCTCACCGGCCACATCCCACAGCACCAACCTCCTGTTCACCCCTTTCCCGAGTGGCTCCTTCTCACACCCACGTCCAGTCCTGCCCTTCTGCTGCTCAAAGCTGTCCCCCGTCTCCCCACTACCCTCAGAATAAAGCCCAAACCCCGCAGCCTGGAACTCCAGCACTTCTGACTCTGGTTTCTAGCTGCTTCTCTGACCTAACCACCACCACCACCACCCCTGTCCTCCAGCATCCCAGATCTCTGAGCCCTGTCTCCAGTACAGCATGCTATGTCGCCCCCCTGGCCTTTGCATGAGTCACCCCCCTTCATCCCTTGGCAGATTCCTACTCATCCTTTTTAAACCTAGGCTGGGACTTATGTTCTCCAGGAAGTCTCCCTGAGTACAGCCCACTCCTGGGACTTGGTCACTCTGTTCTCCCCATTGTGGTCCCTGTCACAGCACCCATCACCCTGCCTGGACTGCAGTTTTTGACGACTCCTCCTTGAGGGCAAGGAGAGGGTCTGTTTCATCTGGGGCAATCCTGATTCCAACATACTGCCTGGTGTGTTCACAGAGGCACAGAAATGTCAATGAGTGAATGGCTGAATTAATGAATGGATGAAACACAAATGTCTAAATCGCACCAGACACCATGCCTGTGCTTCAGTATTTTGTGTGATTATCTGCGTCCTCCCAGGAGTGTGAGTTTCAAGGGCCAGTCCCTGTGTTTGATGCTGAATTTCAGCCTGTCTCTGCCTCTCACTCTCCTCTTTGAGTTCCTGCCTCCCTTTTGTACTCCATTCATGTTATGCTTCCTTTGAAAGCCATTCCAGGGCCCCCTGCTGCCCTCAGAATAAAATCCAAACTCCTGATGTAACTTCTGAGGCCCTGGGCAGTCTGGCTCTGTTTACATCTCCGGCATCATCTTGGCCCATCTGCATCCAGCTCACTATGCCGTAGCCCTCCCTTAAGCTCTTCCTGCCCCAGGGCCTTGGCATATGCTGTTCTCTGGCTGCCACACTTCCAGCCTCACCTGGCTGGCTTCCTGTCATCCTTTCAATGTCAGCTAAAATATTTCTTCCTTTTAAACTGGGTTACCCATCCCTGACAGAACATTTTGTAGCATTTCAGACTTCTGTGTCCTAACTGTACCTTGCTGCTTGTACACACAGTTCTTTGATTAATGTCTGTCTCCTGCACAAGATGCAAACTCTGTGAGGACGCTGGGGAGACCCTGTCTGTCTTCCTCCTTTCTGTAGGCTCAGCATCTGGCACAACGCCTAGTGCTTAGGTGCACAAATAAATTTCGGATAATGAATGAACCAGTCACTCTGTTCGCCTGTTTATGTTCCCTCTCCAGCGCCTTCCTGGTACACAACAGGCACTTAATAAACCCTTGTGGAATAATGAATGAAAAAATGAATGAATGCCCACATCCACTCTTCGTTACTTTGCCTTTCTGCCTGCCTTCTCTTTACCTTTCTGTCTCTTTACAAAGGGCATATATATAGTTTGTAGGTATAACTATATATTCGTGTGTTATGGGCCCCTCTCCAGGAGTTGGGCCGGGCTGGGCTGGGAGTCCCTCCCTCCCCCACCGCCCCGCCCCCACATGCACACAGCAAAACATTAAAAAGAAAACATCTCAAAACTGCAAAAAAACTCCACAGCCCTCCCCCCGCCCCGCCAACCCACAAAAAAAAAAGTAAATAAATAAAACACGACGCCCCCTCCCGACGGCTGCCTCCCTCAGGGTCCCCGACCGGAAGGCGGGGCGTGGGGAGGGCCACGCAGTTCTCCAGCGCGCTCGCGGGGAGGGGGTCGCCCCCGCCCCACCCCGGCAGCCTCGTTGCACGCGCGCCCGCGCACGCGCCCCGGACACGCCCCCTCGGCGCCCCCCGGCGCGCCCCTACACCGGCGTGGTTTTCCTGTTGAGCGTGTTGGTGTTGGAGGCGGCGGCCTCCTTGGCCAGGGTCCCGGGGGCTGGCGCCGCGGGCGCAGGCGGGGCGGGGGCGGGCGCGGCGGGCGGCCCGGTGACCGTGACCGTGACCCCGCCGCCCGCCTCCTTGGGGAAGGCATTGTGCAGCGTGAGGAAGCCGGGCGCCCCCCCGCGGTCCCGCTCGGCGCCCGCCCCGCCGCCGCCGCCGCCCGCGCCCGCCGCCGCGCCGCCGTACGCCCCGCCGGCTCCGCCACCGCCGCCGCCGCCGCCGCCGGCCCCCGCCAGCCCCGCGGCCACGCTGCCCTTGGACGGGTCGCGGCTGAGAGTGTACATGGAGATGTCCGTGGAGGCGAAGCCCGGGCCCCCGGCGCCGCCGGGAGACGCGTCCCGCGACGGCGACGGCTCGCTGGAGCGGGAGCTAGAGCGGGAGCGGCGGCGGTAGCGGAAGCGGTAACTGGGCAGACGGAGGATGGCCGAGGGGCCGCTCCCGCCACTGCCGCCCGCGCCCCCGCCGGCCTTGAGCAGGTCCGAGCGAGACTGGCAGTGCGCCTCGCGGCTGCGCTCGATGTAGATGTTGACGGCCAGCACGCCGATCACCTCGGCCAGGATGAACGACAGCCCGCCGAAGTAGAAGGACCAGCCGTACGAGTAGTGGTTCTTCTTCTCCTCGTCCCGCTTCGGACCCGGCTCGCCCGCGTTGGCCGAGATGTACACGATCACGCCGATGATGTTGCTCAGGCCTGGGCGGGGACGGTCAGACGGGAGCCTGGAGGCCACCCCCGGCCCCGCCCCCGCCCCGCCCCGCCCGTCCCAGCCCGGCCCCAGGTGCCCTGAACTCTTCCAGGGCTGCCCCGGGCCCCGCCCCGGCTGGTCTAAGCTCCACCCCCGGACGGTGTAGGCTCCGCTCTAAGTGCTCCCTGTCCCGTCCCAGGTGCCCTGAACTCCTCCGGAGCTGCCCAGGCCCCGGAAATCGTCTGGTCTAAGCTCCACCCCCTGGCGGTATAGGCCCCGCCCCAAGTGCCCCCTGTCACGCCCCAGACGGCCCCTTCCAGTCCCAAGTGCTGTAAACTCCTCCCCACCTGGCCCAGGCCCCGCCCCAAGTGCTCCCTATCCTTACCCACCAGTCCCAGCCCCGCCCCAGGTTCCCGGAACTCCAACCCAGCTGGCTCAGGCCCCGCCCCTTCTGGCCTAAGCTCCACCCCCAGGCGGCATAAGCCCTGCCCCAAATGCTCCGTCCTGACCCGGACGGTCCATGTCCTGTCCCAGGTTTCTAAATTCCTCCCCGGCTAGCCCATGTTCCACCCCGCATTGGTCTAAGACCCACGCCCCGGTGGTGTAGGCCCCCTCCCCAAATGCTCCCTATCCCGCACTGGATGGTTCCTGTCCTGTCCCAGGTGCCCCGAACCCCTCCCAACCTGGCCCAGGCTCCGCCCTGCGCTGGTCTAAGCTCCACCCCCAGGTGGCATAGGCCCCGCCCTAGATAGTCCTCACCCTATCCCAGGTGTCCTACACTCCAACCAAGAGGTGCAGACCCCGCCCAGGCGGACCTAAGTCCCACCCCAGGGCGGTGTAGGCCCCGCCCCTGTTGGTCTAAGCCCCAACCCCTGGAGGTGTAGGCCCCACCCCGAATAGTCCCTGCGCGGTCCCAGGTCCTCTAAACTTCCCCCTGCCCCAGCTAACCCAGGCCCTGCCCCAAAACAGCCTAGTCTGGACCACGCCCCAGCCCCACGGCCCTAGGCGGTTCAGGCCCTGGCTGGCCCGAGTCCTGTCACAGATGGTCTAAACTCCTCCCGAGTTGATCTAGGGCCCACCCCTAGAGGGCCGAACTCCCAGTGAGCCCAGGCCCTGCTTAGTCTGGTCTAAACCCTGCCTGTGATGAGGTGATCCCAGCCTGTGTTTACAGGCCCTACCCCGGCTGGTCTAACTCTACCCTTAACGTTATAAAGCTGGGTTTTCTCTTGGGCCCTATGCTCCTTTAAACTCTGTTAATGAGGTACTTCTGTCTGATTCTCTAGGCCCGGTACCTTGCTGATGTAAACTCTTCATGGTATTAACCCAGACTGGTTATCTAGTCTAGGCCCTCCCCCTGCTGGTCTAAAATTCGTCTTTACTAGAGCACGTTCACACACACCCACCCACCCGTCTACCCTAAGCCCGCCTCCAACTTGTCAAACCCCGCCCCCTGCGGGTCCCCTCTTACTCCTGGCCCCCGCCTTTCTAGTCCTCTGGCTCAAAAGCATATCTTGACCCACCGCCAAAGCACACCCTGCTCTTTATGCTAAATCCTTCCCCTTCTCCGAATTCTGCCCCCTGGAATTTCCGAGCACTACTCATTTCATGTAGAAAAGCGGGGGAGGGAGGAGGGAGAGGAGCGTGGGGAGCCTCACTCCAAGTTGGTCTGGATGGTTTTCCAGCACCAGCCTCTTCTTGGATCCACCAAGGTCCACGAGGCCCCGCCCCCTAAAGCAGGTTCCTCCCCCTCTATCTGCAGCCAAATTACTTTCTCCCGGTCCCGCCCAGTCCTCGGATGCCAGCCCCACCCATCAATCCCCAAGATCCCGACTGTCTCAAGGCCCCACCCCCTTCACCAAGCCCCGCCCCTTCCGTCTCCATAACCGCGCGGGTTTTGGAACCTAAACTCCCGGCAATCCCGATTACACGCTAGACACCTGTCAGTGCTGGGTTGTTCCCCTCCCCCCCACTCCGAAGACGGCGCTAAGGCGACACCTACCTTGCCCAGCGGGTGGCGATGGAGCTTAGGAAGAGCCTAGGAAGGCTCTAGGCCCCCACAGGCGCCTGGGGCAGGGTGGCTTTGCAAACGCGCCGGCACACACACACACACACACACACACACACACACACGCACACACGCGCGCGCACACACGCACACACGTGTGCGCGCGCGCGCGCAGGTGGGCCGCCCCAGCCGGCCGCCCCCCTCCCTCTGCCTCTCACCTGCTGCCACGAACAGGATCCCTGCGCCCAGAATGATGTTCCTCTTGGATTTGTAGACCCGGGAGGCCGCCACGCACACGCCCCCGAGCAGCAGCAGGATGGCGCTGAGGATGGGAAAGATGCTGGAGGCCCGGACGACTCCTGCGAGGGAAAGGAGGGGAGAGAGAGGGTGGGGAGCCAGGGAGTCAGATGCGGCCCTTTGCTCCCCTCACCAGTTTTCGTCTCCGCTTCTCTCGCTGGAATCCTCCCATTCTCTCTCTCTGCCTGTGTTCTGATTATTTCGTTTTTTGTTTCATTCTCTCCCCTTTAAAATTTCTCTATTTCTCGGTCTCATCTCCTCTCCCGCCTTTTTCTTCGTCCTTTTCTTTCTCCCTCGGGCTATTTTTCTCTCTCCTGGCGTATTTATTTTTCTTTTTCCTTTCTCAAAATCACTCTCCCTCTCTCTGAACTTCTCTGTGACCCCTCTCTCTTTCTCTCTTTGCCCTCCTTCTCTGCGTATTTCTTTCCTTTCTCCAGATCTATCAAATCTTTTAATATCTTATCCACCACCCCTTTCTGCCTGGCTTCATGTCCCTCTTTGGGCTCCCCTCCTTTCCTCCCCTTCTGTGTCACCCCCATGCTTCTGCTTGGCTCCATCTATTGCTCCGGTCTTCGCTTGTGTGTGTCTGTCTGTCTTGTCTGTCTTTCTCTCTGCAGTCTTTCCCACCCACCCTCCAAACCACAGCAAACGGATTTTGCGATTTCTGAGCTGGCTGAGGCCGCAGCCAATCATAATTCAGGATTTGCCGCGTTCTCGGCGTAGCTACCAATCGCATCACCGGCTTCCCCAGCCTGCTCGAGAGAGTGGCCAGTCCGCGCCGCAGATTGCCTCACGGCCCAGGGCGCACTGGCCAATCCCAGCCCAGACACCGACAGCCAGTCACAGAGCAGTGTTGCCAAGGGCGCCGAGCAGCAAGGCGGCCAATCCCCTCCCAGGATCCCCCATCAGCCCGCCTCGAGGTGAGAGGAGGGGGCGGGAGAGGGATCACTGAGCCAATAGGGAGCCAGAGGATCTCAGCATCTGGATTTGGATTGGCTGACAAGTTCATCTCCGCGTGTCGATCTAAGTGCCGCTCCCCAGCCCCCTCTCCGCTCTCTAGGCGCCCCTCCCCGTCCCAGCAGCGCCCCCACTCTGACCCAGACCCCCACGTACGGAGCAGATACTCCGCGCTGTCATGGTCGTAGTCCGTGTCCTCCGGGAAATGGTTGATCTTCACGCAGACACCTCTTTTCAACCCTGGAGGGGGATGGGGGTGATGGTGGGGGGTGTACTTAAGAGTTGGGAGAACTCCCCTGTGAGAGACGACCCCTCTTCCCCAAATCCCTTCTTCCTTCTGGGCCTACTGAGAGACAGGACATCCTTGCTCCTGGGCCTGTCAGCGTCTGGGACAAACTTTCAACCTCTCTGGCCTCGGTTTTCCCACCAAAAAAGAAAAAGAAAGAAAAACCCACGCAACACTCGCTAAAAGGCCACAAGGACCCTTGCCCTGCAACCCGAGCTAGGACACTCAACCTCTCTGGCCTTCTGCCTACCCCTAAGAAAGAAGGTGCTGGTTTCGGCAATGTCAAGGCGCTCTGCAACTCTGAACTCGACGGGTCTGAAAATGCGTGAGAAAACCAAGGAGGGCACAGAAGGGGAGGACTACATTTCCCATGAGGCTCCATGGAGTCTTAAATCCAATTGTGAACGCTCAGCCCCAGTGGATCATGGGAGTTGTAGTCTCTTCTGTTCTGCCTCTAGGGAAAGGGATTCCGAGCCTCTTACCTGGAATCCTCGGGAAGTTGGAGTGGCTGGAACAAGTAGAGGCATTCGATGAGGTATGCCTCTAGACGTCATGCAGTCTTACCCCCTTCTTCCATCCCAGACTCCTCATCCTCACACCCTTTGGGGACCCGTCTTCTCTCTCACTTTGGGGACTTGGGGACGGTTCCTATTCTACTACCTCTAGCACACAGCTGGAGATTGATATGTAAGCATAAATATAAATACACTTAGTTTCCTCGATTCTCCAGGCTCCTTTCAACCTCCAGGCCTTTGCCCATGCTGTGGATTCCGTTCACATTCTTCACTGATGAAAAACTTACCCTGCAAGTGGGAGGCTCACAGGGTACCTGTTTGAGGAAGCTCTCCCTGTGCGCGCGCACGCCTCCTACCAAAGTTGGGTCAGTCTCCCCCTCCAGGAGAGCGGAGTTCCTCCGGGAACAGCGCCCTGCGATACCCCTCCCCCTCCCTTTTTTTTTTTTTTTTTTTTTTTTTGGCATGCATAGGGTTCATTTATCAGCTCCTTCCTCAGCAAACTGGGAGTTTCTGCAGGGGGAAAGCATGGGGTCTGATTCCTCGTGTGTCCCTAGCATTGCCTGGCACAAAGGAGGCCTCAAGAAATGGGTGTTGAATGAATGAATGAAATTATGAATGAATATAAGGATAGCAGAAGGGGAGGCTGGAGGCAGAAGATGGCAGGGAATGGAGATAAAGGAAAGGATTGGGAAGAAGGAATATAAGGCAGTGAGTAATTCCACTAATCGCTAACACTTGCTAAATGCTTCCTAGGTGGATTAACTCCCAAGAGTCCTATGAAATAGATAATGTTATTGGTGCTGGGCAGTGGCCAAACGTTGGGAATTGGAGCCACGCTGCTTGATAATGAAACTCGACGCCCTCGTGTCCTTATTCTGTGACCTTGTTGGTATTACTGAGGCCAATTGGCTTCAATCCTTTCACCTATAAAGAGGGGATGATAGGACCTATGTCATGGGGTTGTTGTGAGGATTGAATCCAGGTAAAGAGATTTAGCACTTTCCATAGAACATAATTAAGTGCTCAGTTGATATCAGTCGATATACCCATTGTCCAGATGAGGAAGCAGAGACACAGAAAGGATTCATCAATTCACAGCTGATGGGGGGAGGGGTGGAAGCAGAATTAAAACACACAGCAGTTTGCCCTACTGGAATATAGGCTATGGGCTGTTCACCACTGTATCCCGAGCATCTACAACAATGCCTAGCACTTAGTAGGTGCTTAATAAATGTTTTTATGAAAGAATGATTGAATGGGCCCAAGCACTTGAAAAGAGGCTCCACATCACTCATCATTAGGGGAATGCAAATCAACACCACAATGAGGTACCACATCATACTCCTTAGGATGGTTACTATTTAAAAAAAAAAAAAGTAAAACAGAAAGTAAGCGTTGGTGAGGATGAGAAATTGGAATCCTTGTGCACTGTTGGTGGGGGTGTAAGATGTTGCAGTTGCTACAGAAAACAGTATGGAGATTCCTCAAAAGATGAAAAACGATATCACTATATGACCCAGCAATTCTACTTCTGGGTGTAGACTCAAGAGAATTAGAAGGCAGGGTCTCTAAGAAATATGTTCACACCCATATTCACAGCAGCGTTATTCACAACAGCCAAAAACAACCTAAGTGTCCACTGACAAATGAAAGGATAAACAGAATGTGATCTCTACGTATAATGGAATATTATTCAGCCTTAAAAAGTAAGGGAATTCTGACATGTGTTGCCACATGGATGGACCTTGAGGACATTACGCTGAGTGAGACAAACCAGTCATAAAAATACAAATATTTGTACGATTCTATTTATATGAGGTCCCTAGAGGAGTCAAATTGATAGAGACAGAAGGTAGAATGGTGGGTTCCGGGGGCTGGGGGATGGGGGATGGGGAGTTCTTTAATGGGAACGGTTTCATTTTGCAAGATGGAAAGAGTTCTGGAGAATGGGTGCACAGCCATGTGAGCATAGTTAACACTAACTGTACTCTACGCCTGAAAACAGTTATGATGATACTGTTTAATGTTATGTTTTGTTATGTTATATTTTACCACAATTTTTTTTAAAAAGGAATGAATGATTGATTGATTATATACCTCTCAAGCGCAAGTCTTATCCATCAGCCCATGCATTATGGTGTGGTAGGTAAGACTGTGGGTTCAAGTTCTCTCCTTTTCTTGAATGGGATCACATCACTTCTCTCAAAACATGAATCATAATTAATTAATTAATCATAGACCCTCTCAACAGATTAGTGATGACAGCAGTAATGATAACTAGTAGTTACTGAGGGCTAACCACACACCAGGCACCTGTCCAAGCATCTGACAGGTATTGACGCACGCGATAATTATGACTAGTCCCAGGGCTACTGGACACTAACGATATCCCCACTTTACAGATGAGGAAACTGAGGCACAGAGTGGAAGAAGTTGCTCGGTCCCATGTAGATGGTAAATCATGGGGAGATTAAGTGCAGCTGAACTTCAGGGGGCAGACGTATTTAAGGCAGGGGAGCACGGTGGCTGTGGTGGCCAGGAGCACGGACTCTGGACTCACATTCCCTGGGCGGCCACTTCCCAGCTGTGTGGCTTTTGGGCACTTGAATGCCCCTGAGTCTCAGCCTCCTCCTATGGAAAATGAGGACAATGATATGACCTCATAGGGTTTGAAAAGTGTTCAGTGAAATACAGAGTTGAGTGCAGAATACAGGGGGCTGTGCAGCATGCATCTGTGTATCATCTGACCTGACGGGGCTGAGCCAGGAGGTTTCATGTGCAGGGATGGCAGTGATGTGTCCCTGGGTCCCCCCAGAGTCTGCCTAGCACAGACCTTGGTGGGGTGGGTGTGAAAGGGCTGGGTGCTGCAGTGAGGACATGTGGGGATGTGGGCTCCAGCCTGCTCTGACCCTCACATGTTGGGTGGCCATGTGGCTGACTCACTTCCCTTTCTGACCATCAGCGTCCTCCAGTGACAAACTCGAATGGTCATAATACCTTCCCCCCTTGGCACAATTAGCAGAATTCGGTGAGATAAGGCATGAAAAGTCCTGAACACAGGGGCTTCAGATAACCTGCTCCAATAAATGGAGCTGTGGGTCCATTGAGGCCTGACAGGCGGCTTTTGGGCACCAGAAACGTGGCAACTGAGGTGAGGTATGAACATAAAATACGCACCAAATTTCAGACTTAGTATTAAAAAAAAAGCATAATATTCCATCAATAATACTTTATATTGCTTACATATTAAAATGATAATATTTTGGCTATGCTCGCTTAAAGAAAACATATTATTAACCTTTATATTGATTTATTATAAATTTATAATTTCTATTTTTAAAATTATATTCATTGAACCTTCTCCCTTTTCCTTGTTTGAATGTAGCTCCTGGAAAAATTTAAGTCATATATGCATTTCTGTCGGGGAGTGCTGGATCAGAGAGGCTGGGGCTTCTGGGCTATCAAGGAAGGGGAAGGGGGGGCCTCAGGGCAGTCACCTGAATTCTGAATAATAATTAGAAGAAGAACTACAACAAAATGAAATGACATAATCCAGCCCTTACTCTGTGCCTGCTGGCCTTTTAAGTGCTTTACAATGGTAGCTCACTGAATCCCTCTGAAATCCCTATGGGTTGGGGGAGGGAGACTATTCCAATCCCCATTTCACAGATGATGGAAAGGAGGAACAGAGAGGTTAAATATGTGGCCCTAGGTCACCTTGCTGTGCGTGACAGACAGGAGGTAAACCCAATCAGCCTGGTCCTAAAGTCTGCCACCCTCAGTCACTCCATCTACCGCATCTGTCGGGGAGACTCACAGGGACATGGGAATGAGACCCCAAGTCGCCGGGGAAGACGGTGCCTTCAGGAGGCAATGGCTCAGGGGGTTCGCTTTCTACATTCCCAGGTCCCCGATGGGCTGGGGGCTGATGGATGCATTGTTCTGTTCTCCTAGGAGATAAACCAGACCTGGATTCAAATCCAGACTCTAGTACATACTGGTTGTGTGACCGTGGGAAAGCCACTCGGCTTTCTCTGAGCCTTAGCTGCCATTTCTAGAAGGTGGAGATAACAGGGGTCCGTATGAAACAGGCTTATCGTGGGATTTCAGCGGCCAATAAATGACAGTTACAGTAATAATAAAGCCAGCCTTCGTCTACACCCTCCTTAAGACACTTGGACACTTGCTTTGGTTTCCAGGACACCCGCTTACCTCATCTTCCCCAAACCTCCACAGCCCCTGCTTCCTGGGCTCCTTCGCAGGTGCTCTCATCTCTGTTAACAGTGGACTAGCTCAGGCTGCAGCCCTCAGCTAATTGGTTTGTTTCCTTCCTCATTCTCTAGGTGACCTCATCCATCCATATGCAATGACCCCCTCCCATTTATATCTCCCGCCCAGACTGTCCCCTGAACTCTGGCCTCCTCAGTCATATCACTAACAGCCTAGACCAGGGGTCAGCAAACCACAACCTAAGGGTCAAACCCAGCCTGCCAAAGCCAGTGAAAGAATGGGTTTTATGCTTTCTGAGTGATTGAAAAAAATACATATATCAAAGGAGGCTATTTCGTGGCACGTGAGAAAGATATGAAAATTCAGAAGCCGGTGTCCGTGCACGAGTTTAACTGGAACGTGGTCTCTCTCCTTCACTCGCGAGTGGCTGTGACAGGGACCGGAGGGTCCACAGACCCTAAAATACTGACTGTATGGCACTTTTCTATGCTTGCCCCTGTCCCAGGTGATAGCTCTAGTAGGCATCCTAAATTTAGCGTGGCCAAAACAGCTCATGATATTGCTTCTCACAATAAATTAGATCAGAGATGATAAAATAAAGGAAACAAAACCCCCGCTGTTCCACCCTTTGGGTGCCCCCCCACCCCCATCCCGCCCCGTTCTCAGTCTCCCACAGCCTTGGGAGCGGTGACTCTCAACTAGGGGTGAATTTATTCCTAGACCAGAGACAGTTGACAATTTGGGTTGTCACGACTTGGGGACTGCTCCTGGCATGGAGAACGTGGAGGCCAGGATGCCGCTAAGCAGGACGGCCCCCACAACACGGAGCGATCCACACCAAAGTGTCAACAGTGCTGAGGTTGGGAGATGCTGTTTTAGAGATTCCTCTCTCTCTCTCTCTCACATCCCACAGCCACCCTGCCACCGCTTTAGCTTTGGGACACGCTCTGAATTCAAATCACTTCTTCAACTCCACGGCTCCCCCTCCAGAAAAACCACCTCCCGTTCCCCCTCTTGCCTGCCTGTTCGCCTTTTGTCTCTCAGTGTAAGTCAGTTCTTGTTTCTCCTCTGCTCAGGAACCCTGGTCCCAGGACCTAGAACTCGGGAGACAGGGTCTGTTGTCTCTTCAATTGCCCCATCACGTCCCCTTCACTCACTCTGACCACACACACAGGCTCCCACCTCAGGGCCTTTGCACTGGCTGTATCTTTCCTCCAGAGAGTCACATGGCTCTGTCTCTCACTTCCTTTAGACCTCCACTCCAGGGTCACCTGCTCGGCAAAGCCTGACCTAGTCTCCTCACCTGCAACTTCACGTAAGTGTCCTAACACATTCCATCCCCTCCCCTGTCCCCCTTAGCGCTGAGTGCCATCTAATACCCTGAAACTTTTGCTTACTTATCTTTCTGATTATTTGTCTGTCGTTCTGGAATATAACACATACAAATCCAGGGATCTTTTGTTTTTCACTGCTGTAGCCCCAGAATCAAGAACAGTGCCTGGCATATAGTATAAAGTCAATAAACATCGGTCATTGGACGGATGAACGAATGAATGAATGAATGGTAGTTTTACTATATGCCATACACTGTCCTAGGGTTTCAGGATGCCAACTTCCACATGTGGCTGGTGCCTGGTGCTTGGTCAGACCAGTGAAAGGACATGGACTGCACGCCTGGTCTGAAGGAGCGCATGCCGCTTGGGCTGGCCCACCGTGGCCCCTGCACAACGAGGCTGCACAACGTCCACTGGTTCAAAGCTGGAAATCAGATTTCCAATGTGAAGTCTCCCTATTTTTAAACGTTGGCAACTGATTCAGATTTGGGTTTCAGTTTTAAATGCTTGGCACACCAGACAAAGCTTATCTGCACATCACTTCCCTTAGACCTGAGTTCTCTTGGTTCTGCCCCCCATCACAGCTGGGCGACCTTGGGCAAGTGGCTTAACCTCTCTGAGCCTCAGTCTCCTCATCCCCCAACGGGAGGGTGCCCCTGCCTCGCAGAATTAAACGACGGACCATTGCGATGCACTCCTCGCTCACGCAGAAGGAGAGCTGTGAGGCTCAGGGGGGTGAACAGACAGCGATCACAGGGGACAGACGCACGGTGGGGCATAGTGGGCCGGTGGGGCATGGTGGGCGGGGACCCCAGGTCTCCTGCCTACCCAACCCCCACCCCCAGCGCCTCTGTGCTCTGCAAAGCTGAGTGGGAGGGAGAGGGCAGGTGAGCCAGCGGAGGGGAGGCAGAGGGCCCGGAGCAGGCAGAGCAGGACCCAAAGACACAGCAGAGATGGAGACTGGAGGACGCAGTGGCCTTAGGGTCCAGAAATGGGGCCTGGGAGGAGGAGGAAGAGGAAGCGGGTGTGGCGGAGTGGGGATGAAGCAGAGCAGTGTGGAGAACAGAGGAGGCCGCGGGCCGGGATGGGAGGTTGGCGGAAACCCTAAAGGGGAGAGGCAGGCAGGGCCGGAGTCTACAGGAGGGGGCCGAGGGTCAGGAGCTCTGACCTGATGGGGCACGACCCACCGTGACGTCTGGGGGACAGCGGGGAAGAAGGGGGTGGGGGTGTGGGGAGAGGCGCAGGGCACCGGGAGGATGGTGGAGGGTAGGGGGAGGAGGTGAGACTGCCCAGGAGAGGGACGGAGGCTCCACACACCGGGTGGGGGGCAAGCGAGGAGGAATTGCAGAGGGCTTGCAGAGGGCGCAGCGGAGGAAGGAGGCAGAGGGAGGGACGGGAAGGGGCAGGAGGGTGTGTGTGGGGTGGGGGGGGGGGATGCAGGCCGGGATCCCAGCAGGGAGGGCGGGCGCGCGGGCACCCACCGCGCAGGGGAGAGGTCCGGAGGAGGGGAGGAGGGGCGCGAGGCGGCCCCCCCCCCACATACCCTACCTTCCAGGCAGCATATCCTCCAGAGCCCCGAGTGGGTGAGGCCGCCGGGGTCCTTCTTCTCCGAGGAGCCGCTGCCCCCGCGGTGGGCCGGCGCGTCGTCGCCGGCCGTGAGGTTGGTGGTGTTGCAGATGAAGGCGCGCGTGTACAGCCAGTAGTCGGTGCTGATGGCGATGGTCATGAGGCCGAAGGCCGCGAAGGCGCCCACCGTGGTCAGCACCACCTGCACCCCCTTCTCGCACCAAAGGCCCCTCTCCTCGTTCCAGCGCTTCAGCGACTCCAGTTTGACCACGGGCAGCCGGGGGGCCGTGGGCCACCACCGGGGCAGCGGGGGCGGGGCCGTGCCGGCGGCTGGGTGGGGGGCACAGCGCAGGCAGAAGTGGGGGCCCGGGGCCGGCCGGGCTGGGCTGGGGGGGGGGGCGGCGAGGAGGAGGCGCGCGCCGGGGAGGGGGTCAGAGGGCGGCCATGGTCGCCGGCTGGGGGGGCGGGGGGGCGGGGAGCAGATACAGGATTAGTGGAGAGGCACGGTACCTCCCCCACCGCCGCCCCCACCCCACAGAGCACCCCCCACCATTTCCCGGGGGCCGGAGAAACTCCTTCCACCGTGGTTCCCCCTGCCTCCCTTTTCTCTGAAAAAGTCTCCCTCCTCCCGGGGCAGTCTTCCCACTTAATCCCACTGGGAGAAGTCGCCCCCACCCCCACCACAGTTCCTGCCACTGTACATCCTCCCGGGCCCTCCCGCTCCAACCCCCACCCCCACCCCTCCCCCGTCCTCACCTTCCCCAGAGGCCGAGCCACCCCGCACTTTAGCCCCTGGGCTCCCCCTTCCAGAGGAACCCCTCTCCCCTCCCTCCCTCATGTCCTACAAGACCCGCATCACCATCCTTGTTTCATGCAGTGCTGCCCGGCTCCCCAAGTCCCCTGAAAGTTTCACCTCCTCACCTACTACGTCCTCTACTCAAGAAAAATAAACCTCTCCATCTCTCAGCTAAAAAAACAAAAACAAAAAAAACCCCCAACCTCTTCCCAACTAATCCTCGCTGTTTGCACAACTGAGAACCACAGGGTGACCACCACTGCCACCCTCGACCCCCGCAGTCTCTCCTGCATGGGAACCCGCTTCCCCACTCAGACCCCTGAGTCTCTGGACCAAGCTTCTCAACCCCAATCCCTCAGTCGCACCTGGAAATCACCAAAGGATCTCAGACACCAGGATACCGGTGCCCCACCTGAACCCCACCTGAGCAATCCCCATTTCATTGGTCTGGGGTGTGGCCCTGAGCATCTAGGTTTTTAAAAGTTCCCCTGGGGGGATTCTCATGGGCAGTCAACACCTCGCACCGGACCGTCTGGTTTGGAAGAATGCCCCCAGCTGCATCACATCCACTCCACAGCCCCCACGGTCTCCCTTGGACCACCTCCCATCTCCTACGTGTCTTGATCTCCAGGAACACCTCCCCCCCCCACCCCACCCCCCACACACACTCCTTTTGCTTAAAGAAGTCTTTGAGTCTGGCCCCTACTGTCTTTACAACTTAGGCAAACTCATCAGTGCCATCACTTTCTCCTCCTCCATTAAGAAAAATTTCCTCCATGGGCTCCTTAGAGGAGTACTCACAGGAATCCTCCCCCCAGACCCCCAGTGCCTCTCCATTCAGGAATGGCTCAGTGTTTGGCCTGAGCTCCCACTGCTGTCCAGGGAGCTCCCCGCCCCCTCTGCCCAGCTTCTCCTCTGCCCCTTCCACCATCTCCCACTGCCTGAAAATCCCCTGACTATACCCCTTGCTGCCGGTTATCTTTATCACACCGATGAACACCCCCCCCAACTCTACATCTCCCCAATTCACTTGGACCTCCTACTCTCCTCAACTTACAGGAACCTCTTCCCCCTTCCCTGACTTCTCTCACATCATCAAGAATCCCCTTCCTCCACCAACATCTCATCTACTCAGGAAAATTCCCCAGATGAATCCTCACCAACTTCCCTTCTTGGGACACCCCCCGCCCCCCCCCCCCCACACACACACCCTTTCACCTGTGCAGGGACATGCTGTATAGATAACTCTACTTTCTTCCAAATTTACATGGACCCCCCCCCCCGCATAGTCAGTACCCCTTAGAAAAATTTCATCCACGAGGCTACAACTCTTTTAGTTACACATAACTGTACACTCTGCAACCCCCATGTCTGTTCATTCCCCCCCAGGCACAGCATGCCCACCACCACACCCCCAGCCCTCCCTTCCAGGCAAGCGACCCTAACCCCCTTCCACCACTCACTGTTTCCTAGACTTCTTCCCCAAACCCCCAGTTACAGTTAAGAGCCTGGGAGCCAACAGGGGAAAACAGAAGAAACCCTGGGTCCTAGCATCAGGGTGACCTTGGCCTTTTCCACCCCCATCAGCTGGCCCCGCCTGGGTCTGCTCTTAGGAGGGGCTGCTGAAAAAGGTTGTCTATGGGGGGTGTCTCCATGGCAACTGGGCCTAGTGCCCCACACGAGTGTTCCCTCCCCCACCTCCACTCAGCTGCCCACACGAAGCCCCTACCGTCCCCTTCATCAGCCCACTGGACACTCATGCCCCCCAGCCCCTGTCCTTGGTTCTGGCCCCTTCCTCCTTCCTCTCCAGACGGATGCCGAGTTTCCTCTTCTTATCTACTGGCTCCTTCTCCCCCATCTGTGCCCCTCACCACCAGCACCACCACCTCAACTGTCCTAGCAAATCTCTGCTTCCCCCCCCCGGAGTGATCCCATGACCCCGAGGTGCACCCCTCCCCCAGCTGGGCCCCCCCCAACCCAGGATCAGCAGGGGATGGAAACGGGGTAAGTGAGGGAAATTCTCCCATCAAAAAAAGATTTGAAGATCTTTTCATTCTGTCGATTTGAGGGGCAATCTGTTTGGTTTTAGGGACTCTTCCTTTAGTCCATCTGTCAGCGGCAGCAAAGAAGGAGGGAGCAGGGGACCCCCAATTCTAAAGCTTCCGGATATGACAGGGGTCACCAGCCCTTCTCCCTCTGAAGGGGCTGGCTCCTTCCTCCAGAATTAGGGGGGTCACAGAACCTTCCTTGTACATCCACCCACCTCCGATTAATAAAAAGATCTGTCTCACCTCTGTTAACGATAGGTCAACTCTCCGATGCACTGGGGAGGGGGACGATGAGCCCCCCTGCCTGCACCCCCCCCAGAAAAACCCTGGTGGCTCCCAGTTCTCACTGCTCCCCCTCCCCCAGCAGCGAGGGACCCAGGCGTCCGACCTGGTTGGGGGTGTTGAGGTGGGAGGGGAGGCTGAGGGGCTGCTCTTAGCTCGGGCCCCAAGGGAGTGGGGGTCGGGATGAAAAAAAAAAAAAAGGTGAGGAGACAATTTGGTTCCCGTGTCGCTGGGTAAAGTGCGGAGCTGGAGGACGAGAGAGGGAGGGAGGAGGGAGGGAGGGGGAGGGGAGCCGCTGGGGATGGGGGAGCCACAGAGAGGAGGTGGGGGGAGGGAAACGATTGGGGGGCAGGGTCTGGGTGGCAGAAGGAAGCTGAGGGAAAAGAGAGAGAGAGAGACCCAGAGAGGGAGGGAGAGAGACACAGAGAGACAAGGAGAAGCGGAAAGAGAGAAACCCAGAGACTGTGAAACAGAAATGGGGGAGGGAGAAATTTGGGGGAGGCAGCGGCTGGTAGCAGAAGGAAGTTGGAGAGAGAGACACACACAGAGAAATATCCAGAGAGAGAAGGGGACAGAGACAGAGACACAAAGAGAGAAACCAAGAGACTGGGGGACAGATGGGGGATGGGGTAAGGGAGAGGATGGGGGGGGGTCAGGATGGGATAACAGAAGGAAAGAAGAGACAGGGACAGAGTCATCCAGAGAGGGGGAGGAGAGACAGATGGGGAGAGACAGACAGAGACTGAGGATGGGGGAGAGAACGAAACAGAGAAAGGGAGAGAGAAATTGGGGGGTGGGGGCAAGGTCTTAATAGAGAGAAGGATGATTTAGAGAGAGAAAAATGGAGAGAGAGAGCGGACAAGAGAGTGAATAATAAAAGAAATTTAGGGGAGAAGGTTCTGAGTGGCAGAAGATGCCTGGACACAGAAAAGCCGGTGCAGAAGGAAAGAGAGAGATAGGTGGAGAGAGCCTGCCTGGGAGAGACCCCGGGAACGAGAGACAGAGAGAGACTGAGGAGGCATCAGAAGGAAGCTGGAGGAAAACAGGAGAGGGGCCAGGCTCCGATGGATGAAGGAGGTCAGAGATCGAGGACACCCGCGCCCCCTCCCCCACCACATCCCCAGCCCCCATCCCTGCCCCCATCCCCATTCCAAAGCCACCACCCCACCCCCACTAGCCTCCTTCTCTCCACAGCATCGCTTTTCGCCGCCACCGCCTCTTCCTGTCGCCATAGCAACAGGATCCAGGCGCCCAGCCAAGGCTAGCAGCGGCGCCGGAAATAAGGGGAGGGCCTTTCCAAAAGGACCCCAGGAGCTGTCCCCTTTCCCCAAATCCAAGGGAAAGCTCAACTTCCCGGGCCTCCTCCCCCCCCCCCCCCCCCCCACACACAACTGCCAAGGGCAAAGAGCCCCTGAAAATAAAATTCTATTCTATTCAATTTACCAGGATAGCAAGCCCTTTGAGTTTCACCAATATATATATTTTTTTAATTTTCATTTCACCCTCTACCTGCCCCTAGCTCAAAGAGTTAGATTCCCGCCCCCCCCCAGACAGGGACTGGCATGAGGGGGGAAACAGAGTATGAGAAGCTCGGGTGGAAATATGCCTCAAAGAAATCTGCCTGGGGTTGGGTGGGACAACTTTGCAAGTTTTAAGAATAATGATGGTTGGAGTTACAGAACTAGCCAGTAGCCAGGGGGTGGGAAAATCTGAGATGAGAGTCAGAAAGTTTGGTTTTGGACTCAAATCTCAGAGATGGCCGTAGCCACCCTGTGACTTTGGGCAAAACATTTCCTCCTTTCTAGACTCGGTGATTATGGGAACAAAACCCCCCTCCAATTAATCGAGAACATCGGTGAGACAAGGTCTTGCACACTGCTCTACACTAGCAGTTTGTTCCGGGCTGTGACCTCAGGCAAATGGTATCCAAAACCAAAAGCTGGCCATGACCACAGACTTGGGCTAGGCAGTTTGCAAGCTTCCTTGTCTCCCAGAATTCTTACGGTATCCTTGCAATGTGGACGCTGACATTCCCATATTACAGATGAGCAAACTGAGGCCTGGAGATGTATCGTGATTTGCCCAAACCACTCAGGGAATAAAAGGCAAAGTTGGAGATGAAGCAGTTTCTTTGTGGGGGTTGACAGTGGTGGTCAGCAGTGGGTGAACTTCAGAGCCACTTAACATGCTGTTTTGGGGGAACAGGTCCTCCCTTTTGGGGACTGGTGGAGACAGAGAAAACCTGTGTTCCCCACTCATCCAATCCACTCCCCCAGAGGAGCCAGAGCCTTCTGTACACAGCATCTCACATTTCCAATGGAGTTTCCAGAGGTCAGATTACTTAATTCTCACCATGCCCCCCCCCCAGGGGATGGGGGGGAGTTTAGAGAGGCATTCTGACACCCCTGGTTTAGAAGTAAGGAAGCACCAGCCTCAAGGGAAGGGGCCTGGAATTCATTCATTCGAGAATTATTTGTCCCTCTTCTGCTCTTTTGCCAGGGAGAGGGACGCAGCTGTGCACAATAACGGTAACCGACATAAATTGAACGCTAAATATTACGGACTCAAAGTCATTTGCAGGCATCGACTTGGTCCTCCAGCTTCTGCGGTTAGCCCCCATTTTCAAGACGTGTAAACTGAGACAGAGAGGTAAGCACATCAGGAAGGTAGGAAGTGCGGTGGCAATGAGAGCCAGGGCTTCAGATCCCAGAGCCTGCGCTGTTTTCTCTGCTAAAAATAAACAACAAAAAACAGAAACCTTCAAAGGGTGAACACAACGATGAGGGTAATAAAACAAGCCAGGGTTTCTAAACCTAGAACCAGTGATGCTAGCTGGGTATTTCTCTGGGGGAGAGGGGGGTGGCATCCCAGGCCACTTCAGAATGTCCACCAGCATCCATCCACAGACTCTACCCACCAGATGCCAGGAGCAAGGGGTATAATAAAAAGAACTCAGGGGTGCCTGGAGGGTGGCTCAGTCGCTCTTAATTTCAGCTCAGGTCATGAACTCAGAGTTCCTGAGCTCGAGCCCTGCATGGGGCTAGGTGCTGACAGTGACGACCCTGCCTGGGTTTCTCCTTCTCTCCCTCCCTCTCTGCCCCTCCCCTACTCACCCCTCCTTCTCTGCCCCTCCCCTACTTGCCCCGTCCCCCTCCCTCTCTCTCTCTCAAAATAAATAAATAAACTTAAAAAAAAAAAGAATTTAGTCTGTCCCACCTCAAATCTTGTTCCTTATTGGAAAAGCCTTTGAATGTTTTTAGCTGTTTCTTCTCTTACTTCCTAAATAAGGAAGTAAATAATAATTATCTTTTGAATGTGTCAGCATTATACATTCTAGATTCCTTTTCTCTGATAGATAAGGATTTAACTCATGTAGACCTCACTTTTCCCTTCCTTCCTCCCCATATAAATATTTTTAGTTCTTCTACTGGTTAATTTTGAGGCAGTAAGTGATAGACTATTTACATCATGATTTCTTGCCTCAGAGACCATATATCTGGTTTCTTGTCAGCAGCTTTATTGAGATAGAATCCACATACCATACAATTCACCCAAGAAAAGTGTATATAACTCAATGGCTTTTCGTGTAATCATAGAATAGGGCAACCATCAAGTTTAGATCCATTGCAGAACATCCTTCTTAGCCCAAGGAGTAACCTTGACTTGGTCATCGTCCCCATCGCCCAGCCCCCCACACCCTATCCTAGCCCTAGGCAATCACTATGCTACTTTCTGGCTGTATTGGTTGGCCTGGTCTGAACATTTCATATCAATGGAATCACACAATATTTGTTTATTTGTGTCTGACTTTTTACTTAGCACAATGTTTCCAAGGTTCACCCATGTTGTAACATATATCAGTACTTCATTTCCTTTTCTTGATGAATATTATTCCATTGTAAGGATACATTATGTTTTACTTATCCATCGGGTATTTGGGTCGTCATTTTGGCCGTTGTACACATACTGCCGTGAACATTTGTGAGTTTTTCCATGGACATATGTGTTCACATCTCTTCGGCATGTACCTAGGGGTGGAATTCTGCCTCCTCTGTTTACTTGTCCTCTGGAGAAATGAGATATCACCTCTGGACTTTGTGTTGTAAGATACAAATGTTAGACCCAGTGGTCAACCCTTCTGTCCGTGGAAGGACCCCTCAGAAGTAGTGTCACTGAAGGTGCAGGGATTTTTTTTTTATTTGTTTGTATTTTAATTTCTTTTTATTTTCTATTAATTAATTAGTTTATTTATGTATTTATTTTGATAGACCCAGTGACCAACTTTTCTGTTCATGGAAGGACCCCTCAGAAGGAGTGTCACAGAAGGTGCAGGGGGTTTTTTTGTTTGTTTTTTAATTTCTTTTTATTTTCTATTAATTAGTTAGTTTGTTTATTTTGATAGACCCAGTGACCAACCCTTCTGTTCATGGAAGGACCCCTCAGAAGGAGTGTCACAGAAGGTGCAGGGGGTTTTTTTGTTTGTTTTTTAATTTCTTTTTATTTTCTATTAATTAGTTAGTTTGTTTATTTTGATAGACCCAGTGACCAACCCTTCTGTTCATGGAAGGACCCCTCAGAAGGAGTGTCACAGAAAGTGCAGGGTTTTTTTGTTTTTTAATTTCTTATTTTTTTTAATGTTTATTTATTTTTAAGAGAGAAAGAGAGAGACAGAGTGTGAGCTGGGGAGGAACAGAGAGAAAGGAAGGTATAGAATCCAATCAGAAGCAGGCTCCAGGCTCTGAGCTGTCAGCACAGAGCCTGACAAGGGGCTTGAACTCACAAGCTGTGAGATCATGACCTGAGCTGAAGTCCGATGCTTAACCGACTGAGCCACCCAGGCGCCCCCGGAAGGTGCAGGTTATGGCCTCTTTCAGATCTCATTTCTAAATTTGCTTATAAAGTCATGTCACATTATCCAAGGTTTCCCGTAGGTTTAACCTAGAGACCTGTAGGCTGTCAACTCAGAGATAAGTCTGCTAAGCCCCTAGCCTAGAGAAGGTCCTCCACCCTTACTTCCCTTGATCCCATGTGGTTGGCAGAACTCCAAAATGACCCCTAAGAAGATCCTAAGATTCCTGCCCACCCCCCCCCCACCCCCCGCGGTATACACCCTGTAGGATCCCCTCCCTTTGAGTCTGGGCAAGACTTGTGAGTAGGGTGGGGTGTCATTCCCGTGATTGGGTAACATTATATGGCAAGGTGAAGGGATTTTGCACATGTAATTAAGGTCCGCAAATCAACTGATTTGTAGTTAATCAAAAGGGAGGTTATCCTGGGTGGGCCTAACCTAATCAGGCGATCTCTTTTCAAATGGTCGAGAACTCAGAGAGATTCAGAGCAAGGGATTCTCCTGCTGTCCTGCAGGAGCAAACCCAAACCGCCCTGCTCCAGAGAGGGCCATCTGAGGATGCCATCTGCTACCAAGAGCACAGAAACGTCAGTCGTATGACCACAAGGAAATGATTCCTATCTCCCGGAGGGAGCTTGGGAGTGGATCTCTCCCTAACTGAACTCCCAGATGAGGACACAGCCAGTTGGCATCCTGACTGCAGCCTTGGGAGACCCTGAGCAGAAGACCTCCCTGCACTGTGCCGGGTTCCTGAGCCATGGAAAGTGTCAGATAGATAAGAAATAGATGCTGCTTTAAGCCACGGCATTTGTGTTTTTTGTTACGCGGCAATGGGTAACTGAAACACTCTGTAAAGCAGGCTGCACTGTGAAGGTCGCTACGGCTGCTCAGCCAGTGTTGCGTTAATGCCCCCTCTCCATAACTCCCTGGCCATCACTCCCAACAACCAGCCAGTCCCCGTGTGCAGGGCCCTCTCCTCCCTGGATTCCAGCCTTGTCTTATGCCATCCTCACAACTGCCTCCCACAAACAGAGTGGATTCCCCTACTCTGCCCAGCTCCTTAGCACTTTTGAGGTTCCTGAGTGTGGTCCCCCGGCCCGGAATCTCCTTCCATCTCCAACATGAAGGTTCAACTGAAATGCTTCTTCCTCCAGGAAGCCTTCCCTGACTTCCCAAGGCTGCATCAGAGGAGACAGCTGTACCTCGCCCTGGAGTGCCCTCCATTAAAGCACAGTCACTCTGCATTGTGATTGGCTTGTCGGTCTGTCCCCCACCTTCCAGTAGAGCCAGGGACTGTTCAAGACAGGCACGGGGCTGGTTCACTTCCATATCCCCAGTGCCCAGTTTGGTTTTGGTAGACCGGAAATCTCAGTCTGCAGGTGCTGAATGGATGGACAGACAGATGGATGGAGGAAGGAGCAAAAGACTCCGGGAACAAGTGGATACATATTCTAGAGTCCTCTGGCAGCCAATTACAACCTCCCATCCCTGTCCGACCCCTCTCCCCGCCTCATATCCTGAGTGAGCGTTCTCCCAGGTGCTTGAGCATATCTGGTCAACAACAGCTGGGGCCTTTGTGTTTTCTCAAGAGGAACAGAGTGGTGGTGGCATGTTTTCCCGCTGTACCAGGAAGAGAAGATCAGCGTTTCTCAAACGTCCTCATTCAGGGTGAAGTGGAAATATTCCAGTGCTGAGGAAATCAGGTGGCCTGAGTTCCAATCCTTGCTTTTCCTTGCCTCCCTGAGGGACCCAGAATCAAATACTGTGCTCTGGGCACTTTATCTGCTTGTCTGTAAAGGTGGGGAGGGGGTGAGGGAAGTGATCTCACTGCAGATGGGAGGTCCTGGGACCATGATTCAAAATCACACATCCTGGGAATTCTGGCAGGGTTTTTAGGGTGTCTGTGAAGCTCTGGAAATTGCTGATGAAATTGTGTGAATGTGGGTGCTCTTTTCTGGGGGCCCACAGCTTTTCTCCCGTTCCCAAAGGGACCTTGAGTCCCCTACAAGAGTCACTGCCTATTGACAGATTTAGCAAAATCTCACTTGTGTCAATAACAATTGTGAGAAAGCAAGGCAGAGTATATGAATGCATGGATATTGTCTAAAGCCAGTTTCCTCGACCTGAGCACTAGTCCCATCTTGGACCTATCATTCTTTGTGCTTGGACTAGTCCCACCTTGGACAGATCATTCTTTGTGCTAGCCGTCATTCTGTGCACTAGAGGGTGTCCAGCCACATCCCTGGCCTCCACCCACCCCATGGGAGGCCAACAGCACCCCCTCCCAAGGATGACATCCAAAAATGCCCGAAGACATTGCCTGATGTCCCCCCTACCCCCCGGGGGCATCATCACCCAGGCGGAGGGCTGCCTACTGGACAAAAGGAAACTGATAACAATCACTCCCTCTGGGAAGTGAAGCTGGGGTCGAGATCAGTAAAAAGATGAAAGGTACTTTTTTTCTTTCTATCCTTCTCTGCTGCTTAAATTTGAAATTCATGACTAGGTATTACATTTATAATAAAAATGAGTTTATTGCTAAAATGAGTTATCTCCATTCAAGGGACACACACAGCCACTGAAAAAATGACGTGAATCTCTACATCTGACAAGCTGTTTGCCTCCGTGACATACAGCCACAATGCTTAACGTGTTTGGTCTCAGTACCCCTCTATATGCTTAAAAATTGGGGGGGGGGGGCTCAGTCAGTTAACTCTGGATTTCAGGATTTCTGGATTCAGGATTTCTGACTCATGATTTCAGGATTCGTGAGTTTGAACCCAGAATCAGGTTCCGTGCTGCAACTCAAAGCCTGGAGCCTGCTTCGTATTCTATGTCTTCCTCTCTGTCTGCCCCTCTCCCACTCTCTCTCTCTCTCAAAAATAAATACATATTTTTAAAAAACACTTTTTTTTTTTTTTTTTTTAATTGCAGGGGACCTGGGGCTCCTGGGTGGCTCAGTCGGTTAAGCATCTGACTCTGGACTTTTTGACTCAAGTCATGATCTCATGGTTCGTGAGTTTCACAGCACAGAGCCTGCTTGGGATTCTCTCTGTCTCCCTCTCTCTCTCTGCCCCTCCCCTGCTCTCTCTCTGTCTCAAAATAAATACATATACTTTTTTTAAAAATTGCAGGCACCCCAGAAGTGTTTGGTTATGTGTGTTATGTCTATCGATACATTATGTATTCAAAATTCAAACAGAGGAGATGTAAAAAATCTGTATTGTTTTCAGCAAAATAATAGTAAACTCATTGCATGCTTACATAGACAACTTATTTTAGCGAAAATAACTGTATTTTCCCAAGCAAAAAATATATAATGGTGTTGGCTTATATAAATACATATTTATAAATGTATATAAATGTTTTAATTTATTTTTGAGACAGCGAGAGAATGGGGGAGGGGCAGAAGAGAAGGGAACAGAGGATCTGAAGCAGGGTCTGTGCTGACAGCAGAGATGAGCTAAGCCAAAGTTGGAGCCTTCGCTGACTGAACCACCCGGGGAACCTGGCTTATATTTTTGAAAATCTGGTGCACCTGGGTGGCTCAGTCGGTTAAGCGTCCGACTTCGGCTCAGGTCGTGATCTCGCGGTCCGTGAGTTCGAGCCCCGCGTCAGGCTCTGGGCTGATGGCTCAGAGCCTGGAGCCTGCTTCCGATTCTGTGTCTCCCTCTCTCTCTGCCCCTCCCCCGTTCATGCTCTCTCTCTGCCTCAAAAATAAATAAACGTTAAAAAAAATTAAAAAAAAAAATGGGGATGAAAATAAAAGGCAGCGACTTCCTTGGGTTATTGAATGCAAAGTGGTTGGCATGTAGAAAACACTCAATAAATTATGCAATTAACTTATGCAAACTATCCTTATTAAGCATCCTTGAAAAACAATAAGGTAGAGTTACATAACTCTTACTGATTCTCCCCAATACTTTGCCATGTGCAATTGGAAGGTGCAGAACTATGTGTATAAAATGATAAATGCTGTGTCAAATAAATATATATGGGCTCCATACCTGGGCGGATTGAAACACATGTGTAAAGACCTCCCTACGCATATAGTAATGTTGAAATTATACATGGTAAGAAGATAATTCAGGGCAAGGGGGACTTCTGGAGTTCAAGAAGTCAGAAGTAGGACTGACTTTTCACAGCATGTATTTATTTATTTATTTATTTATAATGTTTAGCTATTTTTGAAAGAGAGAGAGAGAGCGCGTGAGCAGGGGGCAGGCAGAGAGAGAGAGGGAGACACTCTGAAGCAGGCTCCAGGCTCTGAGCTGTCAGCACAGAGCCTGACAAGGGGCTTGAACTCACAAACCGAGAGATCACGACCTCAATGCAAGTCAGACCCTCAGCTGACTGAGCCACCCAAGCGCCTCTCACAACATTTTTTTTGTTTATAATTTTTTTTTAATGTTTATTTTTATTTTTGAGACAGAGAGAGACAGAGCATGAACGGGGGAGGGTCAGAGAGAGAGAGGGAGACACAGAATCTGAAACAGGCTCCAGGCTCTGAGCTGTCAGCACAGAGCCCGACGCGGGGCTTGAACTCACGAACCATGAGATCATGACCTGAGCCGAAGCCTGACGCTTAACCGACTGAGCCACCCAGGTGCCCCTCACAACATTTTTTTTTTTTAAAGATAAGCAAATCTTTAATCTTTAAGATCCCATTCCATTTTCAAAATGTAAAAAACACAAAACAAAAGAAAATGAAAAGCTAGCTTGGTTCTTTAAAAAATAAAAATAAAAAAGGGAGGTATACGTTTAGGAAGCTGGGTTGTCAAATTCTGGACAAAATTTGCAAATACCCAGCACTTGCGCTGAAACTACCCTTCCTGTGGGCAAGACAGCACCAATCAATGGGAGATCCTTTCCCACTGAGAAGATATGCAGAACCTTTCTCAACACGGAGCTCCAGCCTGCCACTAGGAATCGATTCGTCTTGACAAAGAAGCTGAAACATCTTTCCACCCCAGCTCTCAAGCATGACCTCCAGAAATTCCTGAAATCATTGGAAATGACTCAGAGTATTTCCCTCAGGGAGTCTGATCCTGCTGAATCTTACTTTCCTGCTAACCTGCCCCTGCCACTCTCCCTGTTCCAGAGGGATTTGGAGTCCTTCTAGCCCATCCCCCTTCCTTTTTACAGAAAAAAAGTAACTGAAGCCCCAGAGTTTAAAAGACTTCTCAAGGTCACAGAATGAGTTTGCATCAAAGTCGTGGTAGTGAAACATAGTGGCTGAGAGAGAGAGAGAGTAGGTTCTGGGATCGGACAGGCCTGGGTGGAAAGTCTTTGCTCCTTACCGGCTGGGTGATCTCAGTTCCCCGAGGGGAGTGCCCAGTGCCGGTTCATCTGCAAAGTGGGGCCGTCTGCAAAGCCTCGTTCCCAGGAGGTTTGGGAGAACCCATGGAAAGCGTGCAGCAGTGTCTGGCACCTAATGGTAGCTTGGTAAGTGTGTTGGTGACGGCCAGAGCTGTCCTGTTTGTACCCAAGAGGCTAAGCCCGGACAAGGCAAAGAGCCAAAGGGCTAGCACTGTGTCTCCTCTGGAAGACACTTCAAGAAGCAGCTCGTTAAGCATCCAGGCTGTTTTCAGTCCCTCTGTGGAGCAGGCGAGATCACAGATCTCAGGACTCGCTTTGCAGCCTCTGATACAGGGCTGTTGGGAGCATCTGGTGAGATCCAGTACAGGAGGGGAGTGTGCAGCTCACAGTAGAGGCGCCCTACGTGGTGGCATTGATTTCTCAGCACAGTCACAGAATCAAGCCTTAAGAAGACCCACTGTTTCCCAGTGCAGGGGGAAGGAAGCTCAAGCTTTGGAACCAGATGAATCTCCTTTCAGCTTTGCCTCTGCCGGGTTTCCACCTGTGACCCCGGGTGAGTCATTTCACCTCCGTGGCCCTACCCGCAAAATGACTTCAGCAAACTCAACGTGAAGGCTTGGGGAGAAAACTAAATGAAGCAATGAATGTAGAAGGGAGGCAAGTAATAGTAACAGTACTCTAAGTGGTCACGGTTAACACCAAGAGTTACTTTTTATTGGTCCTGGTGGGTGTCATTTGCTGTCCTACATGCTTTACACGCACCGAATTATAAAGAGTTGCTGTTAATAACGATGAAGCAACTTAAACAGAAACCAATCTAACCTTATTCTGCAGGACTCGAGGCCCCGACCCCTGGGGGTTATAGAGACCTGGACCCCAGACCCTGTATCCAATGCCCTCCCCCTGGGCAGGCGGAGACGTGTTTGAAATAAAGTTTATTGAAGTTTCTCTTGGTATTTACATATGATACACGGCAAATAACAGAGCCAGGCCCCCCACCCCACCCCTTCCCCCACCCCAAAGCCCCCCTCCCCCCAGCCTCGTTAAAAATCGCTGCGTAAAGACAGGTTAACTGCTGCAGTCCCCCCTCCCCCCTCCCACTTAAGATGCAAACTAAAAGCCCCCGTCCCTCCCCCTGCCCCCCTCCCCCCACCCCGGGGGCCTTTCTGGTTCGTTGTACAACACTGTGCTACCTCGCCCTCTCCCCCCCAATAAGGGTGGAGGGCGAGTTTCTGGTGACCTTCCCCCCAAATCTGTCCAAGGGGGCGGACGGACCCTTGAAAGAGGCCAGAGTTGGGGGGGGGGGTTCTGAGATGGGAAGGGGGACTTCAATGAGGGGGGGAGTGCCAGAAAATGGAAGACTTCGAGGTTTGGGGGGTTTCGACCCCCGCTACTGCCTCTCCCTCCCCCAACGGGGCCTTGAGGGGGAAGAGGCGGGCACAGGTGTGGAAGTGGCACAGAGGAATTCCCTCGAACCCTAGGGTCTCCATCCCTGTCCTGTGGTGTGCGGGGCTAGATGCACCTAGGGGCTTTGGATGCGCGGGCAGAAAGGAGGGAGACAGAGTGGAGGAAGAGGAAGAAGAGCAGGAAGAAAAAGAAGCCCAGGGCAGCTGAGAAAGCAAGGAGATCCGTTAGACGGCGCCCCCTAAAAGGCAGGCGACCTTCAAGAGGTCCAGAAGAGCCCAGCCGGTGAGGAAGAACGGGGCCTCCCAGGGGAGCGGAGAACTGTGGGGGGGCGGGGAGGGAGGGAACGCCAGGTTAACCGCGCCCCGGCGTCCAGTGCCCCGCTCCACCCCGCAGCCGCGGGCACAGCAGGAAGGCCGCCCACCGCATCCAAGGACCGGGAAGGTCGGGAGATGAGAGTGGGCGGGCGAAGAGAGAAGTCGGGGGCCCAGGGGAGAAGAGAATGGTTGGCATTCCAGGTGGCTGCCGAACCTACTCTCCAGCCCAGCGCCCCTGCGGCGAGGCGGCGGCGGGTTGCGGGGCTCAGGGTGGGTGGGCGCTGGGCACCGCGGGCCCTGCGCGCTGGGTGCGCGCTGGGTGCGCACAGGAGGGAAAGCGGTGGGGAGGAGACTGGAGGGCGGGGCGGGGCCCGAGGAAAGGGGCGGGCCCCAGGGAGAGGAGGCGGGGCCGTCTGCAAGTGGACGGGACCGGTAGGGGGAGGAGCCCTTGGCAAGTGGGAGGGGCTAGGGCGGCGGGGCGGGGCCACCGGGAAGCGGACGCGGCTGTAGCGTGCACGCAGTCCTCCGGGACGCATCCCGAAGCCCGGAGGGAGGGTGCGGAGCTGTGGGGCTGGAGACCCCTGAGAAGGAGGAGGAGGAAGAGGAGGAAGAGGAGGAGGAGGGAGAGGAGGAGAGGGGGGCTCCGAGGGGCAGGCCTCAGCACGGCGAGGTGGAGATGTGCAGGTGGTCCGGGTACTTGATGGCTGGAGGGTAGTTCTGAGTCATCTGGATGGAGACGTCGCTGGAGATGTCGGAGGGGCTGCGGCCGCGGCGCCACGCCTCGGGCTGCAGAAACTGGCCGGAGTAGTCCGAGCAGTCGCTGAGTCGCGGGCGGTAGAAGGCCGGGTGCGGACGGTACATCTCCTCCTCCGCGTAGCGCTTGGTGAACAAGTACACGGACATCACGCCAGCCCCCTGTGGCAACGCATGATCAGAGTCCCAGAGGCTGGCCCCCCCACCCCGAGCTCCCGATGACCCCAAGACTCCAGACCCCCCACCCCCATCTCGCTCAGACCCAGGAGTCCAGCCTCCCAGCCCCTCCTCCCCCAGGACCCCAGAAGTTGGGAGCTCCCAGACCCCTCCTCCAGGACCCAGAGGTTAGGCCCTCAGCTGCCACCTCCCTCTTAAATCCAAAGTCTACACCCCCAGCTTCCTCTTCCTCCTGGACCCAGGAATGAGGGCCCCCCAGAGCCCTCTCCATTCAAGTCTGGGGCCCGCAGACATCACCTCTTTCAGTAGGAAGGAGGAAGCGGCGAAGGCAAAAGACCACCCGTAGCGATAGTGGAAATACTGCTCAGAGCTGCTGGGCCGGTTCATGACCTCGTCATTGATGCTGGAAATGTAAAGGACCAAGCCCACCACCAAGGAGAGGCCTGGGGGAGCAGAGGGGGCCCTTGGGCCGTTAGCAGTGAATCCCTTGCTCCAGCCCCAGCCCCT
This sequence comes from Panthera leo, assembly GCF_018350215.1. Taxonomy (NCBI): domain Eukaryota; kingdom Metazoa; phylum Chordata; class Mammalia; order Carnivora; family Felidae; genus Panthera; species Panthera leo. The sequence goes on from NC_056693.1 coordinate 4,023,423, forward strand.
CCCCCATATCACTGCCGCCCCTTCCTGCCCCCTCCCCTCTCTTCCCTGCTGGGTCCTGAACTAAATTCCTTTTTTTTTTTTTTTTTTTTTTTTTCTGAAGCCCCTTGTGCTGGGCCTTGGCTGGGTGCAGGGATCGCAGAGATGAATGAACTTCCTCTCCTCACTCTTCCCCTAATCTGCTGTCCAGGAGCTCACAGAGCAATTGGGGAAGGCAGATGTGGGCATTGGTCAGTCGTGGCATACACGGTGATATGCACAGTAAGGGAAGTAGTAACACAGAGTTCTCTAGGTCCAGAAGAGGCACCAGCCCACATAGGTGAGGGGCAGGGACAGAGGCAGGGGCAGGGGAAGCCAAGGAAAGCTTCCTGGAAGAATGGTCTTTGTCTGAGTCCTAAAGGATGAGGCCTGGGTTGAGACTGTATGAATAATAATAACAACAACAAGCAACTATGCGCCATGGGCTAAATCCCACCCACATCCTGTTTTTGTATGGCCCTTCTAGCTAAGCATGGCTTTCATAGAATTAAATTGTTGGGAAAAAAATCAAAAGAAGAATGATATTTTGTGGCATGTAAAAAGTATGCGAATTTCAGTTGGCAGTTCCTAAAAGTGTTAAAGATAGAATTACCACATGACCCAGCGATTCCTCCACTGGGGATCTCCACCCAAGAGAATAGGAAACATATGTTCACACAAAAACTTTGCATGAATGTTTGTAGCAGCATTCTTAATAGCTGAAAAGCGGAAACAACCCAAATGTCTATCAACTAAGTGGATAAACAAAATGTGGTATAGCCGTATAAAGGAATATTATTCAGCCAAAAAAAGGAACGGCATACTGATATATACGGCCACGTGGATGAACTTAGAAAATCAGCTCAAGAGAAGGAAGACAGATGCGTGCTGTAGGGTTCCATTTATATGTGATGTTGAAAATAGGCAAATCCGTAGACACAGAGAGTAGATTAGCGGCTGCCAAGGAATGGGGTGGAGGGGAGATTCCGACTGTTGTTAAAGGGTAAGAGGTTTCTTTCTGGAGTAATGAAAATGTTGTGAGATCGGGTGATAGGGATAATTATACCACCTTGCAAATATACGAAAACCACTGAATCATACCAACTTTATGTTTTCTGAATTAGAATACCTCAGTTCAAAAAGTATATGCATTTCAGGGGCGGCCTGGGGGCTCAGTCGGTTAAGCATCTGACTCTCGGTGTCAGTTCAGGTAATGATGTCGCGGTTCTTGAGTTTAAGCCCCGCGTTGGGCTCTGTGCTGACAGCGTGGAGGCCACTTGGGATTCTCTCTCTCTCTCTCTCTCTCTCTCTCTGCCCCTCCCCAGCTTGTGCTCTCTCTCTCTCTCAAAATAAATAAGTGAACTTAAGAAAAAAGTATATGAATTTCTAATGTCAGGGTCTATAAATAAAATTTTATTGGTGCACAGCCACGCCCCTTTGCTCCTGTGTGGCCCGCACTCACAGTGGCAAGCACAGCCTGTATAGCTGAGGATATTCATATCTGGCTTTTTACAGGAAAACTTTCCTGACCCCTGAATTGCAACGCATACACGATCTGAGTGTCACCAGCCTCATCCCTGGTCAGTTTCTCTGAGCTCCCTCTACTTAGATCGCATGACTGTCTCACCCTGCCTTGAACTTGTCCAGCTTATTTCTGTTTCAGGACCTTTGCTCTTGCTGTTCCCTCCAACTGCAAGACTCTTCCTCCAGGCTTCTCCAAGTCTCTCTTTCACTTCATTTACATCTCTCTTCCTTTGTCCCTTCTTTGAGCTCCTTGTTTAAAAAAAATGCTCTTGGGGTGCCTGGGTGGCTCATTCGGTTAAGCATCCAACTCTTGGTTTTGGCTCAGGTCATGATCTCATGGGTTCATGAGATGGACCCCTGCATCGGGCTCTGTGCTGACCGTGCAGAGCCTACCTGGGATTCTCTTTCTCCCTCTCTCTCTGCCCCTCCCCTGCTCTCTCTCTCTCTGTCTCTCTCTCTCAAAATAAATAAACATTTTTAAAAATGCTCCTTTACTCAGAATAGAAGAAATGGGAACCGTGAAGAGATACTGTTTCTCAACCATCAGGTCACCAAAAGTTAATAACCTTCACAACATGTTCTTTTGGTGAAGCTGGGGAAACGGCAGCTCTTACGTGTTGCTAGTGGGAGTGTAAAATGGCCCAGGCCCTGTGGAGGGGAATCTGGCCAAATCTAACAAAACCACACATGTATCTGTCCTTTAACTCAGCCATCTCACGCATAAGAATTTACCCTGAAGCTATCTGTCCAACCACACAAAAGCGCATATGCACATGTTAATTCACCACATTACTCATAACTGCAAAACAATGGAAATGACCTAGATGAACTTACAGAGAGGATGAGTGGGATACATTGTAACACATCCCAGAGCAGACGACTGTGCCACTGTGAAATGAGAATGAGGATGGTCTCTATGAACTGGTGTGCCATTCAGTGAGAGTTCCAGACACTGTCACTCAGCTTAACAACAACAACAACAAGAAAGAGTAATGCGCAGAAGAATCTACGAGTATACAGAATGCTAGCTTTTAAGGAAAAAAAAAAGTACATAAAATGCATATGTGCATCTGTTTATTTTTGCAAAAAGAGACATGGTAAGGAAAACAAAAAACGAGGCTGATCGCCTGCAGGAGATAAGGGAGAAGAGGAAGGAAGGGATGAGAGAAAAGTGGCGTTGCTGATTTTTGCATGATCTGGACCCTTGGAACAATGCTAATGTTTTATATGTTCAAAAGATGAAATCAACAAGGATGGAGAAAAACCTAAAATTGGATACAAACAAAAATAAATGAAGCTAAGTTTGTATCAAACGAGTAGCACAACCACAGGAAGGAGTAAAAGTATTATTCCAAGTGACTTTTGAATACGGTACTTTGATTATATATTTCACTCTAAAGACAAAAGATCTGCAGAGAAATCTTGAACCTTAGTGGATTTGGGGGGCAGTGGTCTAGAGGTAGCAGTTCTTAAGCAGTGTAGGGTTGAGCAAATGTTCAAATATACTGATATTTAGGGAGCTGGAATTTTTCATTTGGAAGAAAGGAAGACACAGATAAGAATGGGGTGAGGTAAGGAAGAACCCTGGGGCGTCAGTATAAAACTCCTGTTTTACAAGCACATGATTCCCCACTTTGTGCCCTGAAGCATCCTAGCAGCAGTGACACCCCAGCAGCAATGAGCACAGCAAGCACCCAGAGTTTGGTCTCTAATATCATCCCTCACTAAATAATAAGCTAGGGCTTCCAGAAGAAGTAGCTAATTTGAAGCCTGGGGGAGAGGCAATAAAAGTGTAATTGTGCCATAAAGCAAAGAAATATGCAAAAAAAAAAAAAAAATGATGGGGACATATCAGAAAAGGATGCAGGGACTAGTCTGAAGAGAGTTCCTGGGGCACCTGGGTGGTTACATGTCTGACTTTGGCTCAGGTCATGATCTCATGGTTTGTAAGTTCGAGCCCCACATTGGGCTCTTTGCTGTCAGTGCCAAGCTCACTTTGGATCCTCTGTTCCTCCTCTCTCTGCTTCTCTCCCATTAGTGCTCTCTCTCTCTCTAGAATAAATAAATATTTTTAAAAATGAAGAGGGTTCTTGGGGTATCTGGGTGGCTCAGTCAGTTGAGCATTTGACTTCAGCTCAGGACACGATCTCACAGTTTATGGGTTTGAGCCCTGTGTCAGGCTCTGTGTTGACAGCTGCTTTGGATTCTGTGTCTCCCTCTCTCTCTGCCCCTCCCCTGCTAGCACTCTGTCTCTCTCTCAAAAATAAATTAACATTAAAAAGTTAATGTTTATTTTTTTTTGGGGGGGGAGGGTCAGAGAGAGAGGGAGACACAGAATCCAAAGCAAGCTCCAGGCTCTGAGCTGTCACCACGGAGCCCCACGCAGGGCTTGAACTCATGGACCATGATCTCATGACTGAGGGATTGTGAGATTGGCTCAGGTCATGATCTCGAGGTTCGTGGATTCGTGTCCCGCATTGGACAGCTCAGAGCCTGGAGCCTGCTTTGGATTCTGTGTCTCCTTCTCTTCTCTCTTCTTCCTCTCCCACTCACTCATCTCTCTCTCTCTCTCTCTCTCTCTCTCTCTCTCAAAAATAAATAAATAAAAAAAATAAAAGCTTCTTTTATCATAAAGGAACTTAACATACCATCTCAAGCAAGTGACCAAAACGAACATCACCAATAGTGGAGTTGACTGACACCATTACCTCCTGATGTGAGCGTGCCACAACTCCATTTACGTGGCCTTCCTGCTGGAAATGTGTAACCTGAATCCACTCCTAAGGAAACTGTGGCCATTCCACTAGACAACTGGCTGAGCTCTTCAAAAAAAGTCAACATGAAAGATATTTCTTCTTTAAAAAGGCACAGGAACTATATAAAAGATGAAAGGCAACGAAAGAGACAGGATGGGGATATACAACGTATGCTCCTAGATTGCAAACTGAATTGGGATGAGAGGGGGCAGAAATGACTACAAAAGACAGCATTGGGACCATTGGTGAAATTTGAATATGGATGGTGTTTTAGCTATAATATTGTATAAATGTTAAACTTCCTGAATTTGATTATTGTACTGTGGTTAGAAAAGGGAATGGAGGGGCGCCTGGGTGGCTCAGTCGGTTAAGCGTCCAATTCAGCTCAGGTCATGATCTCACGGTTTGTGGGTTCAAGCCCTGCATCAGGGTCTGAGCTGACAGCTCAGAGCCTAGAACCTGCTTTGGATTCTGTGTCTCCCTCTCCCTCTGCCCCTCCACTGCTCATGATCTGTCTCTCTCTCTCTCTCTCTTTCAAAAATAAATAAAAACATTAAAAATGAAAGAAAAGGGAATGGATACACTTGTTTTTAGGAGATACTTGCTGAAGTATTTAGGGGTGAGGTGTTTGCTACTTATGTTCAAGTGTATACATATATTTAGGTTTATATATATATATCTCAGATACAATATGGATAGAAAGAGAGAGAGAACATGGCAAAACATTAAAATTTGGTCCACCGGAAGGGTATATGTGAGTTTACTGCATTATTTTTGGCTAATTTTTCCGTAGGTTGAAATTTTTTTCCAGAACAACAAAAAGAAATTCAACAAACTAGGTATTCCAAAACAGGATTTTTCCTCCCCAAGGTACCAAAGTATCACCCGGGAAATCACTTATTCATTAGAAAGAGGAAACTCCCTTTTCAATGAACAGCCCTGATGACCATTACCTTTACCAAAGTTTCAAACTTTGTTCCCGTCATGGGGAACGACCTGACATTATTCACCACCCGAAGTGATGGGACATACGAACGCAGCACTCCTCTGTATCTGCTTGCCAAACATTTTTAACCTGGATCTAATAAAGCCTCTAGTGTAGACATGACTCCCAGTTTACAGAGAAAGCAAGCAACAAGGAACAAATCAAACGACGCCATGGAAAAACAATCAAACAGATCTAAGACGGGGACCTTCTATAGTAACTGACACCTTGGTCAGCAGGCTTCCAAAGGACAGTGATACGGGTCAAGCCAGTAACACTGCATCCAGTGATCATTCTTAACACCCCCCAAAGACAGACAACCAGGCATTGTGTCTCTGGATGCAGTGCGGTAGGATATAAACAGCACCACCTATCTTTGAAGTATTTTTTTGCCAAACACACACACACACACACACACACACACACACACCGGAAACCCATAAACCTGGATTGGATCAACAGTTTTATAGGTAAACACAGGGATGAATGAGCATATTACACAACATGAGAGGGCAACGGGAAAAATCCTGGAGGTGGGAATTCTACAAGACACATGACCAGATTTCAGCAACAAATAAGTGGCAAGGAAAAAATAGGAGAGAGACTATTATAGATTAAAAGACGCTTCAGAGATCTATCAGCTAAATGCACAGGTGGAATTTGAATCCTGATTTGCAACAAACTAACTGTAAAAAGGCAGTTATTTATGAGATATGTGGGGAAGGAGAACCCTGAGTAGATATTAAATGATATTAAGCAGCTATTCTTAATTGTTTGGGCATGATGGCTATGTTAAATAACAAAGTACTTACTTCTCCGAGATATACTGAAATATTTGTGGGTAAAAATGATTTAATGGCAGAGGCTGGCCTTAAAATAACGTAGTGAAGTGCAGAAGGGAGATACGGCCGTGGGACTAAAAAAAGATTCGCCATATGTTGGTAACTTTTTGAAGCTGAGGGAAGGATACACGGGATTTCACTTATTTATACTATTCTTTCTGTATTTTTATAATGAAGTACATTTTAGAAGTCAGTGTTGTAAAAAAAAAAATAGTGGGGGAACTAGTCTAGAGTAAAAGAGACGTGAACTAAATGCTGTGTGTGAACCAAGCTTGAATCCTGGTTTGGGGAGGGGAGCTATAAAAGGCATTCTTGAAACAATGGGACAGTCTGCGAATGGAATAAATTATATTATGGCATTACTGGAAGATTTCTTGGTATGATAATGGTGGTGTAGTAGAATGCCCTTCCTCTTAAGAGATGCATCCTACAGTGTTTAGAGATGAACTATTGTGATGTCCATAACTTAATTTTAAATGGTAATGTCGGGGCGCCTGGGTGGCTCAGTCGGTTAAGCGTCCGACTTCAGCTCAGGTCACAATCTCGAGGTCCGTGAGTTCGAGCCCCGCGTCGGGCTCTGGGCTGATGGCTCGGAGCCTGGAGGCTGCTTCCGATTCTGTGTCTCCCTCTCTCTGCCCCTCCCCCATTCATGCTCCGTCTCTTTCTGTCTCAAAAATAAATAAATGTTAAAAAAAAATAAATAAATGGTAACGTCCCAGAAAAGCATGGGGAGAGGGGAGAAAAAGAGGAGGGTGGAAAAAAAGAGAAAGAATATGGCAAAACATCAGAAAAGTGCAGGATTCAGGTGGAGGAAAGTATACAATGCTCATTGCACTCTTCTATTGATTTCAAAGTTTTCATTAAAAAATTGGACGGATTGGGGCAACTGGGTGGCTCAGTAAGTTAAGCATTGGACTCTTAATTTTGGCTTAGGTCATGATCTGACGGTTGTGGGATTGAGCCCCACATCAGGCTCTGGGCTGACAGTGGGGAGCCTGCTTGGGATTCTCCCTCTCCTTCTCTCTCTGCCCCTGCCCTCTCAAAATAAATGCATAAACTAAAAAAAATTGGAGTGAGGCGCCTAGGTGGCTCAGTTGGTTAAGCGTCCAACTTCAGCTCAGGTCATGATCTCATGGCTGGTGGGTTCAAGCCCCTCATTGGGCTCCATTCTGATAGCTCAGAGCCTGGAGCCTGCTTCAGATTCTATGTCTCCCTCTCTGTCTGCACCTCCCCCGCTCATGCGCTCTCTCTCTCTCTCTCTCTTTCTCTCAAAAAATAACATCTAAAAAAGATTGGAGTGATTGAGATAATGCCCCCCATTACTCTCCTTCCCCTGTCCTATTTTTTTGTCACTCTGATTACTACCTAACATGTAATTTGTATCTGTAATTGTTTCCACCATACATCTCCCCCACTGGGATGCTTGGAACTAGACTACCTTGTTCCTGTTTGCATCGCTATCATGTAGCACAATAATAAATACCAGTTGAATGGATGAGTATACTTGCCAAGCAACTCGAGCTTCTAGCAAAGCTCATTAGTTGCTTTCTTTTTTTGAATGCACGCTAAATCCCCCCATTTCTCCATTTCCTCTAGGAATTAACTTTTCCTTGCTCTGAACATCCATAGCACTTTCAATTTCTAGAATTCCATAATTTTGGTATTCAAGAAGAGTGGGCCCACAAAGTGTGGTGGAAAAGCATCCAAGATAGATCCAGAAAGATGACCAGGCTTAAAGAAAAGAAATAGCAAAGGAATCCTACAATCCACACTCACTCAAGTACGCATGTCCCTAGTACCCTAGTCAGGTACCAGGGGAGTCATCCTGATTTTACTCTCTCTCTCTCTCTCTCTCTCTCTCTCTCTCTCTCTCTCTCTCTCTCATCCACCAAAGATTCTCAGTCATCAAGTTATGTCCATTTTACTTCCTGAATCTCTCATAAATCAAAACCCCTTCTTGTGGGGTAACTGGGTGTCTCAGTTGGTTGAGCATCCAATTCTTTTTTTTTTTTTTACATTTATTTATTTTTATTTTTATTTTTTTTTTTCAACGTTTATTTGTTTTTGGGACAGAGAGAGACAGAGCATGAACGGGGGAGGGACAGAGAGAGAGGGAGACACAGAATCGGAAACAGGCTCCAGGCTCTGAGCCATCAGCCCAGAGCCTGACGCGGGGCTCGAACTCACGGACCGTGAGATCGTGACCTGGCTGAAGTCGGACGCTTAACCGACTGCGCCACCCAGGCGCCCCACATTTATTTATTTTTAAAAGAGAGAGAGAGAGAGCAGTGGATGGGCAGAGAGAGAGGGAGACACAGAATCCAAAGCTGGCTCCAGGCTCTGAGCTGTCAGCACAGAGCCCAATGTGGGGTCCGGACTCACAAAAGTGAGATCATGGCCTGAGCTGAAGTCGGATGCTTGACCGACTGAGCCACCCAGGTGCCCCATATTCTTTTTTTTTTTTTTAACGTTTATTTATTTTTGAGACAGGGGGAGACAGAGCATGAATGGAGGAGGGTCAGAGAGAGGGAGACACAGAATCCAAAACAGGCTCCAGGCTCCGAGCTGTCAGCATAGAGCCCGACGCGGGGCTTGAACTCACGGACCGCGAGATCATGACCTGAGTCGAAGTCAGCTGCTTAACCGACTGAACCACCCAGGGGCCCCCAGGGGCCCCATATTCTTGATTTCAGCTCAGGTCATGGCCCCGGGGTCATGGGATAGAGCCCTGTGTTGGGCTGTGCGCTTAGTGTGGAACCTGCTTGAGATTCTCTCTCTCTCCCTCTGCCCCTTTCCCCTGCTCTCTCTCTCTCTCTCTCTCTCTCTCTCTCTCTCTCAAAACAACAAACAAACAAAAAAAAACCTTCTTGTAACCACAAATCCTCTGGCCCAGTTAAGGTTTATTGTCAATGCTTATACCATTGCCCTTAAACCCCTATCTCCCTGCTTTAGGTACTGGTTCTTTCTAAAACCCATACAAACTCTAGCCTTCTCTTGTCAAAATTCTTCCTTGGCTCCCTGTTGTGCACAGTTTTTCATTCCTCAGCCTGACATCCCAGATTCTGCGATCTGACTCCTGCTAACCACCTTGATTCCGTTTTAGATTACAGTTCTAAACAACAGACATTCTGCATAAGGCAAGTCAGGAACAAAGGTTGATAAGGAAACAAATAAACAAATATTTCCAAAGAGAGAGAATTTTTTGTGGCTTTTTTTTTTGCTTTTTTTTGTTTTTAGTAATTAAAAATCATGTAAAAACAATAGCAAAAGTTATTCTCATCATTCTTTCTACTTCCTGGATATTTTGTAGTGGCTCTGGTTCTCCAAAAATAATCTTTCCCCTTTTTTTCTCCTTTCTTCTCTTTCTCCCTCCTTCCCTCCCCACTTCCTTTCTCTGTGATCCAACTCCCACTACATCCCCCCCCCCCACCTCGCCCCACATCTGGTTCAGAATATCACCCTAGGCAAGAATCACCTACATTCCAAGCTGAATAGAAACAACCCGGCCTTAGAACAATACGGTTTCAGGACCATGGAGAGCTGCACATGAGTCTACCTCTGCCTTAGATGCTTTCTAGGGCATTAACACCTGCTGTGAATTCCACCACCGTAGAAGGCACTATTCTTTCTTCATTTGAAAAATTCCCCCTCGCCCTTTCAGCTTCATCTATTCAGATGTCACCTCCTCTTGGAAGCCCTCCCAGGTCACTCCACCACCACCCTCCACCACCCTACAGTACCAAGTTAATACATCTTCCCCTTTCCCAGAATGCCTTAAGCTGTCCTTATCATTCATCCTTCATACAAATATTTCAATGTGTAGTTTGTACCAGAAACTCATCTAGGCTTTGCAGACACAAATGAGAGAATGTTTGTAAGTGTCCATGTATTCTGGAGGGTACATTCTGGTAGGAGGCAGGAAGCAAATAAGATGACAATAGCAATAAGTGTGATGAAACAAATATAAAGTTTGCAATGTGGTACATAGTATAGTGGGGGTGAGGCAATATTACATACTGTTGTCAGGGAGACAAACTCTGAAGGGAGAAAGTTCAAGCCCTTTGAGTACCAGGAGGAAGAGACTTCCAAGCATGAAGGGATAATGAGTGCAAAGTCCTCATATGGGACTGAGATGAGCATTTTCAAGGAATAGAAGGAGGCCAGTGTGGCTGAGGTTGTAAGCAATGAAGAGAGTGTTAGTGGGTTAGGAAATGAGGTCAGAGATCTGAGCAGTAGCCAAATCATGGAAAACCTTGTAGGCTAGCATGGGGAGTTTGGATGTATTCTAAGTGCAATGGGAATCCACTGAGCATTGAAGGGATTTAAGCAAGTGTGTAGTTTTGATTTGCTGGGTAATTGGGGCTGTTTTGTAACTGACTGCATGTGAGCTCTCACTTAGGATTCAGCCACATCTTCAGTGCTCTGTTCAGGACCTGGCATGTAGGATGTCTGGGTAAATGTTTGATGAGCAAATGAATGAGTAGATGCATGTTGCGGGTCAGGGGTTAATATGGGCTTTGCATGGGAAGCATGCTTCTTATGACCTGGAAAAAGAAAATCAATGACATTCCATCCTCCTCCCTGCTTCTCTCACCAACCATATCGAGTCAGTCATCTGGTTCTATTGATTCTTCTGTCGATCTACTTCTCTGTCAAAGTCATCCTGTTGCCTTTAGCTTTCCATCCCTAGCCCAGCTCAGGCCCCAGCTGCTCTTGCCCAAACCACTGCATAAGCTTCCTCCTTGGTTTGCCAATTTCTTTTCTTTTCCCCCTACTAGTCCATTCCCAACATGCTCCCTGAAAGATGCTTAGCACCCAGGTGTGACCCAATCCCTCCCCTGCCCCAAATCTCCCACCACTTTATCCAGAATTGAATGCCAAACCCACCATTTACCAGCCCTTGGGCAACTAACTCCTGTCTCTCTCTCCAAGTCTTGGTTTCCTCACTGGGAACATGAGGCAGATAGACTAGATTATTCTGTTCTAGGATCTAAGAAGCTGGTACTGTTTCCATCCTTTCCTCTACTTTTAAATCTCTTTAATTTTTATGATTTTTTTAAAAAGCTTTTTATTTTTTATTTTCTTATTTTTTTTGAGTAATCTCTACACCCAACATGGGGCTCAAACTCACCCCAAGATCAAGGGTCCCATGCTCTACTGACTGAGCCAACCAGGTGCCCCATTTTTTGTGTGTGATTTTTCATTTTGGTGGGGCAATACAGTGCCATAGTGAAAGCTTGGGTGGGGGATCCTGCTTCCACTATGGAGCAAGGTCACCTGTGAGTGCTTCTGTTTCCTCACCTGGAGAATGAGAATCACAGTGGCATCTGCCTTACGAGGTAAAGAAAATGAAATAACCTGCATAAAGCACTTAAGACTTCCCCAAACCATGGCACTCCATGAAGTGCTTATTATTTTGGCTGTTGCTGTGATTAGTACCATGTATGTATATATGTATGGTTGCCCTTCACATCTATGATCTGGACCAGGGGTCAGCAAACTACCGTTTGCTCCAACACTTGTTTTTGTATGGTTTGTGAGCTAAGCATGGTTTTTCCATTGTTAAATGGTGAGAAAAACAAAACAAAACAAAACAAAACAAGAAGAATATTTCATGGCTCGTGAAAATTACATGGAGCTCAAATGTCAAGATCTATAAATAGTATCGCTGGGACACAGCCATGCCCACCGCTGCACCTCTGGTTGTTTTGACACCACAACCCTATGGCTCACAAAGCCTGAAATAGGTACCATTTGGCCCTACATGGGTTTGGTATTCCCTAAGATTTGTCTTCTCCAGACACCTGGGTGGCTCAGTCGGTTAAGCGTCTGACTCTTGGTTTTAGCTCAGGTCATGATCTCATGGTTTCATGAGTTCGAGCCCCATGGGCTGACAGTGTGGAGCCTGCTTGGGATTCTTTCTCTCTGCCCTTCCCCCACTTGCATGCTCTCTCTCTCAAAATAAATCAACTTAAAAACATTTTTTTAGGGGCGCCTGGGTGGCTCAGTCGGTTAAGCGTCCGACTTCAGCTCAGGTCACGATCTCGCGGTCCGTGAGTTCGAGCCCTGCGGCGGGCTCTGGGCTGATGGCCCAGAGCCTGGAGCCTGCTTCCGATTCTGTGTCTCCCTCTCTCTCTGCCCCTCCCCCGTTCATGCTCTGTCTCTCTCTGTCTCAAAAATAAATAAACGTTAAAAAAAATTAAAAAAAAAAACACATTTTTTTAAAGGGGTGCCTGGGTGGCTCAGTCAGTTAAGTGTCTGACTTCAGCTCAGGTCATGATCTCACAGTTTGTGGGTTCCAGCCCCATGTCAGGCTCCGTGCTGACAGCTCAGAACCTGGAGCCTGCTTTGGATTCTGTGTCTCCCACTCTCTCTACCCCTCCCCTGCTCACACTCTGTCTCTTTCTCCTTCAAAAATAAAAATAAAGGGGCGCCTGGGTGGCGCAGTCGGTTAAGCGTCCGACTTCAGCCAGGTCAGATCTCGCGGTCCGTGAGTTCGAGCCCCGCGTCAGGCTCTGGGCTGATGGCTCGGAGCCTGGAGCCTGTTTCAGATTCTGTGTCTCCCTCTCTCTCTGCCCCTCCCCCGTTCATGCTCTGTCTCTCTCTGTCCCAAAAATAAATAAAAAACGTTGAAAAAAAAAATTAAAAAAAAAAAATAAATAAATAAAAATAAAAACATTAAAAAAAAAAAGATATTTCCTCTCAGCAATTCCATACTGTAGCCCATGAAGTTAAGGGGAAGAATTTGAATGCAGGGTTTTCTAGGTTCACAGCAGTATGAACTGTCGGTCACTACACCCCAAAACCTTGAAAGCACATGACCATAGGCCGTATTTTGTGAAATGAACTCAAGGAAGGGCTTTAGGAAGCAGTCTTCAATCTCCCCAAATTGCTCTGTTGGTACATCAGAGGCCTGACCTCCAGCCATGACGGCACCATTGATCCTCAGCCTGATCTTGGGAAGTCAGGTCCTGGGGCACCACAGGAGCATGAACCTGGGTTTTGGGAGGAGAACACCCTCTATGCTAACCGACTACTGTGTCACTGGGCTACGCTACCCCTTCTGTGAACAGCAAACAATGGGATTTTCCTTCTAGTGTTTTGGGTAGATTGAATAAAAGCGACTACCCTTGCCCCACTTCCTCTCTCTCTCTAGGACACTATTTTTCCATATGAAAAACGATGAGCCCTTTCGGCTCTGACGCTCTGGGATGGTGATATTCTATGTGCCTTATTTTAGCTCAGTGTCTGGCTCCACATGCTGCGATTCAAGTTTACAGGCAGGTTGCACCCTGGTTTCTTTGGAAAACGTCTCTTCAGGTTAGGTTGGAGGCAGGGGGGAGGTTTGTCCTGGAGAAAGCTGGCTGAGGAGCAGGGAGGAGATTGGGGGTACCCAAACATCCATCTTCAACTATCTGTGGAGCCAACACTACAGAGGGATCCAAGTGCAGGACCCAGGGGACAGAATGGAAATGAGACGTATGCAGGCTTTGTTCATAAAATATCAACTGAATTAGAAGGACCCGAATGGAGTGTAACTAAATTATGTTGAATGAATCTGAGCCAAGTTGAAGAACTGAGTCAAAATACACTGGGGTTAGTTGGACCAGATTGATGAGTTAAATGTGTTAGGGCTGAGTTGACCTGGGCTGAACTGAGCTGAGATGGACTGAAATGGACCATGCAGTGCTGACATTGGAGGAGGGTAACACCTAAGACAGAACTCTGCAGGGGAGCTCAGGACACTCGGTCCCCCAGCACCAGTTTATGCGTCTTGGGCAACTCCCTGCACAACTGTGGGCCTCAGTGCCCCCATTTTATCAAGTGAGTGCTAATAATAACACTCCCTGGCAAAGATGTGATGGAAAAGGTGTGAGATCACTTGTGCAAAAGATCCTCATGTCTCAAAAGAAGAAACAAACAAATATTGAAATGTAGCTAATGATGTGCATGGTGAAATACTTTGGGTGAGATTTATGGACACTTTTCTTTGAACTGCATAAAGAAATAAAGGTAGATTCATGGATGGATAGAAATATAGATAGATGGACAGATACGGGGCAAAGCAAGTCTAGTAATAGGGTAACAGTTGACTCTAAGTGGTGGGTCCGTCCATGGGTGTTCATTCCAAAATCCTTTCCACTTTTCTATTTGAAAAATTTTCGAATACAATGTTGCACAGGAAATAAAGAGCCTTATGATATGTTAACTGCTAAAATATCGGGAGTGGTTAAAAAACACAGCCTCTGGAGGCGCAAGGTGTGAGGCTGAGTCCCAGCTCTGTGTCACTGGTCGTATGGGCCTGAGCAAATTACTTCATCTCTCTGATCATTTGTTTCTGCATCTGTAAAATGGGGCTGTTGATAGCATTTACCTCACAGGGTTGTGGAGAGCATCAGAACAGAGCCCCATACCTAATTAGCACCCCATAAACATTCGCTATGATTTGGTCCTCCCAACAAGCTGTGAAATGGGTGCTGTGATTTCCATTTCACAGAGAAGGAAAGTGGGGGCTCAGAGAGGTTCTGCAACCCCTCCAGATCACGCAGCAAGGAAGCGGCTTTCTTAGTGGAAGAGAGACCACAGGTTCCTGGAACCAGCAACAGTCCCCCAGCCCCTAAGTCCTTTCCTTGGGCTCACCCGAGAGGATGAAGAAGATACCAGAAACGAAGGCCAGAATGGTCCTCTGTGGGCGGATGTGGCCGATGTTACTGATGACGAAGGCCGTGAACACTAGGAAGAGACTGACCATGGGGAAGGGGGTGGCTGTGCGCACCGTCTCTGAGAGAGGGGTAAAGGGAGAGACAGGGGGTGAGGGGAGACTCTGGGGGGGGGGGGTGACACCTTCCCATTCCCCCTAACTCTCCACTCCCACCATCCCCACCCCCTTTGTGGCTCCTCCCCTTTCCCATACCTCCACTGCTGGCCCCATTCCTTAGCCCAGGCCCCACCCCTTTTGGTTTGGCCCCACCCATTCCTGTTGACTCCACCCACTGCTCAGGCCCCGCCCCATCAACCTGGACGGTTCTCTTCATCCAGCCTCTGCCTTCTTTCAAGCTTCCACTCCTTCCCTTCCACCCCACCCCTTCCCTGGTGCTGCCCTTTCTCCCAGGACTCTCCCTGTGATCCTGCCCCCCTTTGCCTGCCCCCCGCCCCCGCTTCCCCTCACTCAGAATATTCTCCGTGTTTTCCGTCACCAAGTTGATCTCCGGTTCGAGGAAATACTCCGAGGCCACACAGCGACCCTTCTCCCGGCCTGGAGGGGGGGAAGACAAGAAGGTAAAGCTGGATGAGAGGCTCCTGAGTTCCGGAGAGGCAGGGTTTTTATTCTGCCCATTCAACACTGGAACTGTCCAGGAGACAAGGACTGATGGACTCTCCAGGGATTGGGGACCCTGGAATTGTGTGAGCATGGGGCTCTCAGATCCAGGACATAAAGGGCTAGAGGTCGGGTCTCCAGGAGAAAAACAGGACCAGTTTCTGGACTTCTGGAACCCAAGGGATAGAAGTACAGGTAAGGGCTCTCGGGTCCCAGGCAAGGCAGGGGCAGTTGAATGGACGGCAGGTGAGGTCCGTACCTGCAAAGAAGCAGACCCGCCAGAGGCCTGCGTGCAGGGCCATCTTGACCTCCGTGGTCTGGTTCTGTGGCAGCACCGTTCCCTCTTCCATGTACAGCCAGTAATCAGTGCTGACCGCGATGCCCACGAGCAGCAGGCCACACGCACCGAACACGCTGCTCAGCAGGGTCAGGGCGCGGCTGCTGCAATGACTCATCGTCAGCGGCGGGGGGCGCCCTGCGGGGCCTGAGTGAGAGACAGAAAGCTGGTGTCCTGGAGAGCCCTGGTGGGGCTAACTAGATTCCCCAACCCCAAGCAAACACCTGGACACTGGACCCAGGCTCTGACCTCTGTGCCCTAATCCATGACCCCGTTTCTGGATGGGAACCAGTGACATCAACTGTTGACCTTCAACCCCAGGCCTGGCCTTCCCACACGTGACACTTGTGTTCTGGATCCTGATGAGAGGCCCCACACCAGATCGCCAGCCCCAGAATAAGATTTTCAACTGTAACCCTTCAGCCCAGATCCAGAGATTGGACCTTAGCTCCAACCATGTGTCTGGACCTGGGTCCCAAATATCATGACTCTGACTAGAAGCTCAACTCCCATATTCTCAATGCCAGAACCAGGCCCTCCAACCCTAACCTTAGGCCCTTTCCCGAGCCCCCCACCAGAATCCTTAACCTTGAGCCTGGTCCCATGACTCAAACTTACACTGACCAGGCATTCCAACATAAGAACCAGGCATATCTCCCCAATCCTGACTCGTGGTACCTTAACCCTTTTCTCTTGGAGTCTGTTTCTGAATAGTTACCAGAAACCCCCCAAGTGGGTCACTAACAAGAAGAACCCTAAGTAAGGGTCCCACTAACCAAGGACCCACTAACCAAGACCTTGAGCAGAGGCTCCTGCCCAAGTTAAAACACTTGGACTCTTCTCTTGACATTTAATACCCAATTCTGACACCAGGACCTTGACCCCATGACCTTCTGACTCTGTTCCTGTGCCTTGACCTCAATTTGATAACTCAATCTGATACCTCAATCTGAGATCGTGGCCCATGACTCAGAGGTAAGATTCCAGAACCCTAATCCCCCCCATCCCAGATCCAAGCAGGTTCACCTGGGATGCTGGGGCTCCATCTCAAGCTGCTGGATCCCAGAACACTGGGACTCAGAGACCTGGAGCCTGGATTTTGGCTAGAGATTCCAGAATGTCAAAACCATGAGCTGGGACCCGCCCACCCCCTCAATTCAGCACCCTAGCCAGAGTACCCTAGACCATCTTTCAAACTAGGGATCAGTGCTCTGAACCCTAAACCCCCAAATCAGGAAGTCCATGATTCCCCCTTCATGTGCCATCACAAGGTCCCCAAATTCCCTACCAGAGATTCCAGATTCTAACTTCCAATGTTAGGACTTCCAATTACACATCCAACCTGAAATTCTGATCCCTCTAACGCTGGAGCCTCAAAACATGAGAGATCTCCAGTTCATAGCTGTGGCCTTCCAAATTCCAGTTGGGGAGCTGGAGTTTCGAGCTAGGGAGCTCATAATCCCATACTTTCCACTCTTGTCCCCCCATCCCCCAGCCAAGAACTTTCCCCTGCACCACACAATCCCATGATTTGGGGGGACTCAACTTGGGATTCCCATCCTATTTCATCCAGGGATCTCTGCGTCCCTGAATACCCGGGATCCCCACCATCTTTTTAAACTAGGAAGGTGAAGGGGCGCCTGGGTGGCTCAGTCAAGCGTCCTACTTCAACTCAGGTCACGATCTCGCGGTCCATGAGTTCGAGCCCCGCGTCGGGCTCTGGGCTGATGGCTCAGAGCCTGGAGCCTGCTTCGGATTTTGTGTCTCCCTCTCTCTCTGCCCACCCCCCCCCCCCCCCCGTTCAATGCAGCCAAGACTTGAGACCCCGCTTTCTTTAATCAGAATTCTTGGAGCCTTGAAACTCTGCCCCATGCCAATAAGGATCTTGGAATCAGACAACTTTCATCACCGCCCACCCCCCATCTCAGCACCCAGAGCCCTCACCCACCCCCAGCCTCCTGGAGGAGTCAGGGATGCAAGTCTGGCAGAGCTCTGTCCAGCTTTTCCTCCCATCCCCCATCCCGACGCTCCGGGGCTTAACCGCCAGCTACTTGCTCCCCTTCCAGTCCACTCAGCTCAGAAACAAGCATCAAAACCCCAGTCACCCTGACTGCCTGAGTCCCAGGTAGCTGACCTCAGCTCCCCCCACCCGCCATGACTCCTTGGACTCTCAGCTGGGACCTTGCCCACTGACACCCTTCTCACTTCCCCTCAGAAACCCCCTCCTGCTGTGCTCTGATTCCTCCTGACTCCAAGTGGCCTGCCCAGATCTCATTCTCCTCTAGCCCTTTTTCCTTTGGGACCCTCCCCCAGGCCTGGAGCCACCTTCTTATCCTTCTGTATCGCAGCCTCTTCTGGATTCAGGATCCCTCGGATCCCAGGGGTCCCATTCTCCAAGCCCCAAGTCCAAACTCCGTCTCCCTCCAATCTCTTGAGGAACGTATTCCCCGTTCGTGGGGACCCCTTCTCAGACTCACATCCTGCTCTCACCGGGCCCGGGCCCTCCCCCCTCATCCAGGACGGCCTCCCTCAAGGACCTGGCCTGCACCCTCCTCAGGGCCCACGGTCTCTAAGACTCGGACATTAAGAGTACAGTTGCCCCACTCCAGGACCCTCGGACCCTGTCCTCCCGGATTCCCTAGGCCCGATGTCCCCCCACCCCTCATTGCCTCCCGAACTCGGGCGTCCGGACCGCCAGAATCCCACACCCCAGGTCCCTTCAGGGCCCTTTTAGCCCCAACCCCTAGCTCCCAGCCACCTCAAGGGGACCCCCCACTCCTTCCAGGACCCTCCCCTCGCGCTCACCTCGCTCAGGGCTGGGCGGACGCTCCGGGCCGCGGGCCCCGCAGCCGCATGACCGGCCCCGCGGCTTCCCCCGGCCGCCGCCGCCGCCACCGGGGTCGCCGGTGCCCGCGCCCCCCGCCCCCGCCCCGGAGCCCGGCGTCCCGGCCCCCTCCCGGCCTCCCACCCCCCACCCCCCGCGCCCGCGGCCTCACTCGGCGGACGGCGCCGGGAGCTGGGACCGGCGGCCGCTCATTGGCTACTGCGGAGGAGGGGAGGGGCGGGAAGGGAGGGGGAGGCTGCAGGGAGGGAGGGAGCTGGGCCTTGAGAATGGGGGAGGCAGGGAGGGAGAGAGAATAGAAACAGAGGCAGAGAGCCCGAGAGGGGCAGGGGCGCACAGAGAGGCAGAGAGACGGGGCCGAGGGTCCGGGACACACGGAGACCTCGAGGCTGAGAGATGCTGAGACTCGCAGGTCTGGGGACCAGGGGAGACACAGAGACGGCCTAGAAGAGACAGAGAGAGAGAGAGGAAAGGAGAGACAGGATCAGCTCTAAGACCCCCTCTGCCCTCAGGCTCAGAGATTCCGGGGCTCTGGAAGTGGAGAGGCCAGAGAGACAGAGACAGAAAGAGACAGGAAGACGCTCAGAGGCCCTGGGCTGAGAGATGCTGAGACCCAGAGACCTTGAGCTAGGGAAAGAGGCAGAGAGAGAGAGACAGAGAGACAGGGGGGAGAGAGAGAGAGACCCTGAGAAGGAGAGAGCGCGGGGGCAATCCTGGGGCTCCCCTGAGGAGGACTGGGGCTCTGGCCAGGCCTGGGGCGGAGCCTGGGGTCTGGGCGGCTGCAGGAGGCGGGAGGGGGCGTCCCGGGCCGGGGTCCCCAGAGCAGCAGGCGGGCGCAGAGCGGAGCCGGGTCCTGCAGCCGCCGCGGAGCCGGGAGCCGGGCCAGCCCACCCCCCCCCCCCCGCCGTGATGTCAGCGGGGCCACTCTTAAAGGGGCAGGCCGCCCGCCGAGGGTCGGAGCGGGGCTGGGGGCCGCGGGCAGAGCATGGGGGTACCCCCACGGTGCTGGGGGAGCCAAGGGGGTCCCCAGCATCCAACTGAACCGAGTCCCCGGAACCCAAGAGTCTGCAGAGACGAGGAGACGCCGGGGCTCCCCGAGGGAGCCTGCGAAGCTCTGGGGCTCAGTCCCCTCCAAACACACAGACACAGGCACACCATTCAACCGGCCTGCCCCGGGTCTGGGACTACATTTTCCATCAGCCCCGGCGGAGAGGGGCCGCACTTGGGGGAAGGGGCCGCCGCGGTGTCTGCTGGGAACTGTAGTCGGCTGGGACTTCTTTCCACCGCCCCCCACCCCCACCCCCCTTCTCCGCAAGTGGGTCAAGGCAAAGAGGCCCGGAGGGCGCGTCCGCCGGTCTTCGGCCTCCGTGGCTGAGTCTTAACCTCACAGGTTCTGGGTGTCTGCCTGCTCTGTCGTGGGGTCTCCCAGCGATCAAGTCTCCAGACCCCTCAACGGGAGGCTGGCCTGTCATCTCCCCGCTCAGGACTGCTTCCCCCCACCCCCACCCCCATCCCCCGCCCCGCGCCAGACTCTGGGTTTCAGTGTGTCTGTGAGCGTATGCGTTGCTCTGGGTGAGTATGTGAATGTTTGTGTCTGTGCTGGGGCGGGGGACGGGCTCCACCGGGCATCCCCAGTGGTCTGCGTGTCCATTCCTACCTCCTTGTGCATGTGCCCACTTTGGGCCCTCGCGCCCCTCAACCCCCACCCCGTCTCTGCTCTTTCCCTCTCCCGCTGTGGGTCTGTTCTGCCCACTTTATGGGTCTCTCTGCTTTCCCTCTGTCTCTCTGCCGCCCCACCCCCAGCCTGTATGTATGTGTGAGCGCGCGCGCGCGCGCGTTTCCGTGTACGTTGTCCCACCTCCACACCCCGCCCCCCTTCCTTCTTCAAGCTTTAGAAGAAAACATCCCAACACCCAGCATCAGCATCCCAAATTTATTCTCCAGCAGCTGTGGCCGGGCGAGAGAGCCAAAGAAGAGGGCAGTGGGCAGGGGGAGGAGGACAGAGCCCCCCCCGCCCCAGAGTGGCAGGCACGGGAAGGGGGGGAAGGGGAAGAGGGAGGGGAGGTGGAGGAGGTTCCGAGCAGGACTGGAGCCATGCACCTGGCAGGCGAGCAGTGACGGGTTCGGGGTAGGGGCGTCTAGAACAAAAGCTGATTGAGAACAGCTGGGGTAGGGATCCTTCATCCATCCCAGGAATCCCTAGAGTGTGGACGAGGCGCACGGGAGCGTGGGGGCACAGCCTCCCACTCACTCCAGAATGGGGTGGACGTCGTTGGTGGGGGGAGTGGGGGGCAGGTCAGAGGTGAAGGGTTGTTCTAGAATCCAAGTCTAGAACAGCCCACCCCATGAGACTATTTCCCAGAAAGAAAGGAGAAGAAAAAAAAAAAAGGGGGGGGGGGAGACAGAGATTCTACCAACACGGAGTCTAGAACCCCACGGAGTTGGGACCGTGGTGAAGGTTCTGGTAGCGCAGAGTCCAGAACACCAAGGTGGGTGAGAATCCCGGGCTCAGCACAGCAGAGTCTAGAACACAGTGAGGCTCCAGAGACTGTATGGAGCTTAGAATGCCAGGAACGCTTGGGAGGGGCATCTAGCACCCACGGGGCAGAGGCCAGAATGCTGGGGAGCAAGATCTAAATCGGAAAGGGGGTGGAGGTGGGGGTTGGGGGGAAGGTGTAAGACTGGTGCGGGGAGGGAGCAATGGGGACACCTAGTGGTGGCAGGTGAGATTACATGACTGGCACCGGCGGCGGGCTGACGGGGCTGCGGGCGTCGGGGTGCACGAAATCCGGGTTCACGTAGGTGAAGCCTTGGAAATCGGCCTGGTCGATGCTGGCCAGAACAAGGCGGTCTGGGGGGGTCAACGCTGGCGCCGCCCGCGTAAAGAACTTGTCGAAGTTCTCGCCGCTGCGTCCACACTGTGGGGAGCACGGGGAGGGAAAGATGAAATTCCGTCTGCTCCTTGGTGTCCCTCTGTGTCCCCTGTGACCATGTCCTGTCTCCTCTGGAATCAGCGCATCCTCCGTGGGCTCTGCATCTCCCGTTGGGGCGTCTCCGCAGAGGGAGCCCCACCCCACCTCTACATATGGGAATGGGAGCTCCTGGGTCCCCCATCCCCAGGGACCAGGGTTCCCGCAAGGTGGCTAACCGGACGGGGTCTGAACGGAGGCGCGATCTCCAGTCGTTCCAGCCGCTCCCAGTCCATCCAGCGGAAAAAGCCATGAGCACGGATGGCGGGCTCCCCGTCCGGCCCTGAGCCCAGGCGTTTCGCTGGGTGCTTAGTTAGGAACTGTGGAAAACACAGAGACAGACAGACAGACAGGGTCCCGGACAGGGAGGCACAGAGAACGAGAAAGGCAGAAAAGCAAAAACAGCAGAACAGAGACACAGCATAGAGAGAGGGGGGAGAGATAGAGACCCAGGGCGAGTGCAGAGACCCAGAGAAGGTGGGAGATAAAGCAGATGGGGGGGGGGGGCAGAGATGCGGAAAGAGAGAAGGGTGGAGATCCACGAGACAAAACCCCAGAGAGGATAAAGACACAATATGAAGGCAGAGACTCAGAGAGGAGGAGAGTTCCAGAGAGAGAAGGACCCAGTGTGTGTGTGTGTGTGTGTGTGTGTGTGTGTGTGTGTGTGTGTATGGCAGTCGGGGTAAGTGGGTAACAGATGCCCAGAGAGAGGGGGACACAGATACAAGGGGTTGACAGAGAGCCCAAGGGACACAGAGAAATGGTAGTGACACAGGAGGCCCCATCAAACGTAGATGGAGGCAGAGATAAGAGACAGAACCCAGAGAGTGAGAGTCAGAGAGAATGGAGACAGGAGCCAGAAACACAAGTGTGCTAATGCTCTTGGAAAAGCTGCCATAGGCTAGGCTCCTTATCCTGCATTAGCTCCATAACCCCAAGAGAGGAGACAGGCTCCCAGAGTGTCAGTGGCTTGCCCAAGATCCCCGGAGGGAAAGTGGCAGGAGTTAGGTTGACCTGATCCACCCCCTTGCAGAGGCAGGCCCTGGCCTTCCAGCACTCCCTGCAGTGAGCTGAGGGGTGGGTGCAGCAGAGAAGGAGACAGAGGCCATCATGGGACAGGAGGTGACAGCACGGCAGTCAGTAATTAATGTTCTAACAAAAGCTCTGTATTACACTTTTCTAATGTGCACAGGGACACTGCCCAGGCAACCCTGGATGGCGGCGGTGGGGCAAATGGGTTGTGTCAGAGGGTTCTTACCCCCTTGCAGATGGCCACAGCTTCCCGGGAAAGTGACTTGGGGTAAGTGACGGTTTGTTCCATGATAGCCTGAAACAGCTCTTCCTCATCCTCCCCATCGAAAGGGGGCTGAGGGAAGAGAGAGGAGAACGTGTCAGGACTTGACAGACTGCCTTTCCCCACCTTGCAAACCCTCAGCACCCACCGTGAACATGAACACCCCCCTCCAACATCCTGAGGAAAATTTTGACCAAACCACCAAAGCATTCTCTCCCTTCCTCTCAGACTCTTGTTTCCTATCTCAAATGGACCTTGTTTCCTATCTCAGCTCTCTGCACCTCTTTGCTGTTCTGTCTTTCTCTGCTGTGCAAAATCAGCAGGGTGTTAATTAGACAATATGTCATTTAAATAGAAGACAGGAAAAAGTGCAGGAAAACTGTAAAAACATTCTCCTGGTTGGATGAGTGGCCTCCAGTCTTCTGGAATTAGGAGACACAAAAGCAAGGCAAGGATTCTTAATGTGGGCTCTAGGAAGTCTGTTTGTGCAACTGAAGGGGCCTGTGAGCTTGAATAGGAAAAAAAGCATATCTTTATGTTTAAAAATCACTAACTGCAATTTCTCATTCCCTTCAGTTATGAATGGTGGGCAAAAACCACAAACAGTTATGAAGTACTTATAACTTCATCACCAACAGGAATCACAGATAATTTCTTATCACATTAGAGTTGCAGATATCTCAAAATATTAGTCATCTCAACTTCAAGATTACTGGTAGACTTGCCTATTTACTTCCCATCACCATGAGCTATCACTATTTAATTCATGAATAGGAAATCACATATACATCCACATCCCTATGTGTAATATTTAGGCAACTGTATACATTTAAATTAAATGTATTTAGTTGGCTGAACTAAGTTAAATCAAAATTTTAAAGTTTTGATAACCATATTTCAATATGACTGATTTCCTTTGTAATCCTATTATTTTATTTCATAGATTTAAACACATTATTCTGGGGTGTCTGGGTGGCTCAGTCAATTGAGCATCCAACTTTGGCTCAGGTCATAATCTCGCAGTTCGTGAGTTCAAAGCCCCTGCTTCAGATTTTGTGTCTCCCTTGCTCTCTGCCCCTCCCCCACTCGTGCTCTGTTTCTCTCTCTCAAAAATAAACAAACATTAAAAAAAAATTAAACACGTTGTTCTGAGATGGGGTCCTTGTCACCAAAAAAAATACAAAAAACAAAAAACGTTTAAAGAACCCCAGGCCTGGGGTGCCTGGGTGGCTTAGTCGGTTAAGCATCCGACTTTGGCTTAGGTCATAATCTCACAGTTCGTGGGTTCGAGCCCCCTGTTGGGCTCTGTGCTGACAGCTCAGAGCCTGGAGCCTGCTTTGGATTCTGTGTCTTTCTCTCTGTTCCTCCCCTGCTTGCACTCTGTCTCTCTCTCCCTCAAAAATAAAGATTTAAAAAACAAACAAACAACGAATTTAAAGAACCCCAGGCCTATGGGAAAATAATGCTTCAGGACCAAGGACAGCGCTATCCAGGCGTGATATTCCCAACTGCTTAGCACCCCTCCTTAGATGACAGACATCACTTCCTACCCTGCTCCTTTAAGATAAAGGCCTTGTAACAGGTGGCATCCCCCGCTGTGTTGCCTTTAGGCAGGCCAGCCTGTCCCCAGCTTCCCTTACCTGTCCTGCCAACATCTCATACAACAGAACCCCAAAGGACCACCAATCAACAGACTTTCCATAGGGTTGGTAGGCAATGATCTGGTGAGAGAGGATGGAAGGCAAGGTATCATGGTTTGTGCTTAAAGAAGCCTAAGACCCCCTCTAGCCTCACCCCCAGAGAACCCTACCCACACTAAGTGTTGTCAACACAAACTCTTCCCACTCAGAACACTTCAGTTCCATCTTTTTGGAAAATTCAGAAACAAAATTTTCCTACTTAGAATGTTCCTTTGGTCCCAAATATGAAGATTATCTAAGGACCAAGTCAAAAGTTCCACCCAGCCAAAATATTCTGGTAACTAGACCCTCTCCTTACAATAACAGGTGCATGAGGGCTAATTTTCAGACACCAGAGATTCTTAAATCTGGATGCATTTAAGATTCACCTAGGGGGCTGTTCCCTAGCCCTAAAGAATTCCAGCCTCAATAGACCAGAGTGAGAGTCAGTAATATGTGTGTATATTTCAAAATGTCCACGGGTGATTCTGATTCCCAGCCATGTTTTGAAACCATTGACATTATTTGGGCATTAGCATTGAATCACCCAGAAAGATTAAGGATGACACTTCCTCCTTCCACTGAGAAAACTCAGGACACTCTATCTACTTACATACAGTCAGATCATTAGCTCCACCCCTTTAACAAAAAGTTAGAGTATATTCCACCCACCTGAAATATTCAGGAAATGCTTAGGGCTGGGGGGGTGGGTGGTGGAGAGACACAGGCCCCACCCACTCAAGAGTACACCTTCTTAGAATAGTCCTGTAACAGGTGCTATTGTCTGAGAATTGTTACCATTAGAGAGGGTTCCACTCTTTTAGAACACTCACCCAACTCTCTGCCCACTTAGCCTGTTTAGACACCCAGCTCTGCCCACTTGGAATGCTAACACGCAGGCCTTTCTGCTCTGTTTGCTGTTAGATCACCCATGACTCATGCAAAGACCCCAGGGTTAGGGGGCACCTGGGTGGCTCAGTTGGTTAAGCAGCTGATTTCGGCTCAGGTCATGATCTCATGGTTTGTAAGTTAGAGCCCTGAGTCAGGCTCTATGCTGAGAGTTCAGAGCCTACTTCCGATTCTGTGTCTCCCTCTTTCTCTGCCCCTCCCCCACTCGCCCTCTCTCTCTTCTCTCTCTGTCTCTCAAAAATAAACATTAAAAAAAAAAAGACCCCAGGGTCAGCCCCCCGACATTCTGAATGTTAGACAACTGGCCATACCCACTCGGCGAACTTGTGTAGCACCAAGGACAGCCAAGGGAGGGTTACCTCAGGAGCTATGTAGTCTGGGGTCCCACAGAAGGTGCGGGTGGTGGTCCCAGGGAAGACGTTCTCCTTACACATGCCAAAGTCAGTGATTTTGATGTGTCCTTCAGCATCCAGCATCACGTTGTCTAATTTCAGGTCCCTGGGGGTAGGGGGTTGGATGGACAGGCATTGAAGGAAGGGTAGCGTTCAATGGGCTGGAGTTACAAGGTTTTGATCTTTGTTTTGTTTTTGTTTATTTTAGAGAGAGAGCACGCACATGTGTGAGCAGAGAAGAGAGGCAGAGAGAAAGAAAGAATCCCAAGCAGGCTCCACAATCAACGCAGAGCCCAATTCAGGGCTCAATCCCACAACCCTGGGATCATGACCTGAGTCAAAATCAAGAGTCAGATGTTCAACCGAGTGAGCCACCCAGGCACCCCTTTGTTTTGTTTTTCAAGTAAGCTCTAGGCCCAACGTGGGACTTGAACTCAGGATGCCGAGATCAAGAGTCGCATGCTCTATGCACTGAGCCAGCCAGGAGCCCCTAGAGCTGTAAGTTTGATCCCTTTCCCTCTAGGGGCCTGACTGCCTCCACTGAAAGGCCCAGACTGCTCACCGGTAGATGATGCCCTGATTGTGAAGGAAGAAGAGGCCGATGGCGATTTCTGCTGCGTAGAACCTAGAGAAGGAGGTGGGAGTTAGAAGCTCAAAGGCTGGGGTCCCCCTGGCCCCACCCCTCCTCTCTCAGCTGAGACTCACGCTGCATGGGGCTCCTTAAACTTGCCCAATTGCTGGATGTGGTACATCAGGTCGCCCCCGGTGACATACTCCATCACAAAATACAGACGGTCCTGCCAGAGAGGTGGGGTGCTGGTGCTTAGAGGGGGTAGGACACGTCCATTCCTGCCCACTCGAGACAAACTTGGAAGGCTCCAGATCCACCCAATCAGAACTGGGAGGCCCCAATGATTCTAACCCAGCCAGCTCAGAATCTCAACCTGACATATCCCCTATTACTCCGAACTGGTCCTGCCCTCTTAGAATTGAAGGCTGAGGCCCACCATTCCCTGGAAATCCTAAGGATACCAAAACCTCTTTCCATAGCTACTCACACACAAAAGCAATCCTGACCACCTGCTAGGAACCAAAGATTTTTTTTCAGGCCTCATTTGCAATGGATACTAATTTCTTTCTTTCTTTCTTTTTTAATCCAGGAATCTAACTGTGCCCATCCAGAGCTTTTTTGAAGCACTCATGCCTTCTCAAACCTCTGAAGGTTTCTGGGGCACCTGGGTGACTCAGTCGGTTGAGTGTCTGACTTTGGCTCAGGTCATGATTTCACGGTTTGTGAGTTCGAGCCCCGCATCGGGCTCTGTGCTGACAGCTCAGAGCCTGGAGCTTGCTTTGGATTCTGTCTCCCTCTCTCTCTGCCCCTCTCCCACTCATGCTCTGTCTGTCTCTGTCTCAGAAATAAATAAGCATAAAAAAAATTAAAAACAAACAAAAACCTCTGAAGGTTCTGACTTGTCGTCCCATTCCTCAATCTTTGGGACACGCACCGTTTCTGATGAGACATTTACTCAGAATCCAAGAGTGACGACCACATTACTTAGCGCGCAGCTATTGGCACACCACTCACGTACTCCTTTACTCAAAAATCCTTCACTCAAAAAAAAAAAAAAAAAAAAACCCCACCCACTCAAGACCAAGCTGGCTCAGGTCCCGCCTAGTCAGGATCCCACCCATCTGGCCACGCCCAGTCAGAGTGCGGGGGCGGGGAAGGTTCTTTTTGTCTGTAAACTCAGAATCCCAGAGCAGACGCTCGACCTGAGCCGGACTCCGCCCCCTCCTTCCTCACCGGGGTCTGGAAGGTGGAGTGCAGCTGGGTGAGAAAGTGGGGCCGGCCTCCCGGGCCTCGGCCCCCTAGGGCCAGCACGCGCTTCTCCACCAGGGTGCAGTCCACATCATCATCCTGGACGATCACGTCTTTCTTCAGGATCTTGATGGCGTAGAGCTCATCAGAGCCCCTGCGCTCAGCCAGCATCACCTAGCGACAGAGGCCCCAAAAGGCCCAGTCCATCATGGGCCTCCCCCATGCCCTCCCCCTTCAGAGACACAAAGAAATGAAATCCCAGGTCCTCCCCCTCTCTCTCAGGGACTGGGCACCCTGGTTTTGCTGACCACTCCCTCAGGGAAAGCATCAGAATCTTTATGCCTGTCCTCTCAGAGGCACTCAGGTGTCCCACTGACCCCCCTCTGGGGGGCTCAGTAGTCTAGTGTCCCTCCCCATGTACCTCCTTCCTAAGGACCAGAAATCTGATCTTTCCCCAGACATCTTCCCCTTCCCCCAGAGCCCCAGGAATCCAACCTTCCCAAAGCTGCCTTTTCCTAGAACCATGAGGAAGCTGAAGTCAGAGATGTGCAGACGTCCAGGGCTTGTCCCAAAGAAACAGCGTTTGGAGTCCGTGGGACTAGGGGATGGGGAGGGGATGGGAGAGGAAGAGGGACCCATCCGCACCCGCTGTGAGAAAGGAGAGAGATCCGAAGGTAGTCAGACCCCAGATGGGGACAAGGAGATGTCTCTAAGAGAGACAGCAGCCAAGAACAAAAGGGATGAGAAGAGAGGGAGAGAAAAAGGAAAACTGTCTCTGCACCCCCCCGTCCTTGGCTTTAGAACTTGTGCTGATTTTCCATAACCTGGAGGGTTTATCATTTAACACTCAGACAGATCACTCTATGCTGTTAGATAACCCTGTTATCACCACCATGCCCCATTTTAGAGAAGAGAAAGTTGGCACAGAGACACTAAATAACTTGCCCAAAGTCACACAGCAAATAAGCAGCAGAGCCAGAAATCAAAATCCATTAAAGCCAGAGACTGTGTCTCCCCCCTTTTTGCATCTTCAACATCACCCAGCACCTGAACACCTTTACCACTCCTCCCACCTGAGTCTCCACAGAGCCTCCTCCCTCTTTCCCCCTTTGCCTCCACCATCTATTCTCTACAAACAGCATTTGTCTTGTTCCGACCTAAACCATCCTAGGCCACCTTCGATGCTCCCACGGCCCACCGGTTTAAGATAAAATCCTTCCAGTGAAGGACAAGGCACGCTCCTTCCCTCTCTGGCTTAATGTCCTACTTCTTCCCACTCTCTCCCCCCTTCAGCCCCACTGTCTTCCTGGTGCTACAGACACGCCTCACCCGCTCCCACCACAGGCCTGCTCTTCCTGCTGCCTGGAAGGATTTCTAGCCTTCAGCCTGGAAATATGGTCTCCCTCTCCTTGCACTTCCTCTGGGGCTCCCCTCCCTAGGAAGCTTTCTCTGGCGCTCCCAGGCTGAGCCAGGTGCTTCCAATTCTCCCTAGTGCCTGAGGCTACTACCTCTATTACCAAACATCTTCCTTCCAGGAGAATGTCTCCATCTGTCACTTTCTCCTACTTTGAAAACGGAGCTCCCCAGGGAATGGACTGATTCTATGCCCAGAACAGGGTTTGGCTAACAGGAAATAGGTGTTGAGAGAGTGAGAAAATGAATGGAGGAGAGAAAGGCCACAGTGACAAATAGAAAAACTCAAAAGTTCAGTTCAGCAGTCACCTCCTCAAGGATTCACCCTCCCCCAGCACCTTCCCCCCAGGCTGGATGAGTGTCTCCTCCAGGCTCCTGGGGGAGGGGGGGGTGCTCTACCTCTAATGCACTACATCATCCTGGAATTTAAGTATCTGTGACTGTGTCTCCACCTTGGGGACTTGGTTAAGGGTCAGATTCACCTCTGGAATGCTAGGTTTACTCAACAAGCACAAGACCACCTCCAAACCTGTGCTCATCCCGCGTGTGTGGGTGTGAAAACTGATACCAGGGGAGGGAGAAGACATGGGGAGACAGACATAGACCACAAGGGATGAAAATGTCTCCATTCCAGGCCTGAGCTTCACGCACCTCGTACAGTTCCAGGGGGTAGTTACAGGCCTGCGGGGAGAGGGGGTGGAGGAGAAAGCCAGAGTCAGAGCCCCGAGAGAGGTAGGGGGATGCCCTAGAGCAGGGGGTGGGGACTCCAACCCCCCAAGCCAAGGGGATGGATAGGAACTCTAATTCCCATCATACCCTGGGGCAGGAGTCCCCTAGAAAAGCAGGGGGAAGGGAGCGCCAGGGTCTTCTGGGAATTGTAGTCCCAGGACCAGTGGGCAACAAGTGGGTGCAGGGAGGGGGCAGCTCTGAACTGTGGGTGGCAGGGCTGGGCTCCCCCTGGGAGAAGTGGGGCCTGAGTACCTCAAACTTCTGGAGGAGGCTGCAGTTGTCAGCATCAGCCACTGGCACATTGTAATATTCGCCCTCCTCCTGGTTCAGTAACTTGTACCTGACATACAGAAGGAGACCAGAGTCGGGCAGGAGTTGGGCAGAAGGGGGGCACCCGCGGGAGAGGCAAAGGTATCAGAGGGGGGAAAAAGACACAGAGAGAAAGACACGGAGTGGAGAGAGTGGGATAGACGAGAGAGACACGGAGTGGGGGACACAGGAAGGGAGGAGGAGGGGAGAGGGATGGGGACAAGGGAGGGAGAAGTGCAGGGAGGCAGAATGAGGGTGGCCCGAGGAGACTGCACACAGAGATGGACAGGCCAAGGCACAGCCTCCGCCCCCGCCCAGCCCTCACCAGCCGTCCACCGGTGCCTTGAGCAGCTCCGAGACCCCGAAGGACATGGCGCCCATGAAATCGTTGCGGGAAGTCCGGTCCCAGTCCCACACCTCCACGCTAAGCCTGCGCTCCACGTCTCCTGGCTTCAGGTTGCTGCGGGAAGGGGGCGGCGGAGTGAGGGTCCAGCTCCCCGCTGCCTCTGCTCCCCATCCCTGGTGCTGGTGGAGCAGGCAAGCCCTTCTGGGGCGAGCTGGGGTCTGTTCCTGCTCTCTAAAGTGTCCTGTCGTCTCTGATCCTCCACGAAGGGGGTCTCCCCCAATATCAGGACCTTGAGTACATGTAGACAGCTCTCAGTCTCTCTCCGGTCCTCCCACATTCTTGGCTCCTTCCCATCCCTGTGTCCTGTCTTTTCTCTCCAGATCTCTCTCCTGAGTCTCTGTGCCCCCCTCCTTCCTCTAGGTCTCTGTCCTTCTGTCTTTCTGTTGATTGGCTTCTCTTTCTATTCCTGCCACCCTCCCCTGCTCACACCCACTCCCCATTCTGTCTCTTTGGGTTTGTGCCTTCTTCTGAGAATCCCCCCCCCCCCCCCCCCCCCCCGATCTCTGTTTCAATCTAAAGTAGTGGGCTTTGATGGAGATTAAATGCACAGATGTCTGTCTCTCTGTTTCTCTAACTCCAGCCCTCTCCCTCAGCCACTCTCTTCCCTCTCCCACCGCCTTTTTTTGGGATCCCCCTATCCTAACACCTCCCACACTTTGCTCTCTGGGGTCTTGTGGGCCACCAGGACCCTCCGATCATTCTCTGTCAGTCATCACAGCATCCCCTGCACCCGAAGCTCACAACACAAAGGTCTCGTTCCACACAGGGTTTAGCGTGGCTTTCACGGTCCGGGTCTTTTGCTTTGTCAAGTTCCGAGGGTCTGGGATGAGCTTCAGCTTCACGTAGGGGTCAGACAGACCATTGGGGTCCATTGGGATAAGGTTACGGGCCTCGCCAACTGAGAGAGGAAGTGAAGGGGTGTAGGCTGGGTTAGAGATCCAGGAAGAGGCCCCAGAGTTTTCCCCAGCGGCAATCCCAAATCCAAGCGCCCAGCCTTTCTCCTGACCCAGGCATCCAGAAGATGAGGCATAAAGCCCTTTCCCCAGCCAGGGACCCAGAAATCGGACCCAAAGCCCCCTCCTCCCTTAGGACCCCAGAGTGAGGACCCTGGCCACGTCACCCATAGTAATCCCAAGCCTCCCTCGGAACCAGGTTTTTTCTCATCCCCCACTCCCAAGGACCTTGATCTAAAATGGCCATTAAGAGGCCCTGAAAGGGGCACCTGGGTGGCTCAGTTGGTTAAGCATCCAACTTCCGCTCAGGTCATGATCATGGGGTTTGTGGGTTCGAGCCTCACATCGGGCTCTGTGCTGACAGCTCAGAGCCTGGAGCCTGCTTCGGATTCTGTGTCTCCCTCTCTCTGTCTCTCCCCTGCTTGCCCTTTCTCTCTGTCTCTCAAAAATAAACATTTAAAAATTTTTTAAAAAGGGGCACCTGGGTGGCTCAGTCCGTTGGACATCCGACTTTGGGTCAGGTCATGATCTCACAGTTGGTGAATTTGAGCCCTGTGTAGGGCCCTGTGCTGACAGCTCAGAGCCTGGAGCCTGCTTTGGATTCTGTGTCTCCCTCTCTCTCTTCCCCTCCCCCTCCGCTCATGCTCTGTCTCTCTCTCTCAAAAATAAATAAACATTAAAAAAATTTAAAAAAAAATAAAATTAATTAATTAATTTTTAAAAATGGCCCTGAAAGTCACAAGTCAAGGCTAGAGTCCAGGCTACAGGTTGGAAGGGGCGTGGCTGGGTGGCGCTCAGCCTTTGCAGACGGGGGTCAGGATTGTGGGCGGGACCTTCCGGTTCGGCTGGGTGGGCCGCTCAGGTGCACCCTGCCCTTCCGGCGGGGGTGGAAGGGGAGGGACCGGACAGAGGGGCGGGGCCTCACCTGTGACGTGGATCTCATCCGCGGTCGGTGCTCGGATCTCCAGCTGCAGGCGCCCTCGGCGCTCCGTGTGGTCCACCCCGCACAGAGAGGGCACGCTGCGCACACAGCGGCGGTGCACGTTCATTTCGCAGCCTGGGGGAGGGGAGGGGGGGACAAAACGGGAGGTGGCACTTCTGGCCGCCCCCCAACTCCAGACTCCGTCCCCCGGCCCTACCCGGAACCCAGACACTGTGCTTTGACCCCCCCCCCCACCCCCCCGACCCCCCCCACCCCCCCCGGAGCGCCAGGTTCGGCCAGGAGCGGCAAGCGTGGACTACTCACAGGAGCATTTCATGCCCTGGTGCACCAGCCCATAAAGAAGGGAGCCACAGTGGTCGCAGAAGGTGGGGCTGCTGTAGCTGTGCAGACGGAACTTGTGCTTGTTCCGGGGGTCCTGGGGGCCGAGGGGAGACATCAGAGGGGGTAAGGACAGAGAGAGAGAGAGAGAGAGAGAGAGAGAAGCCCTTTGAACGCTTCCTCCTTCCGCCTTGCTCTCCCAGTCCTGCTCCTCCTCACTCATTCACGCTACAGTATTTATTGAGTGCCTGCTGTGTGCCAGGCACTGTTCTTGGTGCCAGGACCAGCCGTGAACAAAGAAACAAAAACTGCTGTCCACATGGAGTTTACTTTCTAGGGAAGGGAGACAGAAAATAAACACTGAATAAATGAAAGAGTATGATGCATGGTAACAGGTGCTCTGGAGAAAAACGAAGCAGGCAAGTGTCAGCCAGGGGTGGGGGCGTTTAAATTTGCATAGAGTGATCAGGGTGGGCTTCGCTAACAAGGTGGGATTTGAACAGAACCTGAAGGTGGTGGCGGCTCCCATCGTCCCATAGTCCCTATGCTCCACCCCCCTCCCCAAAGCTATTTTCGAGCACTTGTGGGCCACAATGAACGCCAGATCCCTCACTGTCAGCCTCTGTCAATGTCTGCCCACTCTTGATCTGCCTTCTCTGAGCCCCTTGTGAAATGGGGAATAGAACCTCTCCATTAAAAGGACCCCTCAGTTAATGAAAGACCAAGTGTCGGGGTGCCTGCCTGGCTGGGTCGGTAGACATGTGACTCTTGATCTCGGGGGTTGTGAGTCTGGGTCCCACATTGGGTGCAGAGATTACTTTAAAAAATAATAAATTTGGGGGCTCCTGGGTGGCTCAGTCAGTGAAGCATCTGACCTTGTCTCAGGTTGTGATCTCACAGTTTGTGCGTTCAAGCACCTCGTTAGGCTCTCTGCTGTTAGCATGGGACCCTTTTGGGATCCTCTGTCTCCCTCTCTCCTCTGCTCCTCCCCTACTCATTCTCTCTCCCTCTTCGATAAATAGAACGTTAAAAATTAAAATAATAATAATAATGATTTAAAAAGAAGAAAGATTAAATGTAAACTGCATAGCAGGGCCTGGCATGTTAAATGTGTTAAGTACGGTTATTCTTAGTGCTGTGGTTACTATTAGTGATTTTATTGTGGTCCTCACATAGACCTGGGTTTAAATAAGGGCGAGGCCATTTACCAGCTGTGTGATTTGGGGCAAGTTAGTGCCCAATTTTGAGCCTCAGTGTCCTCCTCTACCCAGTGGAAATAATCTAAATCTTGAAGCAATGCTAAATGTCCAGAGTGCAATTAAGCATGAATTTAGGACACCAGTAAGACATTCCTTCCCCACCCCTGGCCATGTCTGAGTGTTAAATAAGTTGGTATTTGTCTCTTTCTAGGAATGCATTGCAAAAGTTATGATAGGTGATGAGGCACCTCAGTGGCTAGGTCAGTTAAGCATCTGATTTCGGCTCATGGGTTTGAGCCCCGCGTCGGGCTCTGTGCTGACAGCTCAGAGCCTGGAGCCTGCTTCAGATTCTGTGTCTCCCTCTCTCTCTGCCCCTCCCCTGCTCACCTCTCTCTCTCTCTCTCTCTTAAAAATAAACATAAAAAAAAGAAGAGTTATCCGAGGTGAAAATTCAGGATATTCTTGGGCTTTTATTTATTTTACAGGTTTTTTTTAAGTTTATTTAAGAGAGAGTGTGTGAGCAGGGGAGGGGCAGAGGAGAGGGGGGAGAGAGAATCCCAAGCAGGCACCACACTGTCAGTACAGAGGCTAATGTGGGGCTTGAACTCGCAAACTGTGAGATCATGACCTGAGCCGAGATCAGGAGTCAGATGCTTAACTGACTGAGCCACTCAGGCGTCCCCTACTTTGCAGCTTAGTGGGGACTCTAATTTGAATGACACTCAGGTGCGGTGATCTCTTTCGATGCTCCCGGCCTCTAAAGATCTTCAGCTGACCCTAACTCAGCTGCACTAAGTGATGGTCTACATAACAGCCCTCAGCAGGACACCGGACACAGACACACAGGCTCCACCACTCCACAGAGAGAAGCCCTTATTATTCTCAAGGTGAAATCACTACTAAAAAGGAGACAGGACCACAGCTCCAATTAGATAGATTAGCGTCCACATTTTGACTCTGCCCACCATCTAGCTCTGTGGCTCCCCCACCCCCCCCACCGCTTTGCAGAGACCCAGCCATCCTCCCTATAAGATGGGTCCATGAGGCCTCCCTGAAAGGGGTCTAAAGGAAATCATGCTTGCCAAGCCTTCACCATTTCCTTAGCCCTTGATCCACGTTACTTACAACAAGATCAAAAGCATTAAGAAGAAGAAGAAGGGAAAAAAAGCTGGAGTGATATAGAGGAAGACCCCTCCTCAGTTTTTGCCTCTGTTTCTTCATGGGATATAGTCATAATTCTACAAGGATGATAACGGATATATTGTCTCTTGTCATATATCAGGTACCGTCCCAAATACTCGACTCATTTAGTCCTCAAAGCAATCCTGTAAGGCAGGCATGATCATCAGCCCCTTCTATAGATGAGGAACTGAAGGGGTGCTCAATATATGTTCTGTGAAATCACATTCTCTATGCAAACTTCAATTTTCTTCGCCTAACCAGCTGGCAAAATGTCCCATGGACTTCCGTAGATTTCTCTCTCCCTTTCTGTCTCTCTCTGTCGCCATTTTTCATTCTCTTTCTCCATCTGCTAATCATAAAACTATCTCCACCCCTCTGTCAAAAGCTGGGCTAGACTCTGAAGTCACTCGGCTTCATTGGACTATCAAAACAAGCCTGGGGGCGGTGGGGGACGGTGCCTGGGTGGCTCAGTCAGTTGAGTACCTGACTTCTGTTCAGGTCATGATCTTGGTCATGATCTCCAGGTTTGTGGGTTTGAGCCCCATGTTGGGCTCTGTGCTGACAGCTCAGAATCTGGAGCCTGCTTTGGATTCTCTCTCTCCCTCTCTCTGTCCCTCCCCCACTCATTTTCTCTCTCTCTCTCAAAAATAAATGAACATTAAAAACAAAAAAACTAAAAACCAAAAAACACAAGCTTGGGTATGTCTAGATTAATGCTGTCCCACCCAATAGCCACTAACCACAAGTGGCTATTTAAATTTAAATCAATCCTGGGGTGCCTGGGTGGCTTGGTCGGTTAAGAATCCGACTTTGGGACTTCGGCTCAGGTCATGATCTCACGGCCCGTGAGTTCGAGCCCCGCGTCGGGCTCTGTGGTGACCGCTCAGAGCCTGCAGCCTGTTTCAGATTCTGTGTCTCCCTCTGTCTCTGCCTCTCCCCTGTTCATGCTCTGTCTCTCTCTGTCTCAAAAATAAATAAATGTTGAAAAAAAATTTTTTTAAAAATAAAATAAATTTAAATCAATCCGGGGCGCCAGGATGGCTCAGTTGGTTAGGTTAAGTAAGGTCTGACTCTTGATTTCAGCTCAGGTTATGGTCTCAGTTCATGGGTTCAGGGCCTCATGTCGGGCTCTGCACTAAGAGTGCAGGCCTGCTTGGGATTCTCTCTCCCCCTCTCTCTCTTCCCCTCCTTTCCTCATATGTGCATGTGTTCTCTCTTTCAAAATAAATAAACATGAAAAAAATTTAAAAAATAAATTTAAATCAATTCAAATTAAATGGAATTTTAGATTTCCATTCCTCAGTCACAGTGACCCCTCTCAAGCGCTCCTCTAGCCAGCTATGCGGGGCTGGTGGCTGCCATATTGGACGGCATAGATAGAGAACATTTCCATCATTGCACAAAGCTCTATTGGTCAACACTAGACCTTCAGCCCCATTTTATAGAGGGGAAATTGAGGCTCAAAGAGAAAAGCCCCCAAGCCAGACAGAAAGTGAAGGGGCACATAGGATCCACTGTTCTTGTAAGTGAATCCAACATCCCCCTGATGTGAAGGGTGAAGGGGAGGGAGGGAGACAGAGGTGTGTGTATCTGTGTGTGTTCATGGGGGACCTATAATGCACATGTGTGTGCTCATGGGGGAGATATATATATATATACACACACACACACACACACACACACACACACACACATATGCATATGCACATGTGTGCGTGTGTGTGCATGAGAGATCTGTACTTGCACATGTGTGTGAATGTGCATTGCAGGGTCTCTCTGGGCCTGCCTCCCTCTGGGCAACTTCTAAGCGATTCTCCATATCTACCATTTTCTATTCTAGCTTCTCTCTCTGGGTATCTGCAGCCCTGTCTCTCTGAGTTTCTTGTCTCTGTCTGTCTCTCTCAGTCCCTGTGGCTCGCCTTTTCCTTCCGCCTGCGTTGCTGTCTCTGTTCCAATCCTCTGTCTGTCTGTCCGTCTCAGTCTCTCTGTCTGGGTCTCTATCATTATCTTTTTCTGCATTTCTGTGATTCTGTCTTATCTGTATCTGCATCAATAGTTGTCTGTCCCTCAACGCTCTGTTTTTTTAAATCTCTTGACCCCTGGATGACAGCCCATCCTCTCCAATGTTGGTCTTTGGTCCCCTCACACCTGCCTCCTCTCTGTCCCCCACCTATGTCCCCAGCCTGTCTCAGCCCCTCTCATTTCCCCTTTCCAGGCCAAGGGCAGGGAATCTGGGCCAGACTAGCTCCCCCTATCTCTCCAGCCCCCCTCCCCTCCCAGCCTTAAAAATAGCAGGAGAAATTGGGACGGACGCCGAGGGGGTGAGGGCGGGGGTGCGGCCCAAGGAGGAAGAATCAGGTGTCCGGGCACTCACATCCGTCTGGGGGCCCTTCCCAGCGCCTGGACACTCGAAGGTCACAAATTCGTGGCATCGTCGATGAACCACAAAGCTGCAAACTGAAGGTGAGAATCATAGAGACACAGAGACAGAGAGTGAGCCTAATGGACAGAAAATCAGAGAGAAGGAGACTCCAACAGAAAGAAAACCAGAGGGGGGGCCCCAAAATAGAGTTCAATAGAGAGCAAATCAAAGGAGAGACCCCAACATGGAATGGGGGAGAAAAACCAGGACACAGAAATTCAAGAGATGGACCCCAAAACAGGCAAGAGAGAATCACAGAGCAGAGAGAACCCAGTGCCTACACACAGCCAAAGGGAGACACAGAGACGCAGAGACGGAGTGAGGACGACAGAGAGACAGGGACACAGAGAAAATAGGATCCCGTCGACAGAGACAAGAAAGCAAGAAAAGAGCAGGCCAAGGAGGAGGGAGAAACAGAGAGATGTCCTCTCATAGAACGGAGAGAGCAGCAACTTGGGCAGAAGTGAGTCTGGGGGCGCCATTGCAGCCTCCCCCTCCCTGACTCACTCTGTTCTCAGCAGTGGCAGCTGGTGCTTTAGGACTCGCCCCCCTCTCCCGCCCCCCAGAACTGCCAGCCCCGCCCGGCCCCCACCCGCCCATTGGTGACCCCGCCCGGGCCTGCCCCTGCCTAGGACTGTTGCTGTTGTCATGGCGACAGCAGCTTGAAGGGGGGGGGGGGCTCTGACTTCGCATCTCCAGCCCCCCCCTTTCAGCTCCCCTTTTCCAAATCTCTCTGTTCCCATGGCAACAGATTCTCCAAATATCTGTCCCCACCTGGAGCCGGCCGAGGGAGGGGCCCCCAGCACCACCTCCGCGGTGGCCCCGCCGTCAGAGCTCCCTCCCCACCGCAGGCTGTGTCTTTGCCACACCCCCCGCCCCGGGCTCCCCCGCGCCTCTCTGGGGACCAAAGAACACGTGTGTCAAGCCTCCTGGGCCGTGGGTCCCCAGCC
This sequence comes from Panthera leo, assembly GCF_018350215.1. Lineage (NCBI taxonomy): Eukaryota > Metazoa > Chordata > Mammalia > Carnivora > Felidae > Panthera > Panthera leo. Next base: position 4,061,929 of record NC_056693.1, read on the forward strand.
TCCACCCTCCTGAAGGTCCCAGGAGTCCAGATCCCCAGCTCTTACCTTGACATTGCAGGCCTTGTTTCCCAATGCCCCTGCAAGATCAAGGATCAGAGGTCAGTGCAGATAAGGGTACCTGGGCCTCCCACCTCTGCCGGCCACACTGCGTCTGACTCCCTCCTGTAGCAAGACCCCGGAGTCGAGCCCCAGCTGCCTCGTTTACTGGAACCCAGAAATTCTGACCTCCAGCCTTTCTTCTCTCAGACCCAGGAACCCAGGCCCCCAGTCCTTCTTCTCTCAGACCCAGGAGCCCAGGCCTCCAGCTCCTCCTCCCTCAGAACCAGGAATCCGGGGCCCCAGCCCCTCCTCCGTCAGACCCTGGGGTCCGGGTCCCCAGCCCCTCCTCCCTCAGACCCAGGGGTCCGGGTCCCCAGCCCCTCCTCCCTCAGACCCTGGGGTCCGGGTCCCCAGCCCCTCCTCCCTCAGACCCAGGGGTCCGGGTCCCCAGCCCCTCCTCCCTCAGACCCTGGGGTCCGGGGCCCCAGCCCCTCCTCCCTCAGACCCAGGGGTCCGGGTCCCCAGCTCCCTCCTCCCCTAGGACCAGGCGCCAGGGTTGCAGCCCTCTCCTTCCCGAGCACTCCGGGTCTGGGGTGACAGGAGTCTCTATCCCTCGTTGCCTCCTCCCTCAGGCCCCCAGCCCCTTCCCTCACCAGATGAAGTCTGTGCAGTGGCTGCAGAAGGTTGGCTGCTTGAAGAAGCGGGCGGTGAACTTGTGGCTCTTGACTTCGTGGACCACCTTCTGCCTCAGAGCCCCCTTTCTGCAAAACAGGGGCCGGGGTCCCCCCTCTGAATCGCCTCCGCCGGGGCCCAGGCCTGCCATGGCCCCAGGAACGTAGCAGGGACCAGGGTCCCGCCTTGCAGGGGCAAACAGGTAGAAGGGCGAGGAGCCGGAGACTCGGGAGAGCACTGAGCCACGGGGAGACTGCGAGGAGGGAAGGAGAGGGGCGAGGCACCTCCAGGCGCGGAGCGCAGGGCAGGGAGCGGCACCCCGGGGCGCGCCCGCTCCGCCAGGGGGAGCGGGCGGGCAGGGCGGAGAGCCGAGGGCAGGGGCGCCGAGGAGCCCGAGGCAAGGGCGGCGGCGGCGGCGGGAGCTCCAAGCTCAAGCACCTGCTGAAATGTGGGAGCCCCGGCTGGGGGGAGGCGTTGCCATGACGACCGAGGGGCGGGGTTTCAGCTTAAAGGCGTCCCTCCGCCCCCCCCCCCCCCACCCCACTCCCGGAGGCTCGGGACAAATGCCCTCCCCGCTCCCAACACACGTGCGCACACCCGCTCCGGGGGCTGGCTGGAGGGAGGGGGGCATCCTCTGAGAGGCGCCCTCCCCGCCCCCCACCCCCTCCTCCTGTTGCCTGGCCGGGTCCTCCTCCCCACCGGGGGGCCTCGGTGGGCCCGGTTAGCCCTATGAGACGCCACCCGGATCTCGGGGTTTCTGACTGTGTCACTCGGCCTCATGACACGAACTTTGCCGTCAGTGCTGGGGACCCAGTGCTGAACGGGGAGGCCTGGTGTCTCACTCTCTCGTCTGCTGCTCAGGCCTTGATTTCTGTCTCCCGGCCTGGGTCTACGTCTCCCTCTGGGACGATCTCTTGTTCTTGGTCTCTCTGTCTCTGCTGCGTGTCTCCTTTATGCCTGTCGCTCGTCCTGTGACCCTCGCTGGGTCTCGGGGTCTCTCTCTTTCTCAGAGGTGTCCGTCTCACTGTGAATCAGTGTCCCTCGGCCTCTCCCTGCAGGTCTCCTAAATTCCTGCTTCTCTCTCTCTCCCAGAAGCTCTCCCTCTTCCTGACTCTGTACGTCTTTCTGGCCCTGTGACTCTCTCTCTCTCTCAATCGGGGACCCAGTCTGTGATTCTGTGGGCCTCTGTGTCTCCCTCCCTCTGCGTCTTTCTCTTTTGAGAGGCAATCTCTGTCTCCCCCACCCCTTCAGTCCTTGCTGTCTCTCCCGCTCTCCCACTGTGTCCCTGTCTCTGTAAGTACTTTTGTCTCTGTCTCTGCAAACCTCGCTGACCCACTCTTGGGCTCAGTCCCACCCTCTGTCGCTGGGGGTCTCTCTCTGAATGAGTTCATTGGTCTCTGTCCTTCTCCCCCTCCCCCCCCCCCCAAACGCCCCCCACCTTTCTCACCCTCCCTGGCTATGAACCTCTCTCTTCGTCTCTGGGGGTCTCCCCCTCCCTCCACGTCTCTCCCCCTCTCTGGCTCTGGAAAACCCTGTGCCGCTCTGTCGGTCTCCTCCTGTCTCCCGTCCGTCGCTCTGCCCGCGTCTTTGCCTCTCTCAGGTCGCGCTCCGGCCCCGCCACCCCCACCCCTACCCCCAACTCCCGTGCGCGTCCGGGTCCCGGCTCCCGGAGACCCGCTCTGTTGCCAAGGGCAACCACGGCCCTCCTCGGGCTGCGGAGTGCAGTGCATCCTGGGACCTGTAGTCTGAGCCTGCGGACCGCCTGTTGCGGCGACGCGGCCGAGAACTTCGTTTCCCGGCGTGCCCCGCGATAGGGGGCGGGGCGCCACGGGCGGGGACCCAGGGAGCCCACCACACCTTCTCTGGGAATTTTGGGGGTTCGGGTCGGGCTTCCCGAAGCCGAAGAGGAGGTGAGGGAATCCGACTCTCCTCCTAACCCCCCCCCCCCAGATATGGGGGCGTTCTGGCCTTGCCAGCCACCTCCAGGCGTGCGCCCTGCCCAAAGGCAAGTGTAGGGGTGGGAGTGGTCCTGGAAGCTGACCTGAGAATCCCACCTTGGTCTGCTTGGCTGCTTTCCTCCATCACCAGCACACCACCCCCGGGGTCTGGAGCTGCTCTCTCTGGTGCCTTCCAGAGTGGGTTCAAGCATGGGATGGGGTGGGGAGGGGGCGAGACGCCCTTGCAGGAGGCAGGCATCGGTGTAGGTCGGAATTCTGGGGTGCACGCTGCACAGATCAAAAGGAGACTTCTCCTGGCTGGAAATCGGTGCGTCTGTTCCAATTAGCCTTTCCCGCCCTTCCGGAGGGGGGGGGGGACCCCGGGGGGGGACCCCCTCCCTCCCTCGGAGTAATTCGTTTGCTCTTTATCGAGGTCTTCTGTGGAAGGGTTGTCAGGGAGGTTAGAACTAAAGGAAAGAAGGAGCTGATGATGGCAACGCAGGCAGGGTCAGATCCTGAAGGCCCAGACTGGAGCTTTGGTATTACCTGTAGGCAGTGGGTAGTAGGATGTGGAAGGATTTGAGCAGGGGAGGGCAGTATCAGACCTGGATGCTACAAGCATCCCTCTGGGGCCAAGGTGGGCTAGGGGTGGGCTAGTCAAGGGGGGGGCTGAGATGCTAGTTCAGGAGAAACAAAATACCTGAGCTAGGTCAGGAGCCTGGAGAAGGGGACAGTTGAAGGAAGGACAGACAGACAGTGGCTGGTGAGCCACTGACAGAAGTCGGTGAAGAGCCAGTGCCTGGGTTCTCAGCTGTAGGAGCCTGTTCCTGAGATTGGAAACCTGAAGAGTTGATTTTGGAAGAAACATTGCACTCAGATGGAGACACTATTTCTGAGGTGCTCCTGGACTCTGAGGAGGGATAAATCTTGTCCGTTTCGATCCTAACTAGTTCTGGTTGGAGAGAGTAAACTGGGAGATTCAGAAGATAGAGTTGTCCCCTTCTGGGGCACCTGGGTGGCTCAGTCAGTTAAGCGTCCGACTTCAGCTCAGGTCATGATCTCACGGCTTGTGGGTTTGAGGCCCGTGTCAGGCTCTGTGCTGACAGCTCGAAGCCCGGAGCCTGCTTCGGACTCCGTGCCTTCCTCTCTTTCTGCCTTTCTCCTGCTCCCCCCTTCTCTCACTCTCTCTCAAAACAAAACAAAACAAAAAGAATAAACATTAAAGTTGTCCCCTTTTCCCACCAGTCCTAAGAATCTAGTCCTTGCCCTCTCTCCTGGAGCCCTCCCCAGTAATAAAGCAAGCACAATTTTTTTATCTTTATATTGATGTAAAAAAAAAAATTATGGATGTGGGAATAGGGCGACGGACAAGTCTTCCCTCTGTGGTCGACAGAAGGGACCCATGGGGACCAGAAGCTCCAGGGAATTAAAAAAAAAAAATAAAATATATATTTATACATTTATATATATGACGTTATGCATGTGAGTCCCAGAGAAGCAAGGAAGCAGCTATAGGAAGCGACTAACACACAGAAACACACCTGTGTGTGTGTGTGTATGTGTGTGTGCACCACACTCCAAGTAATGCAATCCCTCTAAGGCAACAGCAACCCCGCCCCCCCCCCCAAGAAAAAGAAATTGAAAAGCAACTTCCCCTTTTAGAATAGGGCCACTCAATGTAAGTTTTGCCCTCGTAACCAGGAAGAGGAAAAGAGAAAAAACAAACCCAGGCTAGCATTGCCGTTAAGGCACGCAGTGGCCATTTTTTTTTCTCCCAGCAAAGGCAGGACGGGCTATTTTTAACACTAAGGCTGGAGGGCCACATCGCTGCCCCTCACAAATACTTCGGACGGGTTTTTGATAACGCAGAGAGCAGTCGGGCTGGAAAACGTTCACCCTTGATTTCCTTTAAGATGGCCTCTAGGCAGTGGATTCTTAGTAAGCCTGGCAAAAATTCTGGAGCCAGTCTCAGGCGAGGCTGGGTGCCGAGCAGGACCCAGGGACCCGGGGTCTGTCTGTGGGTTAAGTGTCATACCCACCGAAAATCTTTGGCCTCCAGAGATTTTTTTTTTTAACTTAAAGGGGACCTGTACGGTACACCCCCCTCCCCTGGGAGAAAGGGAGCCCAATCCCTAGCTACCCTCCCCCCCTCTCCCCCAAACACACACGTACACACCAACAAGGCACAGCCAGGGCGGGCAGGCATGCTTTGGCAATGAGGCCCCTCGGGGAGGCCAGGGGTATTAACAGCTGCAGAGAGAGGTGTGGGACAGGTGGAGCTCAGCACCTTTGGAGGTGGGGGTAGAGAAGAAAGGAGTCTTGGAGCTCCCAAGGAAATTGGAAGAAAGAAAACGGGAAGGGGTGGCTAAGACACAGGCAGATGAGAAAATGAGAGGACCAGAAAAGAGCCGGGAGAGGCAGAACAGGTCAGAAAAGAAGACCATGAAAACAGAAGGGCAAATGGGCCAAACAGGATACGGGCAACCAAACAAAACAGGAAGGGAAGGAGAGAGGAGCCCAGAAGCGAAAGAAACGGAAAAGAGCAAGGGGAATTGGGAAGGACAGGAGAAAGGTGGAAGAGAGGGAGCCCGGAAGAGGAAATGAGAACCTGGGCACAAGGGGGGAGTCAAGAGCCCCCGGCCGGAGCCTCACACCCGAACAAAAACCAGGCGGGCCGAGTACACGAGGTCAGCCACATAAGCCAGCAGGTTGATGGCCGTCAGGATGGCCACGGCCAGCCGGCGGTCCCAGGTGCACACGTAGGAGGTGTGCCTGTTGCCGCAGTTCACATCCCTTGAGCGCCGCGGTTGGCCGCCGTACTTCTCATCGAACTGGTAGAGCGGCCAGAGAACCAGGGCTGTGGCATACAGGAGGACGGACAGCAGGGCCAGCCCGGACAGGAAGCTGGGGAAGGAGATGGGCAGCACGTTGGTGCAGTCACCCAGGTTCAGCAGGATGGCCACGGCCGCCAGGATGAAGCAGATCGAGTACACGGCCACGCACCACTCCAGCGCCGGCTGGTGCTGGTACAGGTACGGGCTGCTGATGAAGGCAAAGATGACACAGGCCACGAAGGTCTCCAGCACCTTGAGCAGGCCTGGCACGGTGGCCATGTATCCGGTGATCTCCCCGGGCCGGGCCCGGGTCCAGGCCACTTCGGTGGCATAAGCCACGCAGGCGATGCAGGAGAAGGCGGTGGCGGCGATGGCGTGGTCCCGGGAGCGGCCATGAGACAAGAACTGGACGTAGGTGGTGGGGTAGATGATGGAGGCCGACAGGCAGAAGAGGGCGGCGTAGCAGGCGTAGGTGATGGGGAAGTTTCGCCAGGACAGGGGGAAGCGGGCCTGGAGCCCGCCCAACTCGACTATGAGGATGATGAGGGTCACGGAGAAGCAGAAGCACCACGTGAACATGGACCAGTTACCCATGGACCCCGTCCAAGCACCCACACTGGCCACCAGTGAGAAGGCCACGCAGGTGGACACCAGCTGCAGCAGGCGGAGGAGGCCCAGGGGCTGGGTCAGCGCCCTAGGGGACCCCACGATGGTTGGGGAGCCCAGGCCTGAGGAGGACGACATGGTGGTGGTGACGGTCGTGCGGGTCACGGTCACCGGCATGGCTGGGAAGAAGGGAAAGGAAGAGTCCTAAGAAGGTTCCAGATGTGGGAACCCAGGCCCTCAGCCCTTCCTCCCCTGGGGACAAAGGACTCAAGCTGGCGGAGGGGGGAGACGCGGCAGGCCTAAGGGGCTGAGTTGGTCACCCAAGTGCCAGCCCCCTCCTCCGACCTGACTGGGGTTTCCCACATCCTGTGGCAGAACCCAGGAGTCTGGGCCGCTGTCTCTGCTTCCCTCTCTCTGCAACCCAACTACCGTGAAACCACCCCAGACTCTCAAAACTGCCCTCCTTCCCCCAGGGACTCAGCCTCCCAGCCACTCAAAAACCTCCCCGACCACACGTCAGAACAAGAGGTTCTGACCTCTTCAGTTGGGCTCCACCTCCTCCCTCTGGGTACCCAGGGCTCCACTCCCCCGGCTCCTTCTATCTTCTAAGAAGTGCCCACCTTCCTTCTATCACCCTGCAGGCATTTCCAGCCTCCCTGGGTGAGAACGTTCTCTGGGACTCACAGGTGATCACAGGTGATCAGAGCCTCTGCCCTCCCGACCTGTCTCTGGAACTGGACCTGAGATCTCCACAGCACACACGCCCTCTCACCTCGGAGATCAAGAGTCTGGGCCCTCAGTCTGAATCCCACCTGGGATTTGGGTGTGGAGTACTTCACCCAGGGACGCCGAGCTTCCGCCTGCCTCTGCCCCTCCCGCCTCCCTCTGCCCCTCCCGCACGTGGAGTCCAACCTCCAAATTCCCCAGAGCGCCCAAGAAGCTTGGCTCGCCGCGACCCAGCCCCTTCCACGGAAACCTCTCACGTCCTGTTACACAGCTTCAGACCCCAGGACTCTGGGCCCTCAGCCTTGGGCACACCAGACACCTGTGGTTTGGGAAATCCACTTCTTTCTTCTGTCCCTCCAGAACCTTCTGTCTCCTTGTCCTACAGACCCTCAGGAATAGAGAGGGTCCAGCCTACTGGGGACCAGGTGTCCAAATCCTCCCCCAGGTCCTGAAACCTCTAGTCTCTCAGCTTCCACCCTAAGTTCAGAAGGCCTCTCTCAGCCACAGGGAAATAAAACTTCCTCCTTCCAGGGTCAGGCAGTAGAACAGGCTTTAACCTTACCTAACTGTCCCTAGGAGAGGCCCCGAGGGCGCAGGAGCCCAGCTCCTGGGCACACTTCTCCCTCGGGTACACAGGTGTCTGGGTCTCGTTCCTTGGAAACCAAGCTCCCAGGTCCTTCTCTCGGACCCAGGAGTCCAGGCCCCCAGATGCTCCTCCCTCTGACACAAAAGTCTGGGCGGGAAGCCCCCTCTGCCCTCAGACCCAAGGAGGCTGGGCCCCCAGCCCCTCCTCCCTCAGACACGGGGGGTCCCGGCTCCCACTCACCAGCAGTCTTTGCGGAGGACCCAGACGCAGAAAGATCCGGCTCTGGAGGTGGATTAGGTCAGACACCTGGAAAAGGCCAGTCAGAGCACTGGAGGGAGGGAGGGAGAGTCCGCGCCCAACCCAGCCCCCGCTCCGCCCCTCCCGGGACCCAGGCGACCAGCCCGCCCAGAACGCGCCGCCAGCCTCCGCAGCCCCGGCGCCCTCCCAGCCAGGGCGGGGATTTGGCCTCGGGCCGGGAGAGGTCCCGGCGGTGACCCCAGGGAAGCCCCGCCCCTGCCCCGTCCCCAAGGCCCCAAACTGCAGAAGCGAAGTGGAAGGAACCCGGTGAAAGTGCACGCCCCGCGCGCGGGCCGGCGTGGGTGTGAGTGATCTTAACCTCGCCCCAGCCCAAGAAAGTCGCGGGCCCGGCCGGCGGGAGGGCCCTGGGCGGTGGCTGCGGGGGCGGGCGGCCTGGCCGGGCGCAGCGTCTCCGTGCCTTATAAGGGCTTCAAGTCGGCCCAGCCATCTGGAATGTGCCGGGGACCAGGGGGCGGTGCTGGGACCTCCGCCCCGCGCCGGCCTCCGGGATCGCCGCCCCACTTGTGGATTCCGGGGAGGGGGGTGGGGCGCGAGTCCAGACTCCAGGTCCCAGGAAGGGAGGCCCGAAGCCTGAATTTCTGGGGCCTCCAAAATGTGAGTCCTGGGTCCCTAGAGCATGGACTGGGAGCCTGGACCCCAAGAAGAGACCCCCGGGTTTGCCTAGGGGAACCCCGCCCCCCCCACCCCATCCCACCCCAACCTCGAAGCTGGAAACCGCACTGTTGGAATCCAGTCCAGAGATTACTAGGCACACCTCCCACCGGCCCTCGGAAGTCAGGTCTCCCTGCGGGGGCTGGGCCTCCGGGGCCACCTGGGAGGTGCTGGGCGGGAGGCGGCCGCCTCCAGCTCCCCGCCACGCCCTCCGGGAACCCGTTAGGAGGAAGTCAGGGCTGGCCTGCGCTGGGGCGCCCTGGAAAGCGGGTACTGCCGGGTCCCGAGCGGGGAAGGAGAAACAGGGCGGGCCACAAATCCAGAAGTGCCCCCAAGGAAGGAGGGGGGTGGTGCAGGGACCACCCGGAGGGGAGGGGGGGGGTCCTTCTCCACCCTCCGCGCCTCCAGCCGCCGCCTGAGGTCAGAACTCAGGAATGCATCTCCGAAGACAGGCGGAGGGAGAGGAAACACCCCTTGGCCTTCTGGGCGCAGTTTAGGACTCCCCCGGCCACGCCCCACGCTTTCTCCACCTCCACGCCAAACACCACACCCCATCACCCGCACAGAATCGCGTCCCTGAACCCCAGCCTCCACTCTGAGCAACCCAAGGCCTCTGGCCTCAGCCTTGGCTTCTCCCAGCCTAGGACACCAGCTTCCCAGCTTCCTCTTCGCCTTTGCGAGCACGGTGCCGGACCTCAGCCCACCGCCTGTCTGGCCCGAAGTTCGAATTCTGTCTTCGGAATGGAGGGGTGGGGAGCAGGGAAGACCCCTCTCTTTCTCAAACCCAAGCTCCCAGCTGCAAGCGCCTCCTCTCGTGAGGACCTCCTCTTGCTAGATTTTAGCCCCCTTCAACCAGGGCACTTAGGAGTCCCCATCCCTCCTCCTCAGACCCAGGAGTCCAGGCCCCCAGCCCCTCCTCCCTCAGACCCACCCAGCTCCTCTTCCCTCAGACCCAGGAGTCCTGCCCCCAGCCCCTCCTCCCTCAGACCCAGGAGTCCAGACCCCCAGCCCCTCCTCCCTCAGACCCAGGAGTCCAGACCCCCAGCCCCCTCCTCCCTCAGACCCAGAAATCCAGATCCCCGGCCACTCCTCCCTCAGACCCAGGAGTCCAGACCCCGGGCCCCTCCTCCCTCAGACCCAGGATTTCAGACCCCAGCCCCTCCCCGCTCAGACCCAGGAGTCCAGGCCCCAGGCCCTTCCTCCCTCAGACCCAGGCGTCCAGACCCCCAGCCCCCTCCTCCCTCAGACCCTGAAGTCTTGAACCCCAGCCCCCTCCGCTCTCAGACCCAGGAGTCCTGACCCCCAGCTCCTCCTCCCTCAGACCCAGAAGTCCAGACCCCCAGCCCCCTCCTCTCTCAGACCCAGGAGTCTAGGCCCCCAGCCCTTCATCCCTCAGACCCGGGAGTCCAGGCCCCCAGACCCCTCCTCCCTCAGACCAGCAGTCCTGCCCCCAGCCCCTCCTCCCTCAGATAGATGACATGTGAGTGCAGGTCTGAAGCCCTGTCCTCTCCAGAATCCGAGTCCTGATCCATGACCCAGTCTTTCTAGACACTCAGACACTCGGAACCCCAGCCCTTCCCTCCCTCTGCACCCAGGAATCTTGACCGCAGCGTCCGCGCCGGGGGGGTCCCCGCAGCCTCACCTCTCGGGCTGTGGCGGCTGCTGCTGAGACAGAGGCGACAGCTGCAGACTGGAAGCGTTTGCTAACTGGGTGGGGTTGGTGGGCGGGGGCGGGGCCGGGGCGGGGGCGGGGCCGGGGACCCGGCGCGAGCGCAGGGCCAGGGCTGAGAAAGGGACTCCCTGAGCCAGGGGTATCCCAGGCCCGCCCCTGAGGCGGAGCCGAGAAAAGACCACGCCCCTCCCCGGGAAAAATGGACCTGGGCTCTCCGGCCCCGCCAGTGCGGGGGGGGGGGGGGGGGCGGGGAGCGGGGTGGAGGGCTGAGGTCACTGTTGCCGTGGTGACAAAACAGGAAGATACAACAGCTGGCGGTGTGGGGGCTCCTGGGGGCTGCCCTCCCCGACTCGGCCCTAGCGCAGTCTCCAGGGGAGGCCCGGGAAGGCCGTTGCCATGGCAACCCGTCTGTTTGGCGTCTGTTTTGGACGGAGCCCCCAGCCCAGGTCCCCACCCCGGTATCACCTCCCTCAATTCTCCCTCTCCCTTCCGGCCCCCTCCCCTCGTCGCCTGCCGCAGTCTGGCTCTTCCAGGCCGGATGCAATCTTGGACATCTGGGTCGCGGTGGGTGGGGGCACCGGGCCTGTCAGTTTGATGGGGTCTGTGGGCCAGGGTCCCTGAAAGAGCCGATCCCTAGGCTTTAAGAGCTGGGCTGAGGTCCCCGACTCCCGGGTCCCCAAATCCTCATTTGAGCAGGGACTCGCCCATTGGTGGACGGGACTCCTGGGTCCCAGCTCACAGTCGATGGGGGCGGGGGGAGGGATGTTGACAGCAAAATGTCTGGATCTCGGGCGGTGGGAGTCGAAGCACGGGACTCCCAGGTTCCAAATGACGCCTAGGCTGGAGGCCCAGATTCCTGACGCAAAAAGCAATCAAAGCTCACACTCCTGGGTTTTCATCCGCTCAGATGTGCTCGCAAGCCGAGCCTCCCAGGTCTGGAGCTGAGAGATATTTTGGGCCTGCATTCCTGGCTCCCGGAGAGAGGGAGGGGCAGGGAAGCTCGAGGAGGACCGGGCCGGGGGCTGGGGGGGGGGGTGGGGGGAGGGAGAGGGATGCTGCTGGGGGCGTCCGATTCATGATTCCCGCAAGAAGGGAGGGGTCCGAGGAGCTGGTGTGCCCGAGGCCCGGCGCAAGGAGGGGGCCCAGGGTCCTTTCTCAGGGAGGCTCTGGGGCCCTGAAACTGAGCCCCAGAGTCCAGAAGCAAGCAGGAGCTGAAGGTCGGGGTGCCCGCCCGGGGTAGGGGCGGGGCGGGGCCCGGGACGCCTGGGACCCTCCCTACTGGCCCGGCTCACTCACCGCGCTCCGCAGTCGTCCCTGGCGCGGCCTTGCTCGCGGCTGCTCCTGGGCGGGGCCTGGGCGGCGGCTGCGGTTGGTGCGCGACTCCGAGCTAACGGGGCCCTGCTGCCGCTGGGTGCCTTCCAGGCGGACAACCAAGGAGGCTTTGAGACCCAGCCCGCGCGAGTCGCGACCGGGTGGGGTGGTCGGGAGGGGTCCAGGAGCCCTGTCTAGCAGTCTGCGTGCCCTACGGAGGTGGGAGGGACTGGGGGGGGGGGGCGCGCTGGACGCCGTGAGCGCGGCAGAAGTGGGGGGGGGCGCATGGGATGGTGGGGGAGGGATGCGGAGCTTGCATGCCCGCTTTTGTGCCCCTGCGGAGGGGGTAGGCACAGACCCTCTCTGTCCTTCTGTGCTCTGCATAGGGGAAGGGGTCTCCGTGAGCCTGGCATCAGGCCCTGCCTAAGGAGTCAGGACACGGTGCCAGTTGGAGGTCCTCCAGGGTGGTCCCCAGGCTCCACTCACACATCTCCTTGGCCCCCAGTGCACAGGCAGCTCTTTCCTGCTCCCTGCCCCAATCTTTGCCTGATCCCACAGTGGCGCTCCTGAGGTCCCCCCCAATAGTTCAGGAGAGGCCTCCACTCACACAATTCACTACGTTGTCCTCTGGTGGAAACAGAGAGTTCCCCCAAACAGCAGAGTTCAGCTGGACAGGAAGAGGAAGCCAACGTTTAAAGAATGAGTCACTGGGTGTGATCTTGAGAAGTGATACCTTAGGGCTCCTGGGTGTGTGTCATCTGGCATCATGGAGGCGCCCCTGGTTCAGAGTGTTTACCCATCCTGTAGGACAGCCTCCCTCCACCTGGAGGATGTTGTCTCCAACCTGGCGCTGTATTCCAGCCCCAAACAGGCCGTACCTCTGTTCTGTGAAGCTAGCTGGGTAGGGGTGACGGGGTGCACGGACCCACCCACCGACTTCCTAATAAACGGAGCTCCTTGATCAGAAGCAATATTGTGTGACAGTGAACATGATGGTGAATAGGGCCATTCAGCGGGTACATAGATGCGGCTGTTGGCAGGAGTGGATAAGGCAAGGCAACCAAATAGCAACCCAGATTTAAATATTCCAGGCAGGAGGAAGTCATCGCTCCATTCATGATGGAAGGAGTCCAAGGTAATTCTCAGGCCACCAGGTATTTGGCTGGTCTTCCTAGGAAGCGTGCAACGTTGGTGGGGGAGGGTTACCAGTGCCACAGCTGGCTGAGCTTTGCTGGGGCAAATCCATGCCTAGCCCTCCAGGGCCACTTTGTTCATGACTCCATTGTGCCAGGACCAGGGAGGCTAATGCTGAGCTCTGTGAGGTCATCTGATCTGCCAGATGGCTTAATAGCCTTCTCTGCAATAGAGGTTTTTTTGGGAAGAGTTCACCTGGATACAGATTACGTGCTGCTTTTCACTCCTGATGCATCTGACACCAAATATATGTTGTTTTTTTTTTTCATACCGATGGCCAATCTCTAACCCTTCTGAAACCAAGTGTCCAATGATTTGTTTTAAAGATTTTATCTTTTTTTTTTAATTAGAAAAATATTGATTTATTTTTGAGAGAGAGACAGAATGCGAGCGGAGGGGGGTGGTGCAGAGAGAGGGAGACACAAGCAAAGCAGGCTTTAGGCTCTGAGCTGTCAGCACAGATCCCCATGCAGGGCTCGAACCGAACCAGGAGATCATGACCTGAGCAAAAGTCAGACGCTTAACCGACTGAGCCACCCAGGCGCCCCTAAAGATTTTATCTTTAAGTAATCTCTACACCCAGCACATGACTCAAACTCATGAGTTGTACCCTTTACCGACTGAGCCAGCCAGGTGCCCCTGTGGGGCCAAGGAATTAATTCCATTTGATTCTAGGTACCTCATGACCTGGAAGTAATGCAGAACCCACAGGTACTGGCTCAGTCCCACAAGACCCCCCATACCTGCCTCCCTTCCGATTCCAGTCCAAGTCCCAGGCATGCCATACTTGTGACCGACTGACTATAAATCAAGGGTTCCTACAACCCCTTTTTGGGGGCCCATAATTTGCTACAATGGCTCACAGAACTCAAGCAAGCTCTTTATTTAGTATTACTGATTTATTACAAAGGATGGATCTCGGGAGCCTGGGTGGCTCAGTCGGTAAGCGTCTGGGTCTTGATCTTGGCTCAGGTCATAATCTCAAGGTTCCTGGGGTGGGATCGAGCCCCTGCATCGGGCTCTGTGCTGACATTAAGTAGCCTGCTTAGGATTCTCTCTCCACCCCCCACTCTGCCCCTCCCCCACTTGTGCATGGGCTCTTGCGTGCACACACGGGCCCTCTCTCTCTCAAAATAAATAAATAAGCTTTAGGGGCACCTGGGTGGCTTGGTCGGTTAAGCGTCAGACTTCGGCTCAGGTCATGATCTCACGGTCCCTGAGTTCGAGCCCCGTGTCAGGCTCTGTGCTGACAGCTCAGAGCCTGGAGCCTGTTTCAGATTCTGTGTCTCACTCTCTCTCTGCCCCTCCCCTGTTCATGCTCTGTCTCTCTCTGTCTCAAAAATAAATAAACATTAAAAAAATTTTTAATTTGTTAAAATAAATAAATAAGCTTTAAAACAAAACAAAACAAAAAACAAAGGATACAACTCAAGGACAGCCAAATAGGAGACACATAGGGCAAAATATGGCGGGCATGCCACTTCCCATACCCTGCTGTGTTTACCAACCAGGAAGCTAAGAAACCCGTTGTTGAGGAAATTTTATGGGGGGGGGGGCACCTGGGTGGCCTAGTCAGTTAAGTGTCCGACTCTTGATTTCAGCTCAGGTCATGATCTCACCATTCATCAGTCAAAGCCCCACACTGGGCTCTGCTCTGACAGCACGGAGCCTACTTGGGATTCTCTCTCTCTCTCTCTCTCTCTCTCTGCCCCTCCCCTGCTCACATTCACTCTCTCTCTCTCTTTCAAAATAAATAAATAAACTTAAAAAATAACAAATAAAGGGGCACCTGGGTGGCTCAGTCGGTTGGCGTCCGACTTTGGCTCAGGTCATGATCTTGCAGTCCGTGAGTTCGAGCCCTGTGTTGGGCTCTGTGCTGACAGCTCAGAGGCTGGAGCCTGTTTCGGATTCTGTGTCTCCCTCTCTCTGACCCTCCCCCATTCATGCTCTGTCTCTCTCTGTCTCAAAAATAAATAAATATTTAAAAAAAAATAACAAATAAAAATTAAAATCCCATCTCTTAAAAAAAAAAAAGGAGGGGTGCCTGGATGTCTCAGTTAGTTAAGCATCTGACATTAGCTCACGTCATGATCTCATAGTTCATGGGTTCAAGCCCCAAGTGCTGACAACTCAGAGCCTGGAGCCTGCTTTGGATTCTGTGTCTCCGGCTCTCTCTGTCCCTCCCCCACTCACACTCTGTCTGTCTCTCTCAAAAAAATAAATAAACATTAAAAAATTTTAAAAAAAAAAGAATTTTATGGAAGTTCCATAATATAGGATGGTCGCTGAAAATTCCAACCATCCAATCCCAGGATTGGTTTCTCAGGCATCCAGCCCCCATCCTGAGCCACCCAGCTGGGGGCTCACCAAGACTCATTCATTAGCATAAACTCAGGTGTGGTTGAAAGGGGTTTACATGGGGCGCCTGGGTGGCTCAGTCGGTTAAGCGTCCGACTTCGGCTCAGGTCTCGATCTCGAGGTCCGTGAGTTCGAGCCCCGCGTCGACTCTGGGCTGATGGCTCAGAGCCTGGAGCCTGCTTCCGATTCTGAGTCTCCCTCTCTCTCTGCCCCTCCCCCGTTCATGCTCTGTCTCTCTGTCTCAAAAATAATAAAATAAACATTAAAAAAAATTTTTTTTAAAAAAGAAAGGGGTTTACATTGAATAAAAAAGATCCTCCTCTCATCTCCTACCACTCAGGAATTACAAAGATTTTAAGGGGCTCTGTTATATCAACATCACACAGATATTTCTATACGTCCATTGGAAACTCACTCATTCATCAACAAAGATTTATGAGTGCCTCCTATGTGAGCACAAATGCCCTCCTCCAATGGGGATTTTTCTCTAGATGTAGTGACTTCATCTGAATGGGATATTCCCACTGTCCTCAGACTACCGGATTCTCAGCAACTTCCTTGAGGTGACAGGCTGCCCAGTTTTCATGGGGTTTATCTCCCATGCTCTGGCATGTGTGTGTCTTAATGAGACGTACAGTGTATGTATCTTCTCCTTCCCACTTTTTACACATTATCACCATTATGTCATACATGCAGTTGGCCACGGTGGAATCCATGGGGTATTGAATGATGATCTTGGTCTGAAACTGAGTCATCAGCGGGCCTCACTCACTCTGAAAGCTCTAAGGGAAAATGAGTGCCTTGCCTCTTCCAGCTTCTTAGAACTGTGGTTTCCTTGTCCTGTGGCCTCATCACTCCAATATCTACCCTCTGGTTTGTTTTTTTTTTTAATGTTTATGTCTTTATTTTGAGAGAGATGTAGAGAGCAAGGAGCAGAGAGGTAGGAGCAGAGAGAGAGGGAGGGAGAAAAAATCCCAAGCAGGCTCTGTGCCATCAGCACAGAGCCCGATGAGGGGCTCGAACTCATGAACCGTCATAGCCTGAGCAGAAACCAAGAGTTGGCGGCTTAACTGACTGAGCCACCCAGGTACCCCTACTGCCTGCTTTTATGTCCCCTTGTCTTCTGTGTGTGTGTGTGTGTGTGTGTGTGTGTGTCTTCTCCTCTTTGGTCTGTCTCAAATATCTGCCCCCCTCTCTTCTCAGGATATTAGGACATTTACCATTGGTTTTAGGACCCACCTGGATACATGGATTGGTCATTCTAGATGCCAAGGGCTGGGTTGATTTCATCCATCAAGGAGACCAGCTGAAAGTGGAGTTGCCCTGCTGGGTGTCCTGTCTTTCCAGCCGTGAGCCTTGTGGACATGGGGACAAACGTGAGGCAGTAGATCTCAGTTTTCCCCAGGGAGGTGGGGTTTCTTGAGATGATGGAAACCCATGACCAGGACCCTACAGGAGGGAATCTTAGATACTGGCTCTCTCAGTCACCACCACCCTACTCCAGCTCCTCCCTGCTCAAGTCCTCAGAAACCCTTGATTTAGGGGCAGCTGGGTGGCTCAGTTGGTTAAGCGTCCAACTCTTGGTTTCCGCTCAGGTCATGAGCTCACGGTTCGTGAGTTCAAGCCCCACGTCTGACTCTGTGCTAACAGCGTTGAACCTGCTTGGGATTCTGTTTCCTTCTCCTTCTCTTTCCTTGTCTCTTCCTCTTAAGTAGGCACAATGCCCAACATGGGGCTTGAACCCACAACCCTGAGATTAAGAGTTGCATGCTCTTGGGGGTGCCTGGGCGGCTCAGTTAAGCGTCTGACTTCGGCTCAGGTCATGATCTCACGGCTTGTGCGTTCGAGTCCCGCGTTGGGCTCTGAGCTGAGAGCTCAGAGCCTGGAGCCTGCCTTGGATTCTGTGTCTTCCTCTCTGTCTCTGATTCTCCCCTGTTCACACTCCGTCTCTCTCTCTCTCTCAAAAGTAAATAAACATTAAAAAAAAAAAAAAATGTTAAAAAGGGGTGCCTGGGTGGCTCAGTCAGTTAAGCGCCTGACTTCAGCTCAGGTCATGATCTTACAGTCTGTGAGCTCAAGCCCTACATTGGGCTCTGTGCTGACAGCTTAGAGCCTGGAGCCTGCTTTGGACATGTGTCTCCCTTTCTTCTGTGCATCTCCCCTGCTCATGCTCTGTCTCTCGCTCTTGAAAATAAATAAACATTAAAAAAAAAAAAAAAAAAAAGAGTTGTATGTTCTTCCAACTGAGCCAGCCAGGCTCCCCAAAGTCACTTCTTTAGCTATTCTTTCTTCTCTCACCTTCCCTGAAATGAATTACCCGCCCTCCCCCCCGCCCCGCCCCCCAGGCTGTTCTCTGGCCTTATCACCTTTTTGTCATCTACTGACCTCCTAGTCACAGATGTACCACGAACAGGTCATAGATGGGCTAGAGGTATTGATTCCCTTGACTCTCAGAGTGGCCTGGCTGCCTCTGTTTGTGGCAGGCTTATCTAATTAGCTCCGTGAGCTGCAAAAATATCGTCATGTTTCTATTTGCTCCATGACGAGAAACCATCTGGGAGACAGTAAGAGCTGCAACGTTGATGGTGCCCTCCACCACAACCATCTTCTCACTTTCCCACATCCCTCTGACATCAACCACCTGCCACCTTACTTTCTCAGCAACCCCACCATCACCTTTTCTCAACTTGATAGGAACCCCCATCTGCACACCCTCTCTTTCCCTTGGATACGACTCCACGGTCCATCATTTCAATAATACTCTTGCCGTGTTGGCTGTCTCACACTCTTCTGTCTTTGTAAGGCCCCAGTCTTGGAGAAGAAAAAGCCCACCTGTCAGGTTCTGTTTTGTTTTCCTGAGCTTGTCTCTAAAGCAAGTGAGCATTACTGGAGAAAGTCACGTTACAGGGCAGAGTGGTTCCACCATGAATACGTGATGGCCCAACTCCACGTGCTCTGGGCATTGCCCACAGTCCCACTGCTATCACCTGGTCAACTCATTGTCATTTCCGTGGTGACAAGTGTAATATTTTTACCCTCTTCAATCTCTGACACCCTTTATGCCTCCAGCCCCATGCATTCGCAGCCTATGATCTGCCCCCTTTATTTGAGAGATAATAGAAGCCATCCTCTGGAAAGCCCCTCAATGTCCTACACTAAAACCACACACCTGACTCTCTTTCCAGGACTACCTTCCTCTAACAATTGCAGAGTTGTTCTTCACCATCCTCTGGAAAGCCCCTCAATGTCCTCTACTAAAACCACAGACTTGGCTCTCTTTCCGGGACTACCTTTCTCTAACAATTGCAAAGGTGTTCTTCTCAACTCATGCCAAGCCTTCATGGCTTTTTGATTTTGATTATTTTTTTTCAACGTTTTTTATTTATTTTTGGGACAGAGAGAGACAGAGCATGAACGGGGGAGGGGCAGAGAGAGGGGGAGACACAGAATCAGAAACAGGCTCCAGGCTCCGAGCCATCAGCCCAGAGCCTGACGCGGGGCTCGAACTCACGGACCGCGAGATCGTGACCTGGCTGAAGTCGGACGCTTAACCGACTGCGCCACCCAGGCGCCCCGGCTTTTTGATTTTTAAATACGTCCTTCTCATACCTTGGCTATTGTGATTACTATTCTTCCTCTTTTTAGGTGGTCAGCATCTCCCACTCAAAGAATCTTTCACTGACTTAAAATTTTTTTTTAATTTTTAATAATTTATTTATTTTTTAACTTACATCCAAGTTAGCATTATAGTGCAACAATGGTTTCGGGAGTAGATTCTTTCACTGACTTTTTCAGAAATAATAGTTATTTTTAATTGTGGTAAAAATACATATAACATAACATTTACCTCTTCAGCCATCTTTAACTGTACAGTTCAGTGGAATTAAGTGCATTCACACCGTGACCCTGTGAAGACACAGGGAAAAGATGGCAGTCTACAAGCCAAGGGGAGGGACCTCAGAAAAAAGCCAACCCTGATGATACTTTGATCTGGGGTTTCTAACTTGCACAACTATGAGAAAATTAATTTCTGTTTATTTCTGTAACTTCCATAAATTCCTGGATCACCCAGTCCACCGTACTTTCTTGTGGTGGCCTAGCAAACTAATATAGTTCCCTACCACTCTGAACAACTTTTTGTTCTTTTCAGTTTTTAACTTTTTTTTAATGTTTATTTATTTTTGAGGGGGGGGGGAGGGACTGTGACTGGGGGAGGGGCAGAGAGAGACAGAGACATAGAATCCAAAGCAGGCTCCAGGCTCTGAGCTGTCAGCACAGAGCCCAAGGTGGGGCTCGAACCCACAAACTGTGAGATCATGACCTGAGCTGATGTTGGACACTCAACTGACTGAGCCACCCAGGTCCCCCAGTTTTTATCTTTCTGACCTCTCAAGTAACTGATGCAGTTGGTACCTCCTTCCAACCTGAAACACTGCTCTCTAAGCTTGTAAGGCACATCATTCTCCTGGTTTTCCTATTGCTTCTCTGGGCTCCTTCTCTGACTCTTTTGCAAGCTCATACTCCTTTGAATACTAGAGTCCCTCAAAACTCTTCCAGAGCCCCTGCTCTTCTCATGACCTACTCTTTTTAAAAAAAAAAAAATTTTTTTTTAACGTTTATTTATTTTTGAGACAGAGAGAGACAGAGCATGAATGGGGGAGGGTCAGAGAGAGAGGGAGACACAGAATCGGAAGCAGGCTCCAGGCTCTGAGCTGTCAGCACAGAGCCCAACGTGGGGCTCGAACTCACGGACCGTGAGATCATGACCTGAGCCGAAGTCGGACGCTCAACTGACTGAGCCACCCAGGCGCTCCTCATGACCTACTCTTGCTAGGGGACCCCCTACACGTGACTTCAAGTGGCACCAATGAGTACATGACCCGTTACTAGTGATATTCAGCTGCTATAACAAAGGCAAAATATCAATGGCCTAAACCAGCGATGACCAATAAAAAATTAATGTGAGCTACATGTGCAATTTTAAATTTTCTAGTAGCCACATTACAATGAAGTCAAAGGGAAGGGTTCCTTTTAACAGCATATTTTACTCAATCCAATATATCAAAATTTTCAGTGTGTGACACCAGCCACGCTTTCACTGTCCAATAGCCCCATGTGGCTGATGGCTACCATATTAGACGACGCAGGCCTAGACAAGAAGACGGTTTATTTCTCTCCAAGGTTGACATGATGTTCACAATCCAAGGTTGACATGATGCCTCCATGGTCTCAAGGAGTCATTCTCTCTTGTTGGTCAGTCATCTTCAACAAGCGCTTCTATCTGGGATCCAACACGTGATCCAGACCATACCATTATATCGGCATTACAGCTAGCAGGAAGAGGGGAGGGGGGACAGGTTCGCATGCTTCCTTCTTTTTGAAGGTATAATTCTGAGACTGCACACATCCCATTGAACGGAGTTTAGGTGCCTGGCCATGCAGAGCTGTAAGGGAGACCGGGAGGACCTAGTCTTCAGTTGGGGAAACATATATGCAGATAAATCTTTTTAAAATAATTTTTTCAGTGTATTTATTTATTTTGAGAGAGAGACAGGGAGAGAGCATGGGGGAGGGGCAGAGAGAGATGGGGCAGGGGGAGAGAGAGAGAGAGAGAGAGAGAGAGAGAGAATCCCAAGCAGGCTCTGAGATGCCAGCACAGAACCCAACACGGGGCTCAAACTCACGAACCATGAGATCATGACCTGAGCCGAAGTCAGACGCGTAACGAACTGAGCCACCCAGGCGCCTCCTTTTTTTTTTTTTTTTTTTTTTCCAAACTGAACACATCTAAAATGAACAGACGACCTTTCCTCCAAAATTTTGTCCTTCCCAGCAACACCAGCAGTGCATGTCAGCAGCCTTCATCGAGTTGCACAATATTCCTCAGGCTCTCCTGACTGCCCAAGGACAAAGGAAAGGAAAGAAAACCAAATGGTAACTGATAGAGATCACAGTCCTTCAGGACAGGAATCTCCATCAGTTTATAAATACCTTAGTGAATTACAAGAAAAAGGCAACCTTATCAAATAGCCTCATGTCCAGGAACTACCTACTGTCTTAAAGTTAATGCTTTGCTAGAGGGAAAAACAACCTTACCTTGATAATCGCTAGACTCACCATCTGTGAATCTTCTTTAGCATATGGAAATCCCTTCAAGAAACTCGTGGGGTGCCTGGGTGCATCAGTCAGTCAGTTAAGCATCCAATTCTTGGTTTCAGATCAGGTGATGATCTTGCGGTTTCCTGAGTTCAAGCCCAGCATCGGGTTCTGCCCTGGCAGTGTAGAGCCTGGGGATTCTCTCTCTCCTTCTCTCCCTGCCGCCTCCCCCACTCATGCTGTCTGTCTCAAAATAAAGAAATAAACTTAAAAAACTAAAAAAAAAAAAAAAAAAAAAAACCCAGAAACTTCCTCTTGACTCTACCTCCCCCAACTCCATTGTATATAACCAGTCATTCCGCACAACCCCGGTGTGGCTCTTTCTGCCCACAGGTCCTGTCTCCGTGCTTTAATAACATCACCATTTTTGCACGGAAGACGTCTTCAAGAATTCTTTCTGGGCTCTGGGCTCTGAACCCGCAACACTCCAAAACCCCATCACTGTCACTTTGCCTTCTGTATTCCCTCTCAAATTCATCTATTTTTTTTTTATTTTTTTTAATGTTTATTTATTTTTGAGACAGAGAGAGACAGAGCATGAATGGGGGAGGGTCAGAGAGAGGGAGACACAGAATCTGAAGCAGGCTTCAGGCTCTGAGCTGTCAGCACAGAGCCCGACGCGGGGCTCGAACTCACAGACCGCGAGATCATGACCTGAGCCGAATTCGGCCGCTTAACTGTCTGAGCCACCCAGGTGCCCCAAATTCATCTATTTCTATACATCTCTGTATTAGTCACATGCTGCTGGGTAATAAATTGCCCCAAAATTTGGTGTTTAAAGATTTTTCTTATTTAGAAAAAAAATTTATTAAAAATTTTGTAATAAGTTTTTTTTTTATGTTTTATTTATTTTGAGAGCAAGCGGGGGAGGGTCAGAGAGAGAGAGGGAGACAGAGGATCCAAAGGGGGTTCTGTGCTGACAACAGTGAGCCTGATGAGGGGCTCAAACTCACAAACTGTGAGATTGTGACCTGAGCTGAAGTCAGACGCTGAACTGACTAAGCCACTCAGGTGCCCCTAAATATTTTTTTTAATGCTTATTCATATTTTGAGAGAGAGAGAGACAGACAGACAGACAGATAGAGCATGAGCAGGGGAGGGGCAGAGAGAGAAAGACACACACACATTATCAGAATCAGAAGCAGGCTCCAGGCTCTGAGTTGTCAGCACAGAGCCCGACATGGGACTTGAACCCATGAATTATGAGATCATGACCTGAGCTGAAGTCGGATGCTTACCTGACCGAGCCACCCAGGTGCCCCAAAACTTAGTGTTTTAAAGGACAGAACACCAGGGGCTAGAGGCAGGGAGAAATGGGAGTTAGTGTTTAAGGGATACGGAGTTTTAGTTTGGGCTGCTGAAAGGTTCTGGAGATGTGTCTGGAAATCTGGTGATGTTGTAGGACGATGGAAATACAGGGGTACCTGTCGGGCTCAGTGGCTAGAACATGGGACATCTTTTTTTTTAAGAAGTTCTTTCTTTTTTTGAGAGACAGCACGAGTGGGGTTGGAGCAAAGAGAGAGAGAGGGAGACAGAGGATCTGGAGTGGGCTCTGTGTTGACAGCAGTAAGCCCGATGTGGGGCTTGAACCTGCAAACTGTGAGATCATGACCTGAGCTGAAGTCGGATGCTCAACTGACTGAGCCACCCAGGCGCCTTGAGAATGTGACTCTTGATCTCAGGGCCCTAAGTTCGAGCCCATGTTGGGTGTAGATACTACTTTAAAAAATAAATTAAAAAAAAAAAAAAAAAAAAGACTTGCTTACAAAGCCAAGTAATTGAGTGAGTGTGGTTTTGGCACAAAGCCAGACAAATAGAATAATGAAACACCCTGGAACATTCAGAATGGAACAGAAAAAAAAAAAAAAAAATAGAAGAGTAAGTACCCTGACTTTTTGTTTTATTTTATTTTATTTTTTACCATTTATTTATTTTTGAGAGACAGAGCATGAGCAGGAGAGGTGCAGAGAGAGAGGGAGACACAGAATCTGAAGCAGGCTCCAGGCTCTGAGCTGTCAGCACAGAGCCCGACGCGGGGCTCGAACTCACGGAGTGTGAGATCATGACCTAAACTGAAGTTGGGCGCTTAACCAACTAAGCCCCCCAGGCGCCCCTCCTGATATATATATATATTTTTTAAGGAATGTTTGAGTATTGCGGTGGGATCTATAAATCTGTACTTGGTCCTTCAGATGACCAAATATATACTTCTCATGATTCATGGGTTCTGGTTCACAGCTCTTGAAACCCGCACCGGCAGGATTTCCTGTGAGAAGGATGATAAATGTGTCTTTTGTTAAGAAGTCACGTTAAGGAGGTGACTCTTTGGACTCCACCCAAGGGTGGGGGCTGGCTTCTGGGAGGATCAACTAAGTGCTCAGAGGGTTGGAACTTTCACTCTCCCTGGCTTCTGGGGAGGGGAGACACAGAGGTGGAATCAGCCAATGGCCAGGAGTTAGTCAACCAGGACTATGTCATGAAACCTCCATAAAACCCGAGGGAGAACTGGCTAGATTCAGAGAGCTTCTGGGTTGGTGAACACGAGGCCCTGGGAGAGAGTAGCCTGGAAACCTTTCCCCACACCTGGTCCTAGCCATCTCTCCCATCTAGCTGTGGATTCATATCCCTTATCATATCATTAAATTTTTTTTTAACTTTTGAGAGAGCACACAAGTGGGGGAAGGGCAGAGAGAGAGGGACCTAGGATCTGAAGCAGGTTCTGTGCTGACAGCACAGACCTGATGTGGGGCTCAAACTCATGAACCATGAGATCACGACCTAAGCCAAAGTCAGACACTCAACCAACTGAGCCAGGCACCCCTCATAGCATTTAAACCTAAGTGTTCCCCTGAGTTCTGTGAGATCCTCTAGCAATTTATTTATTTTAAAAAAATTTAAGCTCTGTCCTGACAGTGCAAAGCCTACTTGGGATTTTTTTCTTTCTCCCTCTCTCTCTGCCTGTCCCCTGCTGTCTCTCTGTCTCTCTCTCTCTCTCAAAATAAATACACTTTTTTTTAATTAAAAAAAATTTTTTTTAATGTTTATTTATTTTTGAGATAGAGAGAGAGACAGAGCATGAATGGGGGAGGAGCAGAGAGAGGGGGAGACACAGAATCGCAAGCAGGCTCCAGGCTCTGAGCCATCAGCCCAGAGCCCGACGCGGGGCTCGAACTCACGGACCGCGAGATCACGAGATTGTGACCTGAGCTGAAGTCGGAGGCTCAACCGACTGAGCCACCCAGGCGCCCCAATAAATACACTTTTAAACAAATTCTGAACTCAAAAAAATAAAAAATAAAAAAATAAATTTATTTTTGTAATGTTTATTTATTTTCTGAGAGAGAGAGAGACAGCACGAGTGGGGCAGGAGCAGAGAGAGAAGGAGACCGAGAATCCGAAGCAGGCTCCAGGCTCCGAGCTGTCAGCACAGAGCCCAGTGCAGGGCTGGAACTCATAAACCTTTTTCATGAAGCTTTTTTTTTTTTTTTTCTTGGAATGTGCCAGCCTGAACCAGCAAACAGATTACAGCAGTATATAAGAAAAAGATACATTGTGGGGCGCTTGGGTGGCTCAGTTGGTTAAGTGTCCGACTTCAGCTCAGGTCGTGATCTCGTGGCTTGTGGGTTCAAGCCCCACATCAGGCTCTGTACTGACAGCTCAGAGCCTGGAGGCTGCTTCAGATTCCATGTCTCCCTCTCTTTCTGCCCCTCCCCTGCTCATGCTCTGTCTGTCTAAAAAATAAATAAACATTAAAAAAAATTTAGGGGAGCCTGGGTGGCTCAGTTGGTTAAGTGTCTGACTCTTGATTTTGGCCCAGGTCATGATCTCACAGTTTGTGAGTTCGAGCCCTGCGTTGGGTTAGTGACAGCTCAGAGCCTGGAGTCTGCTTCCCATTCTAAGTCTCCCTTTCTCTCTCTGCTCTTTCCCTGCTCACGCTCTGTCTCCCTGTCTCTCAAAAATAAATAAAGATTAAAAAAAAAAAAAAAGATACATTGTGACCAAATGGAGTTTATCGGAGAAAAAGAAGAATGGCTAATATTCACAACACTGTTAATGAGATTTATCATATTAGCAGAGCCAGGTAGGAAAAAAAAAAATCATCTGACAATCCCATATATGCGAAAAAGAGTGCTTGGCAAAATGGAATATCTATTGCTGTTTTGTTTCGTTTCATTTTTATTTATTTATTTATTTATTTATTTTTAACGTTTATTTCTTTTTGAGAGAGAGAGAGACAGAGCGTGAGCAGGGGAGGGGCAGACACAGAATTTGAAGCAGGCTGCAGGCTCCGAGCTGTCAGCACAGAGCCGGACGCGGGGTTCGAACTCACAGACCACGAGATCATGACCTGAGCCGAAGTCGGACGCTCAACCGACTGAGCCACCCAGGCGCCCCCTGTTTTGTTTTAAAAACAACCCTGAATAAGAAGGAAGTTAGACATCTGTGGCTCTCCAAGCCTCCTGCTCTGTGAAGGGATATCCCTGGTCTCCCATCTCAGGACACATGTCTTCTGCCCCTGCATCCCAGAATGCTCTTTGCGGAACTTCAGCATCTATAAACACTATAGACAATGCCTGATATTTGGGGATCTCCCAGTATCTAAACAGCCACCTTATTTCGGCGGCAGTGCCCCACGGTGGGTGCAGCGGTGGGAGCTGGTATCTGACTTTTTAGAAGACTAGGGGGCCCAGACCTTCACAGAGCAGGAGCCTTGGAGAGCCACAGATGTCTAATGGAAGTCTCTGGAAGGTATGGGATGGGTAATTGAATGCTTCCTCCTGGGACTTTGATTAGGCAGGAAAGAGGCGAGGACAGAGGGAAGTGTCGAGTTCAGCGGGAAGGGTGAGGTCATCAGTCACTGGTCCGGCATGAGAGAAGGGAGTGTCCAGCGGGGATCTTGGTAGACCCAGCTTCCCGGCCGGGCTGCGGTCACACATGTGACTTTAAGAACGCTCTCTGCTGTCTGTTCTTGGCTTCCCACCAAATTCCCAAGCCTGATTGTCTAGACTTCCCATGCATAATGTGATTTAGGCAGGGTCCTTCCTATAAATTCCGCCTCTGCTTCTTAGGTCCAGAAGAAATGTCATGGGCAAACCAGAACCTCGATTCCCTATTGAGGTCACGGGGCCGCCCCGCAGGAGACCCTCAGGAATTAGCCTCAGTGGGGTCCGGAGAGGAAGAGTCAAGCCCATGAGACGATTTTCCTTTCCTCTGTAATGCAGATTGGATTAACAGATGGTGACTTTCAGCCTCCTTCAGCAAAATAGACTGAAGGCTTCTGTTTTGAAGACGTAGGCTGCATTTTGGGGGGGAGTGAGGAAGGAAATCTATTCGATTTGTAAAACTCCCCTGCTAAATGTTCTTATCAGATGGGAAATAAGTCAAGTCCCCATCTATAGGGGACCAGGTAAACAAACAGTGGCATCTCCAGATAGTGCCACAGGGTGCATATCTTAAAAAAAAAAAACAAAAAAAGAGGGGCTCCTGGGTGGCTCAGTCGGTTAAGTGTCCAACTTTATCTCAGGTCATGATCTCCGGGTCTGTGGGTTTGAGTTCCAAGTAGCGCTCTGTGTTGACAGCTGAGACCTTGGAGGCTGCTTCAAATTCTGTCTCCCTCTCTCTCTGCTGCTCTCCTGCTCACACTCTCTTCTCTCTCAAAAACTAAACATCAAAAAAAAAAAAATAGAATAGGGGCATCTGGGTGGCTCAGTGGATTAAGCGTCCAACTTCGCTCAGGTCACGATCTCACGGTTCGTGGGTTCGAGCTCCGCATCAGGCTCTCTGCTGTCACTTCAGATCTCTGTGCCCTCTTCCTCTCTGCCCCTCCCCTTCTCACGCTCTCTCTTTCAAAAATAAATAAACATTAAAAAAAATAAAAATAAGGGCGCCTGGGTGGCTTGGTCAGTTAAGCATCTGACTTCGGCTCAGGTCATGATCTCATGGTCCGTGAGTTCGAGCCCCGCGTCGGGCTCTGTGCTGACAGCTCAGAGCCTGGAGCCTGTTTCGGATTCTGTGTCTCCCTCTCTCTCTGCTCCTCCCCTGTTCATGCTCTGTCTCTCTCTGTCTCAAAAATAAATAAACATTAAAAAAAATAAAAATAAAAATAAGGATAGGTATGTCCATGTGGTTATGTTTGTTTCAAACCTGCAAGGATACAGAAGAGATTCCTAAACGTGGAGACCTGTAAGGTTGGGCAGAGAAAGAGATGTGGGGTCCAGGTGTGGAAATGAAGCTTCTCCGTGTGTATTTTAAACATATCAACCAATCGTTTTAATTACATCTGTACATAGATTATACGACTCAATGCACGTAAAAACGCTTAGCATGATGTCTCCTCACCAGCGCATGTTAATTATGATACAATACGGAATATGTGCTAATTTGTATAAAATAAGCTACAGAAAGTTCTAGAAAGATACAAAAGAAACTGGGTTTGACCAGAGGGAAAGCAGAATGAGACACCTGGCACACAGGCACGTGTGAGAGACTTAATTCACTATCTACCCCCCCCCCCTTTTTTTTTTTTTTTGTATTTTCTGAATCCTCTGCCATGGCAAATACATTACCAAGTCAGAACACGTAAGTACGCATGCATTTCAACGGGCTATTTTTAATCTGCCAGGCAAGGAGCCTTGTGATGATAAATGAATACAGATGCCTTTTTCCTATTGAGCTCCCTTTCTCAGATTAAAATAGTGGGGATCAAACACACAGTTTGAGGCTGATTTATTCCTGTGTCCGTGATCTGCACGGGATGCTGTGGGGTACCAGATGGCTACCCAGCCCAGTTCACCTCTGCATGCCCTCGCTAACCTAGAGCGGGGCCTGGAGTCAATAAAAATACCTCATTTGGGGTCATCTAGGGCTGAACCTAGGCTCCCACCATTTGTGGTCTCTCTGAATTTGTATTTAAAAGGCGTAGTTCATGGGGCGCCTGGGTGGCTCAGTCGGTTAAGCGTCCGACTTCGGCTCAGGTCACCATCTCACGGTATGTGAGTTCGAGCCCCGCGTCAGGCTCTGGGCTGACTGCTCAGAGCCTGGAGCCTGTTTCAGATTCTGTGTCTCCCTCTCTCTCTGACCCTCCCCCGTTCATGCTCTGTCTCTCTCTGTCTCAAAAATAAATAAACGTTTAAAAAAAAAAAAAAAAAAAAAAAAAAAAGGCGTAGTTCAGTCAAAACTCACAAACAACTCCAGATGGCCTGCAGGACTGGGCCGCCCTCTAGGGGACCATGAGGTGTGCAAGGCACTCGTCCCATGTCCAGAAGAGGCACCTTTTTCTTCTCATTCATTCCAAGTGAATGCACGACCCTGTTGAGCACAGGGGACACGTGAGTGAACGAGACAGTGAATATGCAAATACAGACACAAGTTGTTCTGTGTGATGGAATAAAATATGTGGAGGACAGTGGGGGTCTGTTCTAGACGGAGTGGTCAGGGGGCTCCTGGGTGGCTCAGTCGGTTAAGCATCTGACTTCGGCTCAGGTCATGATCTCACAGTTCATGAGTTAGAGCCCTGTGTCGGGCTCTGTGCTGACAGCTCAGAGCCTAGAGCCTACTTCAGATTCTGTGTCTGCCTCTCTCTCTCTCTATCTCTCTCTCTCTCTCTCTCATGAATACATAAATAAACATTAAAAAAAAAATAGTTGGAGTGGCCAGAGAAGGGCCCCTTTGGGGGAGGGGTAACATTTGAGCCCAGAGCTGAAGGATGAGGAGATATTATCTCCGAAAGAGTGTGAGGAAAGCACATTCCAGCAGGTGCAAATGCCCCAAGGGAGAGGGCAGAGCCGGAAGCAAGTACCAGAGGTCTCACAAAGACAGATACAGATTCAGAAACAGATAGACACACAAAAACTCCCTTGACTTAAGGACTAACATATGCCACGTTGTGGTGGAGAAAGGGATGGGCTTTTTTTTTTTTTGACTCCCCCTGAACCCATGTCCCTGAACGGGTTCAGATCAAGACTCCTCAAACAAGGTGCCACTTCGGCATGTGGACTCTTCTGAGCTGAAGGCAATCGAGACCCTGCAAGCTCAAGAAAAAGTTTATGCCTCTCCCTTAACTGCCTAGAAGAATCTAAACTGGGGGTGTTTTCCAGAATTAGAGCCATTACCAGTGATAAGTTTTATCTGAGTGACCCATCTGTATGGCAGGGCAAACAGCTACTTCCCAAACATCCGACTCCTTAGCTCAGGACGATGTGGACCCCTCATCTCACCTTTCTAAATTTTTATTTTATTATGTTTATTTATTTATTTTGAGAGTATGAGAGAGCGTGTGCAAGCAGGGGAGAGAGAGAGAGGGAGAGAGAGGGAGAGAGAGAGAGTCCCAAGCAGGCTCCGTGCTGTCCAGCTCTGCACTGAGCCGTTACACGGGGCTTGTAAACCACAACCCTGGGATCATGACCTGAGCCGAAATCAAGAGTCAGATGCTTAACCGATTGAGCCACCCAGGCGCCCCCTTATCTTACCTTTCTGTCTTGGAACCTCTCAGGTATGTGCAATTCCTGTGTGTACAAGTGAAGTTTGATTTTCTCCTGTTAATCTGTCTCATATGGGTTTAATTCTTAGACCAGCCGGGAAAACCTTTGAAGAAGGTAGAGGAGGGAGAATTTACCCTTCCAAACAACCCCCACCCCGTACCATCCCCTCAAATACATTTCCAGATGATTCTGAGGTCTGTGAAATATAAAACAACACATATTCAGGGTGCCTGGGTGGCTCAGTCTATTAAGCGTCTCTCTTTTTTTTTAATTTCTTTTTTTTTAACGTTTATTTATTTTTGAGACAGAGAGAGACAGAGCATGAACGGGGGAGGGTCAGAGAGAGGGAGACACAGAATCTGAAGCAGGCTCCAGGCTCTGAGCTGTCAGCACAGAGCCCGACGCGGGGCTCGAACTCACGGACCATGAGATCATGACCTGAGCCGAAGTCTGACGCTTAACTGATTGAGCCACCCAGGCGCCCCTAAGCGTCTGACTCTTGATCTCAGCTCAGGTCTTGATTTCAGGGTCATGAATGAGACCCTGTGTGGCTCCATGCTGGGTGTGAAGTCTACTTAAAACAAAACAAAATGAAGCAAAACAAAACAAAAGACCCAAACAATAAATGTTCAAGAATAAGACGTTGGAGGTAGGCCTGCCTGGGTCAGTCAGAGGAACATGGGACTCTTGATCTCCAGGTCTTGAGTTCATGAGTTTGAGCCCCTAGTTGGCTGTGGAGAGTACATCAACAAAGAAACACACAAACTTAAAAGAAAGCATCTTTGGCATTTGGGATTGACAGAGATTTCTTAAACAGGACACAGAGGGTAAGTTGGGCTATGTTAAAATAGAGAAACTTGTGTTGCTATAGACTGAATGTCCACCCCCACCCCCACCCCCATATATTGAAATCCCCAGTGTGATTGTTTGGAGAGGTGATTATATCATGAGGGTAGAGCCCTCGAGAATCTGATTGATGCCCTTTTATAAGACAGACCCCAGAGGTCGCCTTGCCCCTTCCTCTGTGTGAAGACAGAGTCCTCCATGAGCCAGGAAGCGAATCCTCGCCAGACAGAATTGGGCCGGCACCTTGATCTTGAACTTCCAGCCTCCAAAATTGTGAGAAGTGAATTCAGGTTGGGGCGCCTGGGTGGCTCAGTCGGTTAGGCGTCCGAATTAGGCTCAGGTCATGATCTCACGGTTTGTGAGTTCGAGCCCTGCATCAGGCTCTGTGCTGACAGCTCGGAGCCTGGAGCCTGCTTCAGAGTCTGTGTCTCCCTCTCTCTCTGCCTCTCTGCTGCTTGTGTTCTGTCTCTCTCTCTCTCTCAAAAATAAACATTAAAAAAAAATTTTTTTAATTAAAAAAAGAAAAGAAAAGAAACCGAGTCTCTCCCAACAAGAGAAAAAGCCGAGAGTCAACAGAGTCTGTTGTAGTGACTTCAGGCACCTGGGCAGATTCAGAGGATCGTAGAGAACAGTGGGTACGGTTGACGAGAATGGGAGATGGTAACTGGATTATAGATGACTGCTCACGTCCACATCCTCTGTATAGATGTTCCCAGGCCTCCCCATTCCCCGAGTGAACGTCTGTTTTGCCTGCATGGGTCTGGCCTCCAGAGTAGCCATACCCCACATCGGCCTTCTACCCACCGTGTGGTTTTCAGATATGTCAATGTGCGTGCAGGGCACCTTTGGAGCCAGCAACCACGAAACTCAAAGGGGTCACTGGAGGAGAATTTAACTATTTGCAAAGGCATAGGGTGGTACAAAGGCAAACAGCAGGCCCAAAATGGAGTCACTTGTGTCAAAACCCCACATCAGGAAACCAAGACTTAAGATCTAACCTAAATGCAATGCCAGCCCCCAAGAATGTGACCTTCAATCGGTCAACTTGGAATTATCTGGTAAACACCAGTATGGATGGGCCTCTCAGTCCCCCTAGGAGGAGACCTGGCCTGAAATGATGCGTTTTTTTGCTCATGATTTCCGCTTTCTACCGCTTTTCTGCCTTTATTTATTAAAAAAAATTTTTTTTTTAATCTTTGATTTTGAGAGACAGAGTGTGAACGAGGGAGGGGCAGAAAGAGAAGGAGACCCAGAATCTGAAGCAGGCTCTGGGCTCCAAGCTGTCAGCACAGAGCCCGATGTGGGGCTTGAACTCACAAACTGCAAGATCATGTCCTGAGCTTAACCAACTGAGCCACCCAGGCACCCCCTTTTTTTTCCCTTTAAAAAACTATCTTTCCTGTAACTTTTTTCTGTTTGCTGCATGGGACGCTGCCTGATTCGTGAATTGTTGAATAAAGCCAGTTTGATCTTTAAATGTACTCAGCGGAACGTTTGTTTCTATTTTCTTTTTTTAAGATTCTTTTTAAAGTAATCTTTACACCCACCATGGGGTTTGAACTCACAACCCTGAGATCAAGAGTCCTATGTTCTACCAATGGAGCCAGCCAGGCGGCCCTACTCAGTTGAACTTTTGTTATTTAACAGAACAGAACCTAGGAAAATCCCCAGGAGCTATTTTCTAGTAAGATAAGCAAGCACAGATTAGGATTACGTCATCATTTGTGTGAGGAAAGGTTTAAAAATGGGAATATGTTTTCCTGTCTTCTGGGTTGTGCATAAACCCTGGAGGGAAATATAAGAAACCCATCAGAGTGATGACCTATAAAGGAAGGATATTAAGTATGACAGGAGGGATAAGACGTTTTAAAGTGTACCTTTTTATGGTAGTGGGATTTTTTTTTAAGTTTATTTACTTATTTTGGGAGAGAGAGT
Source organism: Panthera leo (assembly GCF_018350215.1). Taxonomy (NCBI): domain Eukaryota; kingdom Metazoa; phylum Chordata; class Mammalia; order Carnivora; family Felidae; genus Panthera; species Panthera leo. Next base: position 4,094,250 of record NC_056693.1, read on the forward strand.
GAGTTGGGGAAGGACAGAGAGAGAGGGAGGGAAAGAGAGAGAATCCCAAGCAGGCTCCACACTATCACCCCAGAGCCCGATGCAGGGCTCAATCTCACAAACCTTGAGATCATGACCTGAGCTGAAGTTGGACACTTAATGGACTGGGCCACCCAGGTGCCCTGGGATTTCTTAAACCCATAAATGTGTTACCCATTTGGGGCGCCTGGGTGGCGCAGTCGGTTAAGCGTCCGACTTCAGCCAGGTCACGATCTCGCGGTCCGTGAGTTCGAGCCCCGCGTCAGGCTCTGGGCTGATGGCTCAGAGCCTGGAGCCTGTTTCTGATTCTGTGTCTCCCTCTCTCTCTGACCCTCCCCCGTTCATGCTCTGTCTCTCTCTGTCCCAAAAATAAATAAAAAACGTTGAAAAAAAAAAAAAAAAAAAAAAAAAAAAAAAATGTGTTACCCATTTAACAGTTATGTATTAATTATGAAGCTCAAATCAAATAGAGCACTTAGAACAGAGCCTCAATATTGCAACATCCTGTTGCTTGCTAATGATTAAATATGATCTTGTATATACAGTGAATTTCTGGAGAAGATAATGAAGAGGTAAGAGGGGAGGGGGATTGAGACTGGAAAACTGGGATGGGTGGGAGACTTATTTGACTTTAAAAAATTTATTTTTATTGGGTCACATAGGTTAAGCGTCTGACTTTGGCTCAGGTCATGATCTCATGGTTCGTGGGTTCAAGCCCCATGTCGGGCTCTGTGCTGACAGCCTGCTTCAGATTCTGTCTCCCTCTCTCTGCCCCTCACCCCCTAGTTCTCTCTGTCTCTCCCTCTTTTTCTGTCTCTAATAAACTTAAACATTTTTATTTTTGTTGAGATATAACTGACATATAATATTGTGTGAGTTTAAGTTGTACACCATGTTGATTTGATATTTTTTAAATTAATTTTTTTAATGTTTATTTTTGAGACAGAGAGACAGAGCATGAGTGAGGAGAGGCAGATAGAGAGGGAGACACAGAATCCAAAGCAGGCTTCAGGCTCTGAGCTGTCAGCACAGAGCCCAACGTGGGGCTCAAACCCACGAACTGTGAGATCATGACTTGAGCTGAAGTCGGGCGCCCAACTGACTGAGCCACCCAGGTGCCCCTTGATATATTTATATATTGCAAAACTGTCACCTGATCTATTTATATATTGCAATACTGTCACCAAAGCATTAGCTAACATCTCCAACGTGTCATACACTTACCATTTCACTGCTGTGAGAATAGTTAAAATCTAGACTCTTAGCAGCTCTGAAACTGATGATACAGTGTTGCAAACTATACTCCGGATTCTGTGCCGCCCATCTCCACGACCTGTTTATCTCCTAGTCCCAAATTTGCACCCTTTGACCAACATCTCCCCAATCCCCCCGCCTCCTGGTAACCACCATTCTTCTGAGTTTCTAGGAAGTTCAGCTTTTTTAGGTTCCACACCATAGCCTACCTACGGTATTTGTCTTTCTGTGGCTTAGCTCACCTTGCATAATGCCCTCCAGGTCCACAGGCATTGATTGTTGCAATCTTGCGTTCTTAAGTGTTCACCATCCTCTCCTTTGTACAAAAGTACTTTATACTTTGCAGTTTACCATGTAAGTGACGCCGGAGTCGAGGCTGGATACGGAATTTAATCCGGCCAACAGGGAGCCATATAATGGAGACTAAATGCTTCTGGAAGGAGACTCGAGTGAGCTTGCCCCTGGGGAGCAGACACCTGGCTCCCGGCGAAGGTGAAGAGACTGATAAACAGTAGCAGTTGTTCTGTCCCCGAACAGGCAGCTGGAAGGAAGGCCAGAATTTGACCCCAAGGGTTCATGATTTGCAGACTCGGGCTCCACCCTGGCATCTGTCGCCGGGACCCAGTGTTCTGTGAGTCAGGCTGTGGCCACCCTGGCAGACTGGGAGCTGCTCCAGGGCTGGCACCACATCGCTCCCTCTCCTGGCAGGAGGGTCCTAGGAGGTTTCCAAAACCATGTGTCATTTCCCAGATAAACTCAGGCCTGGAGAGTGAGAGACGGGGTTGGCCCCGGGGGGTTCTCACCCCTCGTGATGTCTCTCCGTGTGTTCTTAGACCCGAGTCTGCGGTGGGGCATTTCAGGAAAGAGGCTGGGTGAAGTTTTATGTGAGACCTTGGGCCCTGGGGGGGGGGGGGGCTCTTGCCCGTGCTGAGATCATGCTCTAGGAGCTATGATGAGAAAATGCATTTATCCTAGATATTGATGAAGATGGCAAAGATTCTTTTACTCTCTCCTTCGGCAACAATTTGCTGGCTGCACAGGATGGTTGCAAGCAGGGGGCATGTGGCCGAGGAGAAGACAGACGTGGCCCATGTGGGGCACACACATTCTGGCAACAGAGACAGACAGTACAGGGTCAGACATGGATCGGATCCTTTCAAACATGACAGGTACAATGCATGGGAGGGTGTACAGGGGTCCCTGGAGGGAGGGGTCCCCCGTTAGACTGACCTGGTGGGAAGGGCCACATCTGAGCTGGTTAATCTTTGAGCTGGAACTGAGGGATTAGGAGAAGCCAGCCAGGTACAGAGTGGAAGAGACTGAGTCTGGACATCTCAGGCACAGGGAGGAATCCTCTCAAGGGCCCTGAAAAGGAGGGGTGCGATTGCAGTGTACCGAAACGAGGTCCCAGGCCAGTGCAGCGTGGGACAGAGATGGCCGACCAGGGGGCAGGAAGTAAAGCCACTGACGTGACTGAGAGCTGGATTGTGGAAGGTGTTTTGGGACACGATAAAGCCTGGCTTTTGTTCAAAATGGAAAAGGAAGCAATGAGAGGCTTTTAAAACTGCACATGACATAACCTGATGTCTGTGCTTAAAATAATCCTGCTGGGTGGAGAAAAGCCAGGTAGGGAGGTGAGGAGGCCAGGGGAGGCAGGGGCCAGGGGGGAAAGACGCAGGTGTCCCCACTGGGTGGCTGCAGGGGCGCCAGGTCAGTGTGCTGGGCGGGGTAGGGGGGGGCGAGGGGAGACACCCACCCAGCAGCATGAACAGATGAACAGAGTGCACTGTGCCCGTGAGGTCCTCACTCGCTTGCTGTTCCACAGGGGAGACTGACCTTCCCCGCAGGAGCACGCAGACATGTGGCTGGACGTCCGAACCGTATGGAGGAAAATAAAACAGCGGACGGTAGGGATTCCAGGCTAGGTGATCAGAAAACGCCTCTCTGCCTGGGGCCTGAATGCCTCAAAGCAGAGAGCATTCTTGGGAGCAGGAATCACAAGCTAAAGCGTGTGGGGGTGGGAGCGTGTTTGCTTGTTCTAAAATAAGTAAAACGGGGGGCGCCTGGCTGGGGCAGGCAGTTAAGCATCTGACTCTTGGTTTCAGCTCAGGTCCTGATCGCCGGGCGTTGTGGGATCGAGCCCCACGTTGGGCTGTGTGCTGACGGGCACGGAGCCCGCTAGGAATTCTGTCTCTCCTTCTCTCTCTGAGTAAACAAATAAACTTAAAATAAAATAAGTTAAATAGGGGCACCTGGCTGGTTCAGTCCACGGAGGTTGTGACTCTTGATCTTGGGGTTGTGAGTTCCAGCTCCACATTACGAGTGGAGCTTCCTGAAGAAACTAAAATCTTTATTTATTTATTTTAATGTTTACTTATCTACTTTTGACAGAGAGAGAGCACAAGCAGGGGAGGGGCAGAGGGAGAGGGAGGCACAGAATCCGAAGCAGGCTCCAGGCTCTGAGCTGTCAGCACAGAGCCCGATGCGGGGCTCGAACTCACGGACCGTGAGATCATGACCTGAGCCGAAGTCGGGCACTTAACCGACTGAGCCACCCAGGCCCCCCTAGGCTCACCCAGCAATTGTGGGTGAGATAACCTGAGTAGTTTCAGGTAAGGAGAGGCATCTAACTGTTCACGGCAAGGTAGCATAGACATCCAGCAGGTAAATAAGGCACTGTTGTTGGAGGAGGCTGTCCTTTGTGGACCGTGGACCCCCTGCCTGCTGCTGGGTAGGCCATGAGGCACAGCCCTCCACGGAGCACCTGGCCATCTCTCAGGGCTGAGTTTGAGGGGTGAGGGGCTGTCTCCTTCCTGGTCAAAGAGCAAGATTGCTCTACAAGATGTGGACCCCTGAGCTAGTGTTCGTCAGCTTCAATGCAAACCACTGCCCGTGCAGAGCCCATCCGAGCCCCTCTGGGTTCCCCAGGTAGGACATGGGGGGCCAGGGGAGCTGGCACAGACATGGTCCTCCTGCTGTGAGGAACAGATCCTTTGTGACTCTGGAGTACGAGTCTTCCGCCCGCATCCACGAAACAGGGACAAGATTACTCATGCGTTGGCAAGAATTCTGAAATCCCAGACTTTGGCAAACAGGCCCGTGAGGCATGAAGTGCCGATGCCTCTAATCTCTGGGGCTCACCGGTGGATGTGGGCTCAGACTGGGCTGTGGTCATGCTTCCCGTTCAAGTTAGGAGCTTGGTCTCCCAAAAGCATGTGGAAGAATGCCCGGAACATAGTAAAAAGGTTAAAAGAAAGGAGCCTCTCTTGGAATTATTAAATGGTTGCTGCGGAGGTAGACGCACACTTGAGGAGGAAGAAGGGCTCCTGTGGGGATATTCTGGGAAGGAAATGAATGCATCCAGGGGATCTGGGCTACGGTTTTCTGGGAAACAGATGAATCCCCTTGGGAGTCTGCCCTCCCACACTTGGAAGACTTGCTCATCCAGTGGTCATAGCTGATAGGATGATGATAAGAATGGTTTTACACACACACACACACACACACACACACACACACACACCCTAAGATCTACATTCAGCAAACTGGAGACCCAGGAGACCTGATGGTGTACATCTGGTCTGAAGCCTGACAGGTTCAGGGTCCAGAAAAGGACAAAGGCAGGAAAAAGAAATGAATTTCCCAGCTCAAAGGCAGTCAGCCAAAAAAGAATTTTTTGTTCTAGTCAAGTCTTCAACTGATTAGACGCGGCCCACCCACATCATACAAGGTGATCTGCTTGACCCAAATGTTAATGTCATCCAGAAACACCCTCACAGACACTCCTGCAATAATGTTTGACCAAATATCTGGATGCCTCCCTCTCTCTGACCCTTCCTTCGATTGCACTCTATCCCATGCACGCTGTCTCTCTCTCTCTCTCAAAAATACAAAATAAACATTAAAAAAAAGTGGTTGACACCAGTGAGTGAGTTGATTTAACTGGATTAGTCATTAACCTTTGTGTAAATGGCTTACAAAAAAAGTTAGCAAACAGCTACAGTCCAAGGTCTTTAACATTAAAGTCAAAAGCATTTACTTGCCATCAGAAAAGACAATACTTTAAGAGCACCTATAGATTTTTAAAAATCGTTCCAAAGACTATCGACTTGAAACCTTGAAACCGTGGCTGTTAGGAATAGACAGTTATGTTTGTTGTGAAACATTCTGAGGGTCCAAGTTTACAAAAGGAAATGAGTTTGCTGAACAGACCTGTGATAATTACGGACGGCAATGGCACGTGTGTGATCAGCACAGCATCGCGTATAAACTTGCAGAATCACTGTCTTGTGTGCCTGAAACCGGTGTGATATTGTGTGCAATTATACTGCCATTTTACTTTTTTTTAATGTTTATTTTTGAGAGAAAGAGAGACAGAGCAGGAGCAGGAGAGGGGCAGAGAGAGAGGGAGACACAGAATCCCAAGCAGGCTCCAGGCTCTGAGCTGTCAGCAGAGAACCTGATGCGGGGCTTGAACCCATGAACTGTGAGATCATGACCTGAGCCAAAGTTGGATGCTCAGCCGACTGAGCCACCCAGGGGCCCCCTGACCTGCAACTTTTATAATAAACTAGTTCTCAAGCAAAGCACCTTCCAGAGTTCTATGAACCATTCCGGCAAATTCTCAACCCCGAGGAGGGGGTGGTGGGAACCTCTCTGGTTTACAGCCATTCGGTCAGAAACAAGGTGGCAAATTGGGACTTGCACCTGGCATCTGAAGTGGGGGGCAGTTTCGTGAGACTGAGCCTTAACTCACAGCGTCCGACACGATCTCCAGGTAGATGGTGCCAGGACCAACCTGAATCATGGGACACTCAGTGTCCAGGAAGGTGGAGAACTGGTTGGGGGTTTGGGGATGCCCCATGCATTTGGGGTCCCAAGTGTCAGCAGTAGAAACAGCACAGCTACATTCCCACATCCCAAAAGGAGGGGGCAGGCCATGCTGTGGGGGCGGGGGAGGCGCACCAGGGTGAGGCAAGAGGCAGAGGGAGGGAAAAACGGGGGCGGAGCCTGATTGTGGGTGTCTGTGGGAAGGAACAGGTGAGGCCAAATGAAGAGATTTGTGTTGGGCTCTTGGCCATTAGGGGATGTCCCTGGTTGTCCGGTACCTGGCCCTGGCGATTAGGGCAGAGAATAGTGGCCCGGAGTGTGATAAAGGGGTGGTCGGAGGGGGGCCCTGGCTGGCTCACTCAAAGGAGCGGGAGGCTCTTGATCTCGGGGTTGTGAGTTCAAGCCCCACGCCGGGTGGAGAGACTACTTAAAAATAAAAACAGTCTAGGGGTGCCTGGGTGGCTCAGTCGGTTGAGCGTCCGACTTCGGCTCAGGTCACGATCTCACGGTTCGTGAGTTCCAGCCCTGCATCATCGGGCGCTGGGCTGACAGCTCAGAGCCTGGAGCCTGCTTCCGATTCTGTGTCTCCCTCTCTCTCTGCCCCTCCGCAGCTTACACTCTGTCTCTCCCTCTCTCAAAAATAAATAAACGTTAATAAATAAATAAATAAATAAATAAACAAACAAACAAATAAATAAATAAGTCTTAAAAAAAATAAAATAAGGGACTCCCGGGTGGCTCGGTCGGTTAAGCCTTCAAGTCTTGCTTTTGGTTCAGGTCACGATCTCGTGGTTTGTGAGATTGAGCCCCACGTGGGCCCTGTGCCAACAGCTCAGATCCTGCTTGGGATTCTCTGTCTGGCTGTCTCTCCACTGCTCCCCTACTGATGCTGTCTCTCCTCTCTCTCCCCAAATTAACCAACTTAAAAAAATAACAAATAGGGGTGCCTGGGTGGCTCAGTTGGTTAAACGTCCGACTTGAGCTCAGGTCATGATCTCACAGCTCGTGAGTTCGAGTCCCGCGTCGGGCTCTGTGCTGACAGCCCGGAGCCTGGAGCCTGTTTCAGATTCTGTGTCTCCCTCTCTCTCTGCCCCTCCCCTCCCCATACTGTGTCTCCCTCTGTCTCAAAAATAAGTAAAACATTAATAATAAAATAAAATAATAAAATAAAAATAAAGGGGCGATCTGCATAGGAAGAGGCACACTCAAAGGCCAGCTGTTTGATGTTTCTAGGAATCAGCGAGCCCCGACCAGGGCTGCCCCTCCAGGGTCAGCCAGACCCCAACATGTCAGAGCATCAGCAACAGTCAGAGGAGATGACTAAGACACGCCTCCCCACCCGCGCCCAGCGGCTTCGACGTCTGGAGACAGTTTGGGGCCCAGTTGCTGCACGTGCACAGAACAGCTCCCTCCCCGCAACCCGCTGAAGAATGAGTCAGCTCCAAACTCCAGTTCTGCTGAGGCGGAGAAACCGTGCTTCAGGACGCAAGGAGAACCGTGACTGACTCCGCAGACCTCCCCCGAGGTCCCCTGTGCCCTGGACCTCGTGCTGGCGCATGGGGACAGGTCCGGCGGGTCCTGCCTCGGCGAGAGCCCTAACCCGCTATCACCCACCGCCTCAAAGACCCGGAGGTGCAGAAGGCCCTCGACGGAAGCCCGAGGAAGAGCGGAACGGAGAGTTCTCTGTGGCAACGGTTCATACTCCTCTTCCTGAGTGTTGGGTTTGAGGAAGAGACATGAGTAATTGTGTTGTTCTGCAATGCGGAGTGACATCTGGTGCGTGTGGAGAGCTCCCTCCTGCGTCTAGGCTTCCGATTCGTGGCTGTCCCTGGAATCGTAGGTGTGCACCTGCGGACAGCTGGGAACGGTGGGTGTAGGAGTACTCTGGATGGGTGGCGGAAGGAGTGAATGAATGCATGGGAGCCACGGAACGATGAATACACGTAGAGAGAGGCAAGGAGGATCTGGCTTTCCATCTCGCGGATTCCTTCGTGAACAACAAACGGAACGCAACACCAGGAGAACAGGCGCAGCAGAGAAAAATACCCACGGGCAACATCCTCAGTAAAACGAGGCGGGCGAGGCTCCCGATGAAGTCTACGATGCAAGCAGATGGGCTCAACCCGATACAGACTTCTTGTTCTGAATCACAACATCCCGGCACAGAGACAATAGCAGTTATGTCGAGAGGCTCTGTAAACGCAGGAAATCTCAGAAAGGAGTTGGGGGCCGGGACGCTCGGAAAGAGGCAGTGACAAGGTCCAGGAAGGGACCAGGCATGAACAGGCCCACAGAAAACGTGGTGGGCCAAAGTGAGGAACAGAACAAAACAACCCAGATATAAATGAAGAGGTTAGAAACCGTTCACGAGAAAGTGGGAGGAAAAAGGAGAGACAAGGAAACAGCTAAAGAGGAAAACAAGGAAGGGAAACCAGAAATAAAAGCCAGGATCTAAAAAAAAAAAAAAAAACCAAAACCTGTCCCAAAATACGAGATTTGGGCCTTCAAATTGAAGGGCGCAGGATGAAACTAGGCAAATCAACCACAGGCCTCAGCATGAGGCATTCTAGAAAAAGTACCACTTGGTTTTATAATTTTAATTTTTTTCAAATTTACTTATTTATTTTGAGAGAGAGAGTGATTATGGGGAAGAGGCAGAGAGAGAGAGAGAGAGAGAGAGAGAGAGGGAGGAAATCCCAAGCAGACTCTAAGCTGTCACAGATCCCGGGGTGGGGCTCAAACTTACAAACTAAGAGGTTACAACCTGAGCTGAAATCAAGAGTCAGATTCAAGAGTCAGATACACAACAGACTGAGGCACCCAGGCGCCTCCGTGTTTTTTTAAGAGGAAAACAATTATTTAGACAATTGAGCAATAGATCAAATTAACTTAGAAGGGAAAGAAAATTGAATTAGCATCAAATTTTTTGACCACAGTGCTGTGTTCCAGGACAGACTGGTACTCAGCAGCATGTTAAAAAAACAAAAGCAAAAAACCATTTTGACTGAGTGGGGTTTCTTCTGGGGATGCAAGGATGGCCCAAATCAGGAAATCATTAATTTATCACCTTAACAGAGATAAGTAGAAAAAAATCCTATGATCATCTCCAGATATGCGAAAGGGGCATTTGACAACATTTAATATCTATTCATGTTGACACACAGTTAAATAGAATGTGATGGTTCTTTAAAATATTAGCTAGAGGGGCACCTGGGTGGCTCGGTCGGTTAAGCGTCTGACTTTGACTTGGGTCATGATCTCGAAGTTCATGGGTTCGAGCCCCGTGTCCAGCTCTGTGCTGACAGCTCGGAGCCTGGAGCCTGCTTTGGATTCTGTGTCTCCCTCTCTCTCAGCCCCTTCCCCACTCACGCTCTGTCTGTCTCTCAAAAATAAATAACCCTTAAAAAAAATAAACAAATATATTAGGTATCTTAGCCTAAAGTTCGGGATCTCAGTGAGTAAATATTATAGGCTGTAATAAAAAATACCACCCGATGCTAACCCTAAGTCAGGGACAAGACGACAGCGCCCATCCCACTGTCTCCGTGACTATTGAATAGTGAAGAACATATCTTCCCTGGAGTCCTGGCAAGGACTTCCTTACCTGCCTGTCAGCATTTGGGAAAATCCATGGAGATCCCAGTGATGTGCTTCAGGTTTGCCTATGCTTCATGGAACCGACAGGTGAGAGGAATCCAGTTACAAATGACCCAGCAGGACCAGTTGCCAAACATTCTATGCCCTCCTGCACTTGTCAGGCACTCGGCTAGGGTGAGCCCGGACAGATCGGGACCCTGGGGGTCCTGGTGACAGTCGGCCACACGTTTTATCTTGGTTCCTTGAGGGGTTTTATCAGCACGCACAGCTGCTACTTTCTTCCCAAGGGACTCCAGATGGGATTGTGTGTATCTGGGAAAGCCGTCCAGGGGACTGCCCCCACTAACTCCTGGTGATTCGTCTCAGGGTGGCATTGTGTGCTGTTTGGGACTGCCCCCAACTAGTGGACAGAAGGGACACTTGCTTAGCTGGTGTTTTCTTCCTCTCTCTTTCTCCTTCCCTCCTTTGGTCTGTTCTGTCTCCCTCCCTCCCCCCCTCCTCCCTTGCTTTTTTTTTTTTTTTTGAAAGTTTTTCTTAATGTTTATTTTTATTTTTAAGAGAGAGGGAGACTGGATTTGAAGCAGGCTCTGTGTTACAGAGCCCAACACAGACCCAAACTCATGAACATGAGATCACAACCTGAGCTGAAGTCAGAGGCTTTAGGGGTTGGAGCCACCCAGGCGGCCCTCCCTTGCTTGCTTTTAAGGAAGTTAATTGCTTGTCCTGCCTTTAAATAACCATGTTGTCAGGACATCTGGGTGGCTCAGTCGGTTAAGCGTCAGAGCCTCAGGTGAGGATCTCACAGACCGTGGGTTCGAGCCCCAGGTCAGGCTCTTCTCTGACAGCTCAGAGCCTGGAGCCTGTTTCAGATTCTGTGTCTCCCTCTCTCTCTGCAACCCCCCCCCCCCCGCACCTCTCCCAGCCTCCCCCCTCCCCCCCGCCTCTCTTTTTCTTTCTCAAAAATAAATAAACATTTAAAAACTTAAATTAAAAAAAAAAAACAAAAAACAGTTACCTTACCCAGAGTTGAATCACTGATGGCAATCACTTCTACAACTGGTTTCCTGAAGAAAGGTGTCTCTTCACCGCCCAAGATCCTTAGACATGTGACCACCCAGATTTTTTCCAACGAGAACAATGGCATCTTTCAACGCATTCCTTACGGTTTTATCCTGTTACGGGAACTTTGCCGCCTGGAGCACCGAGATCACTTCCCGGAGCGCTGCCTTAGGTTAGAGGCGGGGAGTCACTAGCAAGTGCACGGGCCGGCTCACCTGGGCGAGCCTGGCCGGGCTGGCACCTGCTGGGTCGGAGCGCCCTCTGCTGGCGGCGCGGGCCCTCTGCAGCCGCGGGCGGCCCCCAGGCCGAGGTCAGAGGTCAGCCTGCAAAACTGAGCTGGGGCGTGCTTCCTCGTCCCCTTAGGGAAATAATCCCCAATTTGATGGCCACTATCCTCCGGAGCTCCGGGTTTTTTGTTTGTTTGTTTGTTTGTTTTTTAACATTTATTTATTTTTGAGACAGAGACAGAGCATGAAGGGGGAGGGTCAGAGAGAGAGAGGGAGACACAGAATCTGAAACAGGCTCCAGGCTCCGAGCTGTCAGCACAGAGCCCGATGCGGGGCTTGAAGTCATGAACCCCGAGATCATGACCTGAGCCCAAGTCGGACGCTTAACCGACTGAGCCACCCAGGCGCCCTCCGGTTTTGTTTTTTTATAAGTGTAGTTTTTTTTCATGTATATTTATTTTTGAGAGACAGAGACAGAGAGACAGAGCGAGAGCAGGGGAGGGAGAGAGAGGGAGGGAGACACAGAATCCGAAGCGGGCTCCCGGCTGCAAGCTGTCAGCACAGAGCCCGACATGGGGCTCGAACTCACAACCCACGAGATCATGACCTGAGCATTAGTCAATTGACTGAGCCACCAAGGTGCCCAGCTGGTTTTTGGAGGGAGTTTTTTTTAACTTTTTTGGGAGGCGGGGATCCAGATTGATTGCTGGGCAATTTGTCTTAAGATAACATTATGTCTGAGGCTCCTGGGTGGCTCAGTCCAAAGGGCATGTGATTCTTCAACTCAGGGTCATGAGTTCCAGCCCCACCTGGGCCTAGCGATCACATGAATGAATGAATGAATGAATGAATGAATGAATGGATGGATGGATAAATAAGTAAATAAAATATGTGACGTTGTTTATGATTTTCAGTAACCATTAACTATGTAACTCGTGCCTCCTGTGCTCATCTGTAAGGAATGACTCCCACCTGCCCTGGGTTGTGTCCGCTGATTTCCTTGAGTGCCTTCAGATTCGCGTGGCCCGGGACGGCTATCAGTACAAGTCAGCACGGGTCCTAATAGTTTTCCATACTAACTTTGACCAGGACAATTGCTCCTACAACTCTCTGGATCTATCCAGCGTTCATTCTGGGTAGAGTTAATTCTGTGGAAACGGGATCTCCAATCGGCCCGTCAAATGAGTGTGCTTTGTATCCGGGGCCTGAGTCAAGAGCACACTACATTTTGGATAAGATCGTTTGATGCTTTTTAAAAGGCCTGGCATAGGGGCACCTGAGAGGCTCAGGTGGTTCAGCATCCAACTCTTGATTTTCGCTCAGGCCATGATCTCACGGTTCATGAGATCAAGCCCCTAGTGGGGTTCTGCACTGAAAGTGTAGAGCCTGCTTGGGATTCTCTCTTTACCTCTGTCTCTCTGCCCCTCCCCTGCGTGCTCTCTCTCCCTCTCTCTCCTAAAATAAACAGACTTAAAAAAACAAATAAAAGGTCTGAAATATACATTTGTAGAATCAACTAATTTTTTTCCTATCCGTTGGGCTCCACTGATAGGGACCTTCATGTTTTTGTTGTTAAGCCACTTTGAGGGAGTTAGTGTGTGCCTTTTTTTCTTTTTTTTTAATTAATTAATTTATTTATTTTAGGGCACCTGGGTGGCTCAGTTGGTCAAGTGTCCGACTTCGGCTCAGGTCATGATCTCGCGGTTCGTGAGTTCCAGTGACTGGGCTCTGTGCTGACAGCTCAGAGCCTGGAGCCTGCTTCACATTCTGTGTCTCCCTCTCTCTCTGCCCCTCCCCTGCTCGTGCTCTGTCTCTCTCTCTCAAAAATAAAATAAACATGAAAAAAATAAAAATAAATAAATTTGTTTATTTATTTTGAGAGAGAGACAGCACCAGTGGGTGAGGGGCAGACAGAGGGGGAGACGCAGAATCCCAAGCAGGCTCCACACTGTCAGCACAGGGCCCAACATGGGGCTCAAACCCACGAACCGTGAGATCATGACCTGAGCCGAAATCAAGAGTTGGACACCTAACCGACTGAGCCACCCAGGTGCCCCTGAGTGTCAGCTCTTTCTTATAAATCACAATATCACAGACTTCTTGATTCACTGCTTCCCCAGACGCTGAGCCATCAATATTTGTTTACCTGCACATCCTCACCCTGCTAAGAAGGGCCGTATCACAGCGGTTATGTCCTCTGAGCAACCCTGAGAACAAAGGTACCTTTCTTTCAAGGCTTCTCATCAGGCTGGAGCCCTTCCTGGTGGTTTGTACATCCTTGTCAGGTGCACCAGGTGGCCGTGGCCAGCCTGTCCTCCAGCGGCGTCCTGAGTACTGTCCTGCACCTGCCTTCATCAGGGGGCCACTGGAAGTCCTCCTAGGCCCACCTCTCCCACACCCAGCGGTCTCCCTCAGCTACCGGAGCTGTCTCATTGCCTACCTGAACCCCACGCAGACCAGGAGGCTGGACCTCAACAGCGGGGCCGCCTTCTCCAACACCCCAATGTCACCCCCGTGAGCCCCTTTGGTCTGCTGCCTTAGCACTGAGCTGGTGCAGAGATTTGCTGATCAAGAAAGTTTTCTTCTAAGAAGCTCGGGGCGTCAGCTTTGCAGATGACTGCTTGTTACTTGCTTTGCGTTTGTTTGGGGGTTTTTTTTTTGTTGTTTCCAGCGAAGGCAATTTTTTTTCCCCACATGAGTAGGGAGGAAAAAAAAATTGCTAGTTCAAGAGCTGACTGTGGTTATAGTCGTGCATTCCAGGGGAATGGAAGATGGAAAAAAATTGCTTGCTTGCCTTATTTATTTATTTATTTATTTATTTATTTAGAAAAACACGGGGCGCCTGGGTGGCTCAGTCGGTTAAGCAGCCGACTTCGGCTCAGGTCATGATCTCGCGGTCCGTGGGTTCGAGCCCCGCGTTGGGCTCTGTGCTGACAGCTCAGAGCCTGGAGCCTGTTTCAGATTCTGTGTCTCGCTCTCTCTCTGCCCCTCCCCCGTTCATGCTCTGTCTCTCTCTGTCTCAAAAATAAATAAATGTTATTAAAAAAAAATGAAAATTAGAATAAAATGAAGGAAAACCCCAAATTAAAAAAAAAAACAAAAAAAACCCCACAATCTTCTGGCGGTAATGCTGGAGGCTGTTCATCATTCGGCTTCCCCAATCTCTACTTGGGTAATGGAACCCTTTGAAGTTTATCTGGGCACAGGATGGCCCAGTTTGGGGAGGCTCAGGGTAGACGGCGGATGAGCTGTGTAATTTATGGATCGTGGTTTCCTCAGAAAAGTGCTTGCTCTCCTTTTTTTTTTTTTTTTCTCCCCCTCCCATCTTCCTGCTGCCTGGGTAGGGTGACAACAGCCGCGGAGGTGTGGAAGCAATCTGTTGAGTAGAGTGGAGGCATCCATCCACCAGCCTGGTCCCCAATGAGTCTGGAACAGACCCACCTGCTGGCCGTGCACCAACCTCATACTCCTCCCTCATGAGAACTAAAGGCCCGTCTTACGGAGCCATATGCATTCTGGGATTCTCTGTTACATCAGCTTGCCGTGGCTTTCTCCTACTCCTTCGGCCACAAAAGAATGGGAAAGTCCAGGGGCAGGACTGCTGTACGTTGTGAAGTCAAAATGTGTCCACTGCAGAGTGGAGAGGGTGTTCTGGAGATTGTCACTGTTTGGGGATCCAGGACCGTGGGGAGAGGAGACAGGAGGTATCCGTTCTCCATTTCCAGAGTTCGAGCCTCACCCCAGTTCTTCTGGAGCAAACCTGCTTTGGTCAGCCCACCGGTTGGCTCCTGGTGGTCATAGGCTAACTACGCGAGGACGGCGTCTAACTCCAAACCATGCTAAGTTCCGTGGAGGACATGTCTGGCGTTCTAAGGGAGCTCGTAACGGCAAGACATGACCTGGTTTGAGATGTTGGGAGCATAGCAGATTTCTTTAGGCGCCTCGTGCTATGAAGTTTCCGTATCATGAGCAAGTGGCCCTCTCTTCCTGGTCGGTCAGGGCAGGAACGGTGGGGTCCTGGAGGGCGAGGCTCGAGGTGACTGTCCCCAGCCCCGTGGGGGAGGGGCCGGCTGGGCTGGGCGCTTCCTGCCAGGGTCTGCGGTCAGAGACAGTGAGGACACAGCTCTGCAGGAAGTTTCACAACCCCTGTGCTTGGCCCCCCACGAAGCTGTGACTGGGCAGTGGGGGCGGTGACCAGCTGAAGTTGACAGCTTCGGGGATGCTAAATGATGGTCTGCAGGGGACTTCACTTCTCTGGGCGTCAGTATCCCCCAAATTGGAGGAGTCGCCTGGTGGGTAAGTGTCAGTAACGGTGTAAAAGCTGGAACTTGGAGCCAGACAGGTCTGAGTTTGGAACGCATGTCCCTCACTGTCTAGCTCTGCAATGGAGGTGCACGCTCCTGCGGGCCCCGGTTTCCCCATCTGCAGGCTGGAAGGGTGATTTGCGTCTTATGGCCAGTTGTCTGTGAGCTGGTGATGCTGGGGGTGCCGACAGCAGCCGTGGCACTCGACGTCCTCTCTCTCTCTGACAAGGGTAAATGTAAACCTCTGCTGTGACACCCCCCACCCCGGGGCAGCTCCTGGTCTCGTCCAGTGCTACCTAAGGACTCAGCACTTTGTCACATCTCTTGCAAAAGCAAATCCATTTCTGTGTCTCTCTCAAAAATTAATAAACATTAAAAAAAAAAAAGATAAATAGAACTACCCTATGGCCCAGCAATGGCACTACTAGGTATTTATCCAAGGAATACAGGGGTGCTGTTTCGAAGGGACACATGCACCCCAATGTTTACAGCAGCACTATCAACAATAGCCAAAGTATGGAAAGAGCTCAAATGTCCATTGATGGATGAATGGATAAGGAAGATGTGGTATATATATATACAATGGATTATTACTCGGCAATCAAAAAGAATGAAATCTTGCCATTTGCAACTACGTGGATGGAACTGGAAGCTATTATGCTAAGCGAAATTAGTCAGCAGAGAAAGAGAAACATCATATGACTTCACTCATAAGTGAGATTTAAGAAACAAAACAGATGAACATAAGGGAAGGGAAGCAAAAGTATAAAAACAGAGAGGGAGACAAACCATAAGAGTCTCTCTCTTTTTTTTAACGTTTATTTATTTTTGAAAGAGAGGTGGGGAGAGGCAGAGAGAGAGAGGGAGACACAGAATCCCAAGCAGGCTCCAGACTCTGAGGGGTCAGCACAGAGCCGGATGTGGGGCTCGAACTCAGGAACTGTGAGATCATGACCTGAACTGAAGTTGGATGCTTAACTGACTGAGCCACCCAGGTGCCCCCTGGAGACTCTTAAATACAGAAAACAAACTAAGGGTTGATGGAGGGAGGTGGGGGGGGGGGGATGGGCTAGATGTGTGATGGGTATTAAGGAGGGCATTTGTTGGGATGAGCACTGGGTATTATATGTAAATGACGAATTACTCAATTCTATTCCTGAAATCATTATTAACTATATGTTAACTAACTTGGATTTAAATTAAAATAAACAAATAAATAAATAAACAAACTAAAAATAAATAAAATACAGAATAATAAAAATTTTTTTTTGTTTTATTTATTTTTGAGAGAGAGGGAGAGGGACACACAGAATCCAAAGCAGGCTCCAGGCTCTGAGCTGTCAACACAGAACCTGAAGTGGGGCTCAAACTCAGGAGCTGTGAAATCATGACCTGAGACAAAGTCAGACACTTAACCCACTGAGCCACACAGGTGCCCCAAAAGGGGACAATTTAATATACATATTATGTTCACATAGTTATAAGTTATGATTTGTATGTAATTACAATTTCGTATATAGATATGAAATATTCACATTATGTATATTTGAAAACTTTGTGTGTGTGCATATATATATATATATATATATATATATATACACACACACATATGCATATATCTTATATATAATTTTTAAAAGTTCTCCGGGAGATCACAATGTTCACCTCCAGCTGAGAACCAAGGTGGGGACTATCACCCCAGCTTTGATTGAGTTTAGACTTGATTCTGCCTTTTACTCTATTGGTCATGTGACATTGATCAAGTTACCTCCATGGATTTATTGTCTCCTACGTACTATGGGTACGACAGTCCCTGCTTAAGGGTGGTGCAGATTCAGTGAGATAACAGTAATGCACTCCATGGTTGGAACAAACTCATTCATTCATTCACTTCCTCATCTATTTACGTAATTCATTTATTCAAACATTAAGAACATCTCTTTTTTTTTAGTATTTATTTATTTATTTATTTATTATTTTCAGAGAGAGAGAGCATGCAAATGGGGGAGGGACAGAGGAAGAGAGAGAGAGAAATTTTTTAAAAAAATTTTTTTAAATGTTTATTTATTTTTGAGACAGAGAAAGACAGAGCACAAGCAGGGGAGGGTCAGAGAGAGAAGGAGACACAGAATCCAAAGCAGGCTCCAGGCTCGAAGCTGTCAGCACAGAGCCCGACGCGGGGCTCGAACCCACAAACTGTGAGAACATTACCTGAGCCAAAGTTGGATGCTTAGCTGACTGAGCCACCCAGGTGCCCCTGTTTCTTTCCACTTATTAACACACTAGAATCTTGTATATTAAAGACATGACATTTTTGTAATCAGAGCAATCACATTTTCTTGGTGGGGGGAAAAAAAAGTCTGAGGAAACGTTTTCAGTGTTTCCTAAACTAACCGTCATAAAAAATCGTCTTTCCTTGTCTTTAGACCCTGAGGCCCTTGGACTCAGAGGCTGGGATGGATTCATTCCTGTGTTTGTAAAAATAGTGCTGAGCTACCCAAGTCCCCAGATATTGCCAATTGTCTTCCTTCCCAAGAGAAGAAAGGACTTATTTGAAAGGAGATGTACGAAGTAGTTATAGATTCAGCTTTCCTCCACCCTCCCCTCTGCATTCTTAGAAATCTTTTTCCTCCTGCGACAGTGGTGGGGAAGGAGGTCAGAGAGTGAGTCATTCAGGGAAGCTCATATGTAACTCGTAAAGAACCCAGGTTAGGGGTGCCTGGGTGGCTCAGTTGGTTAAGCATCTGACTTTGGCTCAGGTCATGATCTCATAGTTTATGAGTTCAAGCCCCTGTGACGGGTGAACCTTCAAACATTTTACTAAGTGAAATAAGCCTGACATAGAAGGTCACATATTATATGGTTTCATTTTTTTTAGTTTATTTTTTTATTAAAAATTTTTTTAATGTTTTTATTTATTTTTGAGACAGAGACAGTCAGACAGAGTGCAAGCAGGGGAGGCGGAGAGAGAGAGGGAGACACAGAATCTGAAGCAGGCTCCAGTCTTCGAGCTGTCAGCACAGAGCCTGATGTGGGGCTTGAACCCATGAACCGTGAGATCATGACCTGAGTGGAAGTCAGATGCTTAACTGACTGAGGCACCTAGGTGCCCCTAAAAGAATTTTTTTTTAGGTTATTATTTATTTTTGAGAAAGAGAGAGAGACAGAGCATGAGCAGGGGAGGGGCAGAGAGAGAGGGAGACACAGAATCTGAAGCAGGCTCCAGGCTCTGAGCTGTCAGCACAGAGCCCGACACGAGGCTCGAACTCATGATTCAAGAGATCATGACCTGAGCCAAAGTCGGACGCTGAACCAACTGAGCCACCCAGGTGCCCCTGAACTGTACGTTTTAAAATAGGTAAAGTGGTAAATGTTATGCAGTGTGTATTTTTACCTCAATAATAAAAAAAAAAATGCTCCATGGCTCCCTATTGCCCTCGGGATTGAGTCTAAGCATCACTCAAGGTGTTTCTGACGTGTCTTGGTACTCTCACCTACTTCATCTCCTGATGTCCTGTTCTCCCTCTACCTGCCAGACCCCCTGGCCCCTCAGCGTCCCCCCCCCCCCGCAACCTGCCCAGCTGTGGTTCCCTCCCCTGCTGAACCCTGCCCACCCTTCAAGACTCACTTCGCACACCATGTCCTGCAGAAGGCTTCCTGAACTCTCCAGTCTGCATTTTGTCCCCTTCGTAGCATCTTCCACACTCTGAAATCCACACGTTTGTGTATTTGTTTGTGTTCCTTTATTTTGTCTCCATTAGACAGGAAGTCCCACAGAGGCAGAGAATTTGCTCGTCTATCAGGGAGACTTCTGGCGGCCGCAGTACTTAGTGAAAGTAGGAAGATGGAAGTAGGTCATGTTTGAGGGTCAGAGCCCAATACCTCACCTCTGAGATTCCCATTTTACAAAAGTTATGTAAGGACTTGTCCTGCGACCTATTTCTCCATCCTTTGCTGGGCCTTCAGAGGTTTGGAGTCAAGGTAAGGTGACTCTCCCAGGGTCACTCTGCTGGTGCGGTGGAGAGGTGCGGGGCCCGGGAGAGGGGCCCCTGTGGGATCTCCATGTGGCACCACCGACCCTGGAAAGTCCGCAAGAACTCTCCCCAGCGTGCAAGTCAGGTGGTCGCTGGCTTGCACAGAAACACTTACGGACTCTCTGCTCCCTGTGGGGGCCGCTCATCTTTCTGAGTCCTGGCGGAATAACGTTCCTGATTCCCTGTCTCCTGCCTCATGTCAACTGTCTTATCCTCCTGATAAATCCAGACCAGTAATAATAATTTAAAAATTCCTGCACAACATTCCATGAAATTCCCCACCCTTCATCAAGCACTTCACCATTTCCATATGAAAGTGAGGCAAGGGGGGCACCCTGGTGACTTCGGCTCAGGTCATGATCTCACGGTCCGTGAACTCGAGCCCCGCGTCGGGCCCCGCGTTGACGGCTCAGAGCCTGGAGCTGCTTCGGATTCTGTGTCTCCCTCTCTCTCTGCCCCTGCCCCACTCGCATTCTGTGTCTTTCTCTCTCAAAAATAAATTAACATTAAAAAGATTAAAGTCTTACTTTCCATTCCAGGTAGTTTAACAAAATATATTTATTTATCTATTTTCTCCAAACTGTGCCCTCCCTTAGATAATGTCTCCATCTTGGGTCACATAAAATGCTATATGCATGTGTGATTCATTCATTATACGGCTCATCAAATATAAGAGGGGCATTTACTGTATTCCAGGTGCTGTTCTAGCTGCTGGGAAGAAAACGGTGATCAAAATAGTTTGGACTATGGGGCAGCTAGTCAGTTAAGTCATGATCACACGGTTTATGGGTTCAAGCCCAACATCAGAGTCTCAGCTGTCAGCAGAGCCATGTAGGATCCTCTGTCTCCTCTCTCTCTGCCCCTTCCTCATTCGTGCTCTCTCTCAAAAATAAATACAATATTCAAACAACAACAACAACAAAACCCTATTTGGGGCTCAGTTGAACCCCATTCCCAGGGTAACCGATATCTTTTTTTTTTTTTTAAGGTTTATTCAGTTTTCAGAAACAGAGAGAGACAGAGCACGAGCAGGGGAGGGGCAGAGAGAGAGGGAGACACAGAATCTGAAGCAGCTCCAGGCTCCGAGCTGTCAGCACAGAGCCTGACGTGGGGCTCGAACTCGCAAACCATGAAGTCATGATCTGAGCCAAAGTTGGATGCTTAACGGATTGAGCCACCCACGTGCCCCTAGAACACACTTTTTAATATCTGGCTTCCCTTGCTTAACATTATGCCCACAGGCTTTATCCATATTATTTCTTGCAGCTGTGGTTTGTTTCTCCTCCTTGTTTAAGGCATTGGAATTGGGAATCCTAGTTCCAGCCCACGGCATCCTAACTGAAACAATGCTGCTTTGACTGTCTCCTAAAGTAATTATGTCCCTCTGCCAATCAGTCTGGGCTAAGGTACTGGCAGTAACCAATGAGCCCTCCACCTTCCTGACTTATGGCAACGTTGTTCACATGCACGGTCCCTATAGCAACATTGTCCACATACACAGGACCCATAGCAACATTGTTCACATACATGGTCCCCGGGGGGCCTGTTAGCTGTGGCTTCATCTGTATCCTTTTCATTCCTCGCCCAAGGCAGAAAAAAGAGTCTGTATCAGTCCCTTGTGCTGCTATAACAAATCACATGTCCACTCTACATGTGGACTATTTTACAGTTTGGGAGGTCAGAAGTTTGAAACAGGGCTAAAATCGGGGTGTCAGCAGGCTGTTCTGTCGGAGGCTCTGGGTGAGAATGCGTTTCGTCTCCTTTTCCAGCCATCATCACATCACTCCTCCTTCTGCTCCCATCGCCCTTACCCTCTGACCCTGGTCCTCCTTGTGACTTTTCTGAGCCCATCTGAACCATCCAGGGTAATGTCCCCATCTCATGAGCCTGGCATTTAATCGCATCTGCAAAGTCTTTTTTGCTCTGTAAGGTAGCACATCACAGGCTCCGGGGATTGGGACACAGACACCTTTGGGGGACCATTGCTCTGCCTACTTACCACACAGTCCCCCTCTGGGATATGGCAGTCTTGTGGCTGAGAAAAGAGAAAATAGCAGACCCCTGCGGTCAGGTTTGTAACATTTCCACCTAGAAGAGAGGTTTGCCCACACGGGTTGACGTTTCACACTCACGCTTGCTCACGGACCATCTGCTCATGCAGGTGGCCTGTCCAAGCCTGATACCAGCAGAATGGGGGGGTCTAACCACAAGGAGGGCAGTGACTAGCTTGAGGATACTGCAAAGGCCCACAGGCAGGGAGAGGTAGGAAGGAGTGTGGGGAGCCGGGAAGAGGGAGCAGAAGTGAAATTCTTTCTCGTGGTGGACAACTCCTGGGATTTCCTAATCTGCCCAGCTTCCTCTTCTTAGACGGGAACACCCGCCAGTGCGTGGGGCCCAGGCGTCACCTGCAGGGTGAGGAAGCTCTATTTCATCACAAGGACTGTCCTCTCTCGCTCCTCCAGTCTCGCCTGCGGCGGATCAGACGGTGGGCATGTTGGAATCGCACACCTCGTGTGGACACACTCCAGGCTCCGGCTGCTGTCCCTTGGGGTTCACGACGCCCCCATGCCCCGAGCCCCGCTTAGCGACAGCCTCTGTCGCCTCTCGGCCTACCTGGAAGAGCTGGAGGCCGTGGAGCTGAAGAAGTTCAAGCTGTACCTGGGCGCGATGCCAGAGGCTGAGGGGGTCAGGATCCCCTGGGGGAAGCTGGAGCCAGCGGGGCCCCTGGACACTGCACAGCTGCTGGTGGCTCACTGCGGGCTGGCCGCGGCCTGGCCACTGGCGCTGGGCCTCTTCCAGCGCATCAACCGGCGGGACCTGTGGGAGAGAGGACAGAGAGAGGACCCGGTGAGGGGTAAGGAGGCGCTGGGCGGTCAAGCCGCACCCCGACAGCTCCCTTCCTTGGCTTATCGCCTCTGCCCTTGGCCTTGCTGGGGCTGTGTTGGGTGCACAATGCCCAGGCTCCAAGGTCTTTGCCGGGAAAATTCCTACTTATCCGTAGAGCCCTGGAGGCAGTACCCTCTTTGTGAGTTCTTTCCTCTGCCCTGTCCCACCCCTCGTCCTTGAGGGGTGTGTCTTCTGTCCTAAGAGATAGTTGGGCTGCTGATCAGATGCTTCTGATTTCCTCCTATAACATGGCATGCATGTTGCGTAATGATACGTGCTGTGTTGTAAATGTTGTGTGATAGATATGATTATTATTACACCTATCATAGAGGTGGGAAAACTGAGGCTCAGACAACCACCAGTTGCCTCCAGATAAGAGCTGCCAAGATAAAACATACAATGCTTTTTTTTTTTTTTAATTAATGTTTATTCATTTTTAAGACAAAAAGAGAGGGGCACCTGGGTGGCTTAGTCGGTTGAGCGTCCGACTTTGGCTCAGGTCATGATCTCATGCCCTGTGAGTTCGAGCCCTGCATCGGGCTCTGTGCTGACAGCTCAGAGCCTGGAGCCTGTTTTGGATTCTGTGTCTCCCTCTCTCTGACCCTCCCCTGTTCATGCTCTGTCTCAAAAATAAATAAACGTTAAAAAAAATTAAAAAAAAAAAAGACAGAAAGAGAGAGGGAGAGAGCATGAGTGGAGGGAGGGCAGAGAGAGAGGGAGACACAGAATCTGAAGCAGGCTCCAGGCTCTGAGCTGTCAGCACAGAGCCCAACATGGGGCTCAAATCCATGTACCACGAGATCATGACCTGAGCTGAAGTCAGTCACTTAACCAACTGAGCCATCCAGGCGCCCCTCTTTTTTTCTTTAAAGTAATCCCTAGAGGGGCACCTGGGTGGCTCAATTGGTTGAGCATCCGACTTCGGCTCAGGTCATGATCTCACAGTCTGTGAGTTCAAGCCCCATGTCGGGCTCTGTGCTGACAGCTCAGAGCCTGGAGCCTGCTTTGGATTCTGTGTCTCCCTCTCTCTCTGCCCCTCCCTCACTCATGCTCTGTTTCTCTCTCTGTCAAAAATAAATAAACATTATATATAAATTTTTTTTAACGTTTATTTATTTTTGAGACAGAGAGAGACAGAGCATGAACGGGGGAGGGTCGGAGAGAGGGAGACACAGAATCGGAAGCAGGCTCCAGGCTCTGAGCCATCAGCCCAGAGCCCGACGCGGGACTCGAACTCACGGACCGCGAGATCATGACCTGAGCTGAAGTCGGATGCTTAACCGACTGAGCCACCCGGGCGCCCCAAAAATAAATAAACATTAAAAAAAATTAAAGTAATCCCTAGAGATGCCCAATGTTGGGCTCAAGTTCATCACCCTGAGATCAGGAGTCACATACTCTACGGACTGAGCCAGCCCGGTGCCTCCTTTGTTTCTAGCTTTTTTGTTTTGTTTTTTTGATGTTCATTTGTTTATTTTGAGAGAGAGAGAGAGAAAGTGAGTACATGCAAATTGGGGAGGGGCGCACAGAGACAGAAACCCAGGCAGGCTCCACACTGTCAGCCCAGAACCCGATGTGGGGCTCAAACCCATGAACCGTGAGATCATGACCTGGGCCGAAATCAAAAGTCAGACGCTTAACCGACTGAGCCACCCAGGCGCCCCTGTTTTGCTTCTTTAAAGTAGCCATCCGAGTAAGTCCAAAGTCTGATTCCTATCACTTTTGATTGGTTTTACTGGGGCATCATATCGGAGTCCTTGTTTCCCCAAACCTCACACATCCAGGCTTTGTCAAATCCCAGCACTTACAGCTCTAAGCATTTCCCCCCACTTCTGCTGCCCAGCGCCCAGCGGGTGACCCACCTTGCACGTGGCTGACTGCCACCTGCTATGCTTGACCCTCACCCCTCACCTCTCCGTACAGGCTTTCCCCACTCAGCAGGCACAATAATCTTTACAACCATGGATTAAATCACCTCCTCCCTTGCTTTCAAGCCTCCAGTAGCCTCCTGTTGTGAGTAGATTGTAATCCAAATTGCTCAAGGTGTTCCTACAAGGCCCGCTGAGCCAGTCTTTCCAAACCCACCCAGCACTTACCCCAAAGCTCATTGCTGTTGTGTCATTGTGTTCTTCCCCAGGACCTTTACACTTGCTGCCTTAGGTTGTTTTGTTTTGGTTTTGTTTTGTTTTTTTTTTTTCTGCTTAGAATGGCCCTGCTCACATATCTGGCCCTTTGCCATTCAGATCTCAGATTAAGTACCTTATCCTCTGTTCTGATCACCCCCTATTCACCCCACTGGTGAAGGAGACATATCCCACCCTAAGTGGTTTCAGATGGCTGAACACAGACACCAAACACAGGACGGATGAGACTAACATTTGTCGCATACACTCACAGCTCAGAAGAGGAGACCCCATGCACCATGGGAGTCTCACTGGGTTGATTTCAGGAAGGTAGTGAACCTCAAGGGGCTGTAGGAGGCAGCCTTTGTAGACAGAGGAGTGTGGGGGCTTTGGGATTGTTGGAAGAGGACAATGTTGGCTTGTCTGGATAATTTCACGGGCCAGCAGAGAACTGGAACTCGGGAGAATGAGGACCAGTGAGGTGCAGTCAGTCTAGGAGGTGGGGATGAGGCAGCTGGTCCAATTCTAGTAGGAACACTAGCCAAGGGGGCAGGCTGTGTCACTAGGTGGGGACACACCTGGCCAGAGCACGGGAACTCACACTGAGGCTTACACTCCGGGGTCCTGTGAGATCAAAGATGTCCAGGAAGCACTTGGAATATTTGATCTTACAATACACCCACAGAAAAGCCATTCTTGTCCACCCAAACTAAAATACTACTGTTAATTACTCTGTCATGTACTCTTATTTCATTGTAAAGACAATTTCCATCATTATCTGAAGTTTTGTGAAGTGTTTACTTTTTTTTTTCTTTTGAAAGAGAGAAAGAGAGAGGGAGAGAAGAATCTTAAGCAGGCTCCACACTCAGCACAGAGCCCGATGCATGGCTCAATCCCAGGATCCTGGGATCACAACCTGAGCCAAAATTAACAGATGCTCAACTGACTGAGCGACCCAGGCTCTCCTGAAAAGTTTGTTTTTTATGTGCTCAACTCTCCACACCATAGAGAATAAGGTCCACGGGGTAGAGACCTTGTGTCTTGTTTATTGCTGTGTATCCAATGCTAGGAAAATGCATGGATAACACTGGTGCCCAAAATAGGTATATTTTTTGGGTGGCTGGATGAATGGATGGATGGGGTAGGTGGGTGGATGGGTGGATGGATGGAATGGGAGAATGGGTGGGTGGATGGATGGGTGGATGGGTGGATGGACGGGTGGGTGGAGGGATGGATGGATGGATGGATGGATGGATGGATGGATGGATGGAGGCAGGGATGGGTGGAAGGATGGATGGATGGATGGATGGGTGGGTGGGTGGATGGAGGGATGGGTGGATGGGTGGGTGGGTGGATGGAGGGATGGGTGGATGGGTGGGTGGATGGATGGGTGGATGGATTGGTGGATGGATGGAGGGGTGGATAGATGGATGGGATGGGTGTATGGGTGGATGGATGGATGGATGGATGGATGGATGGATGGATGGATGGGTGGATAGATGGGTGGATGGATGGATGGATGGATGGATGGATGGATGGATGAATGGAGGGATGGGTAGAGGGATGGAGGGGTGGATGGATGGGTAGATAGGTGGGTGGATGGATGGGTGGATAAGTGGGTGGATGGATGGATGGAGGGAGGGAGGGAAGGATGGAGGGAGGGATGAGTGTATGCATTGGATGGATGGATAGATGGGTCGCTGGATGGATGGAGATGGATGGATGGATGGATGGATGGGTGATGGGTGGATGGATAGTTGGATGTGTGGATGGATGGATGGAGATGGAAACATGGGTGGGTGGATGGGTGGATGGATGGATAGATGGGTCGCTGGATGGATGGAGATGGATGGATGGATGGATGGATGTGTAGATAGATGGATGGAGATGGATGGATGAGTGGATGAATGGATAGTTGGATGGGTGGGTGGATGGATGGGTGGATCGATGGATGGATGGGTGGGTGGGTAGATCGATGGATGGATGGGTGGGTGGGTGGATGGATGGCTGGATGGATGGGTGGATGGGTGGGTGGATGGCTGGATGGATGGGTGGATGGGTAGATGGATGGGTGGATGGATGGATGGGTGGATGGGTAGATGGATGGGTGGATGAATGGATGGAATGGTGGGTGGGTGGGTGGATGGATGGGTGGATCGATGGATGGATGGGTGGGTGGGTAGATCGATGGATGGATGGGTGGGTGGATGGGTAGATGGATGGGTGGATTGGTGGATGGATGGGCGGGTGGGTGGATGGGTGGGTGGTGGATGGAGGGATGGAGGAATGGATGGGTGGATGGGTAGATGTATGGGTAGATGGAGGATGGAGATGGATGGATGAATGGATGGATGGATGGATGGATGAATGGATGGATGGATGGATGAGGTGTGGGCAAGGACTGAAGGAGAGGGAGGAAATCCAAGCTGACTCACGACTTCCTGCCTGAAAGGATTTGTTGGATCAATGGAGGTGCTGATCCCCACAATGTGTACCCAGGAGGGAGAGTGGGTTATGGAGAGCAAGCGTTTTCAACAGTAATGCATGTGAGGTGAATGCCAAACATTCTGGGGTGTGGGTGGACAGGGAATTATCATGTAGACAGGCTGATGTAATAGTAACTAGTATTTTTTTAATTGACATATAAATTATATTAGCTTCAGGTGTTAAAAGTAGCTAATATTATTGAGAGCTAGCCAGATATATGCTAGCTGATCTTCCAAAATTTCTCTTCCAGATACCCCACCTGATGGCTCATCCTCACTGGAGAGCCAGTCAGTATGTTGTCTGGAAGTCTTTCCTGGAACGCCAAGGAAAGGTGAGTCATGAGCCATGTATCTGGTAGAATACACGAGGCTACACGTATCAGACTGTCCAATGGACTAGATCAAGCAAAAAAAAAAATATTTAATGTTTGCATTAAAGAAAAGCATAACAAGAAATCTTGACATGGGTGGTTTCTGCACATAAACTCTGCCTTATGTGGCCGGTTAGCAACACCATCAAATCCCCAACTTCCTGCTGTTACACTTGTCCTAAGATTTGTCACCTCATGGTTGCAAGATGGCAACCAAACCATTTCATGCAAGTGAATTCCAAGCAGGGAAAAAAAAGAGAGACAAAAGATTTTCCTCTTCATGAGAGTATCATTTTTTAAAATTTATTTTATTGAGAGAGAGAGAGAAAGAGACAGACAGACAGACAGCAGGGGAGGGGCAGAGAGAAAAGGAAGGAGTGAGAATCCCAAGCAGGCTCCACACTGTCAGCACAGAGCCCAATGCAGGGCTCGAACTCATGAACTGTGAGATCGTGACCTGAGCCAAGATCAAGAGTCAGTTGCTCAACTGACTGAGCCACCCATCCACCCATCCATCCACCCATAAAATCTTTTCAACAAGCTTCCCCCTTCCCGGTGGTCATCCCTTTGTACCTCATTGGTCGGAACTGGGGCACATTCCCAGACCAGCCACTGCCAACAGGGAATGAGATTGTTCATGACTGGTTTAGCCAAACTGTGATTCATCCTCTGGGGCTTGTGAAGGGACAGCATATGGCTGGTATCAGGCATCAGCTCTGGGGCATCTGGCTGGCTCAGTAGTGGACCATGTGACTCTTGATCTCTGGGTTGTGACTTAGAGCCCCACTTTCAGTGTAGAGATTACTTTAAAATAGAATATAAAAAGGGGCTCCTGGGTGGCTCAGTCGGTTAAGCGGCTGACTTCAGCTCAGGTCATGATCTCACAGTTAGTGAGTTCAAGCCCCACATTGGGCTCTGTGCTGACAGCTCAGAGCCTGGAGCCTGCTTCAGATTCTGTGTCTCTGTCTCTCTCTGTTCCTCCCCCACTCACACTATGTCTCTCTCTCTCAAAAATAAATAGAGATTAAAACATTTTTTTTAAATCTAAAAAAAAAAAAAAGGAACAGCATCCATCACCTTAATAAAATTGGGACTGTTGGTGAAGAAGAAATGAGTATGGGCTGCTGGACAGAGAGTATCATTGTCAACAAGAACACAAATGATTCTGGACACCTTTCAAGGGTATCTTTATGCACTGGGCATAGCACATGGCCAATATGTGGTAATTCCATTTTCATTCTCATCATTATTTTAAACTTTTCTATTTTCCTAATATTCCCCATGTCTGAAAATAAGAGCCCTTTCTCTACAGGAAAAGATTAAGACTTCTACAAAATCCAAGCATTACTGTCACAATTATCTTTGTTCAATTAAAAAAAAAAATGTAGGGGTGCCTGGGTGGCTTAGTCGGTTAGGGGTCCGACTTCAGCTCAGGTCATGATCTCACGGTTCGTGGGTTCAAGCCCCACATCGTGCTCTATGCTGATGGCTCAGAGCCTGGAGCCTGCTTCAGATTCTGTGTCTCCTTCTCTCTCTGTCTCTCCCCACTAGTGCTCTCTCTCTCTCTCTCAAAAATAAAATATTAAAAAAAAAATACAATAAATTAAAAAAAAACCTTTCTACGCGAAATAGAATCACCATTGATGAAAGAGAAGTGCAACTGGTATATTTATAAACTCAGAAGTATTGATATTTATCAATACACATTAAGGGAGGAATAAGATAACTTTATCAGAGGATGAATGGATCAACAAAATATGGTATATATACATACAATGGAATATTATTCAGACTTAAAATGGAATGAAATTTTGATACTTGCTACAGCATAGATGTACTTCAAAAACATTATGCTAAGTCAGGGGCGCCTGGGTGGCTCAGCTGGTTAAGCATCCATCCATCCACCCATAAAATCTTTTCAATAAGCTTCCCCCTTCCCGGTGGTCTCTTGGTCTCAGCTTGAGACTCTCCCCCTTGAGACTCTTGGTCTCAGCTCAGGTCTTGATCTCAGGGTTCAAGACCTGCATTGGATTGTAAGAAAAAAGAAAACATTTTGTTAAGTCAAATGAGCCAACACAATAGGACAAATATCGTGTGATTCCACTTATATGAGGTACTTAAGTAAGTCACACTGGAGACAGAGAGTGGACCAGGGGCTGGGGGTGGGGGAGGAATGGGGAGTTAGTGTTCAACAGGCACAGAGTTTCTGTTGAGGACGAACGAAAATTTCTGGAAATGGACCGTGCTGATGATTGCACAACGTTGTGAGTGCGCTTAATATCATTGAGTCAGTCTTACCCTTAAAAACGGTTAAAATGCTACATTTTATGTTATGTGTATTTTCCTAGAATTCAAAATAAAAGAGTACATGCATTCCTTTTGAGAGAGTCCCAGGATCAAATTTAGATCTCTTTTTTAACCTTCCTTTAGGCAGGAACCATTCCTTTAGGTCCAATATTATGGACCTCTGGGGACATTCAAATGCAAAAGGAGGCTTGCTTTTTTTTTTTTTTTTTTTTTTTTTGAGAGGGAGAGATAGCAGGGGAGGGGCAGAGAGAGAGAATCCCAAACAGGTTCTGCACTGTCAGTGCAGAGCCCAATGTGGGGCTCAAACTCACAAACTGTGAGACATGACTTGAGCCGAAATCAAGAGTCAGATGCTTAACTGACTTAGCCACCCAGCCACCCTGGCCTCCACCCACAGGATGGTCGTAGCTGGTGCCCCACCCCTCAGTTGCTAGGGCCCAAAATATCTCCAGACCTTGCCAGAAACCCCCTAGGGGAGGACGCAATCATCCTGGTGAGCACCACTGTTCTAGATTGTGCATTCACATCTATACCAAGTAGATTTCCCCAAAGAGACATTTAGCAAGGGGCTTATAGAGCGGACAAGTTCTCCAGTGCCCACGCACAGCGGCCGTTTTTCAAAGGCAGAAACCTTGGGAGCGCTGCCTTCTCAAACTTCAGCGTGCAGGCAACTCAGACAGCAGTCCTGGTACGGATGCAGTTCGTGGTTCTGCAGCTGGGGAGTGGGGCTCACTCTCCCATTTGCGACCAGCTCCTTGTGGGACCGTGTGGGATTTCAGTGTCTTCCCCGGGAGGACCCGAGTGAACCCGTGGCTGAGGCTGACAGCCTCCTCTAGGGGCCCTTGCTGTGTTCCATCAGCAGGTGCTGGAGGTGCTCTAGGGTGTGGACACCCCGTTTGAGTCGCCAGGATAGACTCCTGTGCCCGAGGACAGTTTCCCTGTTAGTGGCTTTGCTTCCCATGAGAACAGTACCAAGCCCCCCAGGCTCCCCCCAGAAAAGCATCCCGAGGATATTGCAGAACAAACAGGCACCAAGAGACCGTGGTTTGCTCTCACCCGCCGATCCACGAACAGTGGCTGATGAGTCTCCCATGGACCCCCCTCCTCACTCCCCTCCCTTAGATCCCCGGGAAACCTACAAGGACTACGTCCGCAGGAAGTTTCGGCTGATGCAAGACCGAAATGCGCGCCTCGGGGAATGCGTCAACCTCAGCCGCAGGTACACCCGCCTCCTCCTGGTGAAGGAGCACTCAACTCCCATGTGGGCCCAGCAGAAGCTTTTGGACACAGGCTGGGGACAGGCAAGAGCCGTGGGGCACCAGGCCAGCCTCATCCAGATGGAGACCCTCTTTGAGCCGGATGAGGAGCGCCCCGAGCCCCCGCGCACTGTGGTCCTGCAGGGAGCGGCCGGGATGGGCAAGTCCATGCTGGCCCACAAGGTGATGCTCGACTGGGCCGACGGGAAGCTCTTCCAAGGCAGGTTTGATTATCTCTTCTACATCAACTGCAGGGAGATGAACCAGAGCACCTCGGAGCAGAGCGCCCGGGACCTCATCTCCAGCTGCTGGCCGGAGCCCAGCGTGCCCCTCCAGGAGCTTGTCCGAGTCCCCGAGCGCCTCCTGTTCATCATTGATGGCTTCGACGAGCTAAAACCCTCTTTCCACCACCCTCAGGGCCCCTGGTGCCTCTGCTGGGAGGAGAAACGGCCCACGGAGCTTCTCCTCGGCAGCCTGCTTGGGAAGAAGCTGCTGCCTGAGCTGTCCATGATCATCACCACCAGGCCCACGGCTCTGGACAAGCTCCAGCGCTTGCTGGAGCATCCCAGGCACGTGGAGATCCTGGGCTTCTCGGAGGCCGAGAGGCGGGAGTACTGCTACAAGTATTTCCACAATGCAGAGCAGGCCGCTCAAGTCTTCAGCTTCATGAGGGACAACGAGCCCCTGTTCACTCTGTGCTTTGTCCCCATGGTGTGCTGGGTCGTGTGCACCTGCCTCAAGCAGCAGCTGGAGGACGGGGGGCTCCTACGACAGACGTCCAGGACCACCACGGCCGTGTACCTGCTCTACCTCCTGAGTCTGATGCAGCCCAAGCCGGGGAGCCCCACGCTGCACCCCCCGGCCAACCAGAGGGCGCTGTGCTCTCTGGCGGCGGACGGCGTCTGGAACCAGAAGATCCTCTTCGAGGAGCAGGACCTCCGGAAGCATGGCCTCGATGGGGCAGATGTCTCCTCCTTCCTCAACATGAACATCTTCCAGAAGGACATCAACTGTGAAAAGTTCTACAGCTTCATCCACCTCAGCTTCCAGGAATTCTTTGCCGCCATGTACTACATCCTGGGCGCCGGGGAGACCGGGTCCAGCCCAGAGCAGAGCGTGACGAGGCTGTTGGCGGAGTACGGGTTTTCGGGAAGGAGCTTCTTGGGGCTCACCGTGCGCTTCCTGTTTGGCCTCCTGAACGAGGAGACGAGGAGCTACCTGGAGAAGAGTCTCTGCTGGGAGGTCTCGCCTCACGTCAAGCTGGAGCTGCTGGCCTGGATCCAAAGCAAAGCTCGGAGCGAGGGCTCCACCCTCCAGCAGGGCTCCCTGGAGCTCTTCAGCTGCCTGTACGAGATCCAGGAGGAGGAGTTTATCCAGCAAGCCCTGAGCCACTTTCGAGTGCTCGTCGTCGGCGACATCACCACCAAGATGGAGCACGTGATTGCCTCCCTGTGCGTGAAAAACTGCAGGAACGCCCTGACCGTGCGCCTGCAGGGGGCTGCCTACAGCCCGGAAGAGCACGATGGCGGGAAATGGACTTCCGGGCCCCAGGCGCTACCCGCACCGTCGTAAGTACCCGGTGGGGCTCGCTCTCCGAGTTCATGATCTCGGCTGGGGATGATTTTTGCCCCCACCCCAGGAGACACTTGGCAATATCCGGAGAAGGGTTGGGTGGTCACCGCTAGAGGAGGTGGGGGGAGGGGAGGTTGCTATGGTATCTGGAGGGAAGAGGCCAGGGATGCTACAAAGATATCCCACCGGGGGCGCCTGGGTGGCTCAGTTGGTTAAACGTCTGACTTTGGCTCAGGTCATGATCTCGCGGTTTGTGGGTTGGAGCCCCATGTAGGGCTCTGTGCTGACAGCTCGGAGCCTGGAGCCTGCTTCACATTCTGTGTCTCCCTCTCTCTCTGCCCCTCCCCCGCTCATGCTCTCTGTCTCTGTCTCTCAAAAATAAATAAACATTAAAAAAAAAGAAAAAGACATCCCACCGTGCCCAGGACGGGCCCCCACAACACAGGATGGTCTGGTCCTCACGTTGTCAACAGTGTCCAGGTTAGTGTCCTGCTCCTAAACAGGACTCTGTTAGGACTAAATTGGGGCCCCTGTCAAGGACAGTGTTTCCAGCCAACAAATGTTATCACGGGCACTTTCCTACAGAGTCCAGACAGCGGTGAACATGCCAGTGGTGCCCCCTGCCAGGACTAACATCCTCATGGGAAGGGAGAGAGCCAAGAGCAGTAAATAAGTCAGCAGGCAAACAAGCAAACAAGAGTTGATCATTAGGGTAGTTTCAGATAGAGAGAACTGGTATGAGAAAATAAAACAGGGCGGGGTGATAGGCGGCGACAGGGAGGGCTGGGCGGTGTGAAGGGGGTGGATGAAGGAAGGAAGATCTCAGGAAGTGACTCTTTGAGCTTTTTGGCTAAGATTTTTTTTTTTTAATTAAAAAATTTTTTAATTTTTTTTTTTTACTTAAAAAATTTTTTAATGTGACTTGTCAGCACAGAGCCTGATGCAGGGCTTGAACCCACGGACCGTGAGATTGTGACCTGAGCCGAAGTCAGATGCTTAACGAAGTGAGCCACCCGGGTGCCCCACTAAGACTTTGTTTTGGTTTGGGTTCCCCAAGGAGTAACCCTTAGACAAAAGGATTTGAGTGTAAGTAGAATAAGAGAGGAAAGTCATCCTTTTTCCTTCCTTCCACCCTCTTAGGTGCAGAACAGAGGCCTATAAATTAAACTCACAAAAGACAGATTCACAGAGAAAAACAAAGAGAAGTTCATTAGGTGTCTACTAATTCCGGGGCACCTGGCTAGCTCAGTTGGTAGAACATGTGACTTCTGATCTTGGGGTCATGAGTTCAAGCCCCAGGTTGGGCACACACACACAAAAAAGGTTTATTAGTTCATCTGCACTTATATGGGGGAGTACCCAGAGATTAGTAACTCAAAGGGCTGGCTAGAACCTGGGCTTTTATAGCATCCTAACACAAGAACAATACATTTTTAGAGATATGGCAAGACAAAGGAAAAGGACAATGAGCTTCTCTGGAGGTTAACTGTGGGAAGGCAAAAATACGGGGGAAACAGATGGGGTAAGGTGTATTTGTACAGGTCCATCTTAGAGCTCTAGG
Source organism: Panthera leo (assembly GCF_018350215.1). Lineage (NCBI taxonomy): Eukaryota > Metazoa > Chordata > Mammalia > Carnivora > Felidae > Panthera > Panthera leo. Next base: position 4,128,135 of record NC_056693.1, read on the forward strand.
GGAGGAAAATTCTCCTTCTCCCTCTTTGGGTCTCTGGCTGGGCCTGAGAATTAAACTGACATATGACAGATTCACAGGAGGAAAGCAGACACGTTTTAATGAATTTTTACATGTGCTTGAAAGCCTGCATCAGAGCCGGAAGCTCTCATACATTCAGATAAAAAAAACAATCAACTTGCAAAGAATTGACAAGCCATCTGAGGACATGTCAAGCTGAATTTTGAATCAGCTTTATAAATGTCATTACATAGAGAGAGCTACCTTAAAAGATCTCTGGGGGAGCCTGGGTGGCTCAGTCGGTTAAGCATCTAACTTTGGCTCAGGTCTTGATCTTGCGGTTCGTGAGTTCAAGCCCCACTTCAGGCTCTGTGCTGACAGCACTCCGGATCCCCTGTGTCCTTATCTCTCTGCCCCTCCCCTACTCACGCTCTCTGTGTGTCTCAAAATAAGTCAATAAAAACTTCAACAAAAAAAAAAATCTGTGAAATTAGGGGCGCCCAGCTGGCTCAGTCAGTGGAGTGTGTGATTGTTGATCTTGGGGTTGTGAGTTCGAGCCCCACATTGGGCGTAGAGTTTACTTAAAAAAAAAAAAAAGAATTGATAAGACAAAGCACTCTGGGCTGGGGGCAGTCAATAGTGAAGTAATAAGGTTTGTTTATTTAGGCTTCTTGGTCCTGAATTCACTCTCTGGTGATCAGGATCCCTCCCTTCATTCTGGTGGAGGGAGGAGATTCTTCACACGGGAGACTGATCTGCTCTCAGAGAAGAGCCAGATGGTGGTGGGGTAGGGCATCAGGGACCCTTCTCAGACTCCTTCAGCTCGAGGTTTTTCCATCTTCGTGGCCATAAAACTTCCCCAGGAGAGGGGCCCTATGGGAGTCGTCACTTTCACCAGTGGTCGGAATGGGAAGATTTCTTTCTGCATCTCGTTTGCCTCAAACTCAAAATAATCCTTATGCCAAAGTGGCATATTTGGGGGCAGCATATTCTGGTCCCCTAGAGGACTTTCTTTGGGAAGTGGTCCCAGTAAGTCGAGAAGACAAGGAAGGGAGGCAGCCAACAAAGGGAACCCCATCCAGCTCGTCACCAATGGGACTCAGACGTACCTCCCACCCCTCCTCGACGCAGGGGGGCAGGGGTCTTGAGCTGTGCATGAATCACGTGTAAGTGGGTGGGGGTCGGCTCACAGGGTCTCCCAGTCAGCTTGACAGACGTCTGCTTCTGACTTAAGCTGTGTGACAATCCAGGAAGGAGAGGTGTCTAGGACCAGGGGATACAGATAATAGGGTCGATGTGCTGACGTCTCCCTCCGACTGGAGGCTTACTTCCAGTGACCGTGCTGCCTGGCTCTTCACAAATCTTCATCCCATGTGGAATCACAGTTCTGCGAACCAGCTTCCGCACTGACCTAGATGCCATAAATGCACACTAAATGCTTTTCTGTGGGGCCGTGTGCCCAGGACTTTACGTTATTGTGCTCAGGGACGCAAGAAGGTCATGGTGGCCAATAGCCCGGGGTCTGGAGTCACGCGCACGTGGCTTAGAATCCCAGCTCCACTGCTCCCTAGCTGTGCGGCTTTGCGCAAGTCACTTCTGCTTGTCAAGCCTCAGTCTTTCTATGCGGGAAATGGGATTTCAATGCCTGCCTTTTTGGGTTCGTGTAAAGGCTCAACAGTGGGTGGGTTGCGTACAGGGTCAGAAATCAACAGGTGCTGATGTCACTTTTACACCGTGATGTTTTCGTAACAGTGTGGACACTCTGTGTGCAATGATTTGTTAAACCCACCGGTACATATAACTCTGTCATAGTTAAGGCCTCTAGGGTTTTGGGGGGTCACACAATTTTACATATTTATTTATATTATATATTTACATTATATATGTATTTATATATATTTACATAAAATATATAAATATATATATAATTGCATATATGAGTATAACCTTATATGTAATAATTATAAATATGTTATAAACATACGTTTTTTTTTTATTTTTTTTTAACATTTATTTATTTTTGAGAGAGAGAGAGAGAGAGAGACAGAGCATGAACGAGGGAGGGTCAGAGAGAGGGAGACCCAGAATCCGAAGCTGGCTTCAGGCTCTGAGCCATCAGCACAGAGCCCGATGCAGGGCTCAAAGTCACGAGCTGTGAGATCGTGACCTGAGCCGAAGTCGGACGCTTAACCGACTGGGCCACCCAGGCGCCCCTAAACATAGGTTTTAAGACAGACTATACAACCAGAAGTAAATCAGGAGACCTTATTGGCTGCATGTTTTACCTTGTACCATGTGAGTCAGGCCATTCTTTTTTTTTTTTTTTTTATGTTTTTGTTTATTTTTGAGAGAGAGAGAGTGTGACTGGGGAAGGGACAGAGGATCCAAAGCAGGCTCTGGGCTGACAGCAGAGAGCCCAATGCGGGGCTTGAACTCATGAACCATGAGATAATGACCTGAGCCAAAGTTGGCCACTCAACCGACTGAACCACCCAGGGGCCCCTATAGTGGAATATTAAAAAAAATTTTTTTTAATGTTTATTTATTTTTGAGAGAGAGAAGGACAAAGCATGACGAGGGAGGGGCAGAGAGAGAGGGAGACCCAGAACCTGAAACAGGCTCCAGGCTCTGAGCTGTCAGCACAGACCCCAACGTGGGGCTCGAACTCGCAGACTGTGAGATCATGACCTGAGCTGAAGACACGTAGCCTGCTGAGCCACCCAGGTGCCCCTAGAGCGGAATATTTTATTTTTAAAAAAAATTTTTTTTTTTTTTTTTTAATGTTTATTTATTTTTGAGACAGAGAGAGACAGAGCATGAACGGGGGAGGGTCAGAGAGAGGGAGACACAGAATCTGAAACAGGCTGCAGGCTCTGAGCTGTCAGCACAGAGCCCGATGCGGGGCTCGAACTCACGGACCGCGAGATCATGACCTGAGCTGAAGTCGGCCGCTTAACCGACTGAGCCACCCAGGCGCCCCAAGAGCGGAATATTTTAAATGCAAATGTAGGGGGCGCCTGGCTGACTCAGTCGAAGGGGGCGAGACTAATGATCTCAGGGTTGGAAGTTCAAAAGCCACGTTGGGCGCAGAGCGTACCTTTAAAAAGTAAAACATAAAGAGGGGTGCCTGGGTGGGTCAGTCAGTTAAGCGTCTGACTTTGGCTCAGGTCATGATCTCACGGTTCATGAGTTTGAGCCCCATGTGGGGCTCTGTGCTGGCAACTCAGAGCCTGGAGCCTGCTTTGGATTCTGTGTCTCCGTCTCTCTCTGCCCCTTTCTCGCTTGCTCTCTTTCTCTCTCTCTCAAAAATAAACACTAAAGGGGCACCTGAGTGGCTCAGTCAGTTGAGCGTCCAACTTCGGCTCAGGTCACATCTCATGGCTCATTGAGTTCAAGCCCCGAGTCGGGCTCTGTGCTGACAGTTCAGAGCCTGGAGCCTGCTTCAGATTCTGTCTCCCTCTCTCTCTTTCTGTCCTTCCCCCACTTGCCCTCTGTCTCTTTCTCTCAAATATAAATAAACATTTAAAAATAAATAAATAAACACTAATTTTTTTTTTTTAACGTTTATTTTTGAGACAGAGAGAGACAGAGCATGAACGGGGGAGGGTCAGAGAGAGAGGGAGACACAGAATCTGAAACAGGCTCCAGGCTCTGAGCTGTCAGCACAGAGCCCGACGCGGGGCTTGAACTCACGGACCGTGAGATCATGACCTGAGCCGAAGTTGGCCGCTTAACCGACTGAGCCACCCAGATTCCCCTAAAAAAAATTTTTTTTAATGTAAAACAGAAAGATGACACTTTGTAAATTGTGAAAGGGACACACGAGTGTGGCATAATCGTTGCACGGAGTCTGGCCCAGCTCCACTCTGTCCTGTCTTTCCTTCACGCAGACCCGAGACGAACGTGTTGCCAGATGCCTACAGCAAGCAGCTCGCTGCGGCTCTGAGCACGAATCCACATCTGCAGGAGCTGCTCTTGGACCGCAACGCCCTGGGCAGCCGGGGCGTGAGGCTGCTGTGTGAAGGGCTCAGACACCCCAGCTGCAAACTTCAGAACCTGAGGTGAGTCCAGGCGGGTCTGCGGGCTTCTGATGGACCCCCACACACACCCCGTCTTCACGGGGCTCACTCAGAAAGAGTATATGGTGGTGTTTGCTTCCGCTGCCCTAGCAAAGCCCCACAGCCTAGGGGACTTAGACAACACGGATCTGGAGGACAGAAGTCCCAGGCCCAGGTGTGGGCACGGTCGGTCTCCTCCGAGGCCTCGCTCCTTGGCTTGCACATGGCTGTCTTCTCCCCGTGTCCTCACATGTGCGAGTCTGTGTCCAGTTTCCTTTTTTTTTCACCCCTTAAGTTTATTTATTTATTTTGAAAGAGGAGAGATCATGAATGGAGGGAGAGACAGAGAGAGAGAGAGAGAGAGAGAGAGAGAGAGAGAGAATCCCAAGCAGGCTCCATGCCGTCAGCACAGAGCCTAATGTGGGGCTTGAACTCATGAACTGTGAGATCATGACCTGAGCCAAAATCAAGAGTTGGTTGCTTCACTGACTGAGCCACGCAGGTGCCCCCAGATTCCTCTTTTTATAGGGACACCAGTCACAGTGGGCTAGGACCCACTCTAGTGACCTCATTTTTTTTTAAGTTTATTTATTGGGGCTCCTGGGTGGCTCAGTCAGTGAAGCATCCAACTTCAGCTCAGGTTATGATCTCGCTATTTGTGGGTTCGAGCCCCGCATTGGGCTCTGTGCTGGCAGCTCAGAGCCTGGAGCCTGCTTCAGATTCTGTGTCTCCCTCTCTCTCTGCCCCTCCCCCGTTCATGCTCTGTCTCTCTCTCTCTCTCTCAAAAATAAATAAATGTTAAAAAAAATAAAATAAAAAAATAAAAAATAAAGGAAGGGGGAAATAGGTCTAGACCAAAAGAAGGAGGGAGAGAAAGGACGAGGGGCAGAACCCACCCTCTGGCCACAGGAAGTGACCTGGTTCTTGTCCCCTCCCTCGTGCCCAGGCTCAAGAGATGCTGTGTGGCTCCCTCTGCCTGCCGGGACCTCGCGGCCGCCCTGATGGCCAATCAGAATCTAAGAAGGATGGACCTGAGCGGCAATGGGCTCGGGCTGCCGGGTGTGAAGCTGCTGTGTCAGGGGCTCCGGCATCCCAGATGCAGGCTGCAGGCGATTCAGTGAGTCTGCACCCCGGACCGGTCCTTGGTCTGTGCCGTAGGGCTGCCCGGAGACCGTAGACTCCTGCCCCGGACCCTTCGAGCTTCAGGGAACCCCTCCCTGGCCTCCTTGGACCCCAGCCACCTCACGTCCACTGTGGGGAGTGCCCAGGCCACTCACCCTCGCAGACCCCACACCTTACTGGTCAGCGACACCCCGAGGGGTCTGCACGCCGAGCTCCTGTGAGCTCGTGACGTTTAGCCGCGCCGTCCCTTCTCGCCGCAAGGCCACGGTTGTGGACAAGCCACCTAGCGTCCCCTGGGGGTCTGCCCCACTCCCACAGAGGACACTGCTTCTGATGTTTCTGGTCACCAATGTGTGGGATTTCCCACAGCAAGCAACCCTGCAACACCAGTGGGGTGTCCTATAAATCACTCTGCCTGGAGGTGCTGTCAGGCCCCACAGGTGAGGACTCCCCCGCCACCGCCCGAGACTGCCCCCCAGCCCCCCCCCACCACGTCCTCACCCCAGCCTCAGATGCCAGTTACAAATCCAAGTTGTCACCTGGCTTCTATCCAACCCCCTGCCCCAGGTTTGATTAATTTCCCAGAGTGGCTCATAGAACTCCCGAGAAACACTTAGGTTTCTCAGTTTATTAGGTTGATGATAACTAATGATCCTGTATGATACAGGATACAGTTGAAAGCCAGGGGGAGAGGTGCATGGGAGGAGGTCTGGGAGGGTCCCGAGAGCAGGAGTTTCTGTCCTCACGGGGCTGGGTGCACCGCCCTCCCGGGGAGGATGGGGTGGACGTGTTCACCAGCCTGGCATCTCCCAACCATGTGCTATCGTTTGTTTTTGCTTGTTTGTTTTTTGCGAGACAGACAGAGAGAGAGAGCACAAGTGAGTGAGGGGCAGGGAGAGCGAGAGAGAGGGAGAAGTGGGGCTCATCCGAAGCGGGACTGGAACCCACGAACTGTGAGATCATGACCTGAGCTGAAGTCTGTTTGCTTCACCAACTAAGCCACCCAGGTGCCCCGCTCTTGGGGTTTTAGGGAGCCTTCCTCCTGTGGTGAATGGATCATTACTCCATTTCCAGCCCCTCCCTTCTGGAGGAAGGGGGGGGGGGCAGGGCTGAACGTTCTAAGCTTCTCATCAGGCCTTGGCCTCTCTGGTGCCCAGGCCCATCTGGGAGCCCACCCATCCCAAGATACAATCCTGGTGTTCTTACCACTTAGGAATTACAGGGATTCAGGAGCTCTGTGCTGGGAACAGGGGCAGAGATCAGTATATATATTTTCTATGATCTCTTACCACGTCCCGTCTTATTCCTCCGAGGGAACTCCTACTTAGCCTTTGAGAACCATCCCAACCCCCCAGAGAGTCTCCCCTAACTGTGCACAGGTTGCCAAACCTGGGTTAGGTTTTGTTTTATTTTATTTTATTTTGTTTTATTTTATTGTATTGCATTGTATTGTAGTGTATTGTATTGCATTGTATTTTATTTTATTGTATTGTATTTTTAATGTTTATTTATTTATGTTGAGAGAGAGAGAGGAGAAAGAGAGAGAGGCAGAGAGAATCCCAAGCAGGCTCCACACTATCAGCACAGAGCCTGACTTGAGGCTCGAACTCACGAACCCTTGAGATCATGACCTGAGCTGAAACCAAGAGTCGGACGCTTAACCCACTGAGCCACCCGGGCGCCCCACCATGATGGTTTTAATAGACAGTAGCTCACCGTCCCAGCGCCTGTTGTGCGTCAGGCGTGGTTCTACGTCCTGTCCCCTTAGCAAATTTTGTGCTCCTCGCAAGAGACTTAGGAAGCAGGTGCGACCATCATCCTTATGTTACAGGCAGTGAACCTAAGGCAGCACGTGAAACAGGAAACAGACTTGCAGACGCTTTGCTTGAGGGTGCAGAGCTAGCGAGTGGCAGAGATAGACGCACCCAGACCTTGAGCTCTGGAGATCCTGCCGTGAGCTGTGGCTCACTCCTGCCTCAATGGCACTGCCTTCCCTGGAGTACAACTGCTTAGCCCTTTGCCTCGTTAGGCAGGATGCTCCTGCTGGAGACGATGGCCTCTTGTTCATCTCTGAGCCGTAGTGACACGTGTAGGTTCGTGTTGGGTGACTGGGCGGGCCAGGGGGGGAGCCAGGAAAGCAACATGGCAGCCTCTTCAACGTCTCTTCCCTCCCGAGGTTGAGGAAGTGTGAGCTGGAGGCCGGCGCTTGCCAGGAGATCGCCTCGGTGCTCAGCACCAATCAGCATCTAGTGGAGTTGGACCTGGCGGGGAATTCGCTGCAGGATTTGGGTCTGAGGCTGTTGTGCCAAGGCTTGGGGCATCCAGTGTGTGGACTGCGGATCCTGTGGTGAGTTCTGCACGGGGCCAAAGAAAGAAAAGGTTAGATGGTAAATTTGATGTCACTTATACATACATATATATATATATATATATATATATATATATATATTTTTTTTTTTTTTTTGGACAGAGAGCACAGAGAGACAGAGAGCATGAATGAGCGGGGAAGGGGCAGAGAAAGAGGGAGACACAGAATCCGAAGCAGGCTCCGGGCTCCGAGCTGTCAGCACAGAGCCCGATGCGGGGCTCGAACTCATGAACCGTGGGATCATGACCTGAGCCGAAGTCGGACGCTTAACCGACTGAGCCACCCAAGTGCCCCCGTGTCACATATATTTTACCACAATAAATCATAAATAAATAAGCATCAAGGCAATACTAACATCAGTGTTAACTGCCACAGAGCTCCCTACAATAAAGGCATCCACCAAAATTCCTGTGGTTGTCGGGACAGACACCTCATCTCAGTGTGGCTGGAGACGAGAGTGGGTTTGTTGGTTTCTGTCACTGAGAGAAGTCCGGAGGGAAAGACTGGTTTCAGGCACAGCTGGGTCCGGGGTCTCACGTGGTAAATTCAGGACTCGATCTCTGTCTTCTTTTTCTTTTTTTTTTTTTTTTTTTAAATTTTTTTTTTTTTAACGTTTATTTATTTTTGAGACAGAGAGAGACAGAGCATGAACGGGGGAGGGTCAGAGAGAGGGAGACACAGAATCTGAAACAGGCTCCAGGCTCTGAGCTGGCAGCACAGAGCCCAATGTGGGGCTCAAACTCACGGACTGCGAGATCACGACCTGAGCTGAAGTTGGACGCTTAACCGACTGAGCCACCCAGGCACCCCTTCTTTTTCTATATATAGGAAGACGCTGTGCTATATGTCAATGGAGGACACCTTTGAGGAGTGGGTTTTGGGGCAATAGTGTTTTCCTGCTCTGTACTTCTGTCAGTTGAGGTGCATCCCAAACACATTGCTGCTAATTTATGGCGAAGCATCAAAGACAGGTTGAGGAATCACACACGATGAGCACAGAAATGCTGTTCTGTATTTGCTGGATTACTTTAGCCAAGAAAATGCATCACACTAAAAAAAGAAAAGAAAATACACGTATCATAAAATTTACCATCTTATCATTTTTTAGGTAATTTCAGGGCGCCCGGATGGCTCAGTCACTTGAACGTCCGTCCGACTCTTGATTTCAGCTCAGGTCACGATCTCACGGTCCGTGGGTTCGAGCCCCACGTCGGGCTCTGCGCTGACACCGCAGAGCCTGCTTGATTCTCTCTCCCCCTCTCACCGCCCCTCCCCCTCTCAAAATAAATAAATAAAAAGTAATCTCTACACTCAACGTGAGGCTCAAACTCACGACCCAGAGATCAAGAGCCGTGTGCTCTACCGGCTGAGCCAGCCAGGCATGCCTTCTATTTTGCCATTCTGAAGCATACAGCTTCACGGTCTTAAGCTATTAAGACTATTCACTATTCACTTTTCACTATTCACTATTCACTTAAAGACTATTAAGCTATTCACACTGTTGTGCAAAGCATCACCACCATCCACCGCCTGAACTTTTTCATCTTGCAAAACTGAGACTGTCTGTTAAACACCGCCTCCCCATCTGCCTGCCCCGGCCCCTGATAACCTCCATTCTACTCTCTGTCTTTATGGTATTTGACCACTGTAGGTACCTGATGTAACTAGAATCACGAAATATTTGTGTCCTCTGTGTGTGTGTGTGTGTGTGACTGGCTTCTTTTACTTAGTGTCTTTTCAACTTTCGTTCACATCGCTGCGTTACAAGTTCCTTCCTTCTTAAGGCGGAATAACATCACATTACGTGGATATACCACAGTTGAATCCATTCAGTTCATCCCTTGGTGGACACTTGGAGTGCTTCTGCCTTTTGGCTACTTTGAAAAATGCTGTAAACATTGAGCCACAAATATTATTTGGAGCGCTTACTTTCAATTCTTTGGGCTATGTAACCAGAAGCGGAATGGATGGAGCATAGGGTTGTGTTTAATTTTTTGTGGAGCTGCCATATTGCTTTCCACACTCACTTCACCATTATTCCTTCCTACCAACAGTGCATAAAGTTAATTCCTTCACACCCTTGCCAACATTCGTGGTGTTCAGGGGCCTTTTGAAATTCGTAAAAAACGTTATTATTTTTTACGATAGCTATCCTAATGGATGTGATGTGGTACGTCCTGGTGGTTTTGATTTGCATTTTCCTAATGATTAGCGATGCTGAGCATCTTTTCCTGTGATGTTGGACCGTTTGTTTATTTTCTGCAAAGAAATATCTACTCACACTTTTACCCGTTTTTAAACAATGAGTTGTTCCTTTGAAAATGCATTACTTTTGGGGCGCCTGGGTGGCTCAGTTGGCTAAGCGTCCGACTTCGGCTCAGGTCATGATCTCACGGTTCGTGGGTTCGAGCCCCACATCTGGCTCTGTGCAGACACGCTCGGTGTCGGGAGCCTGCTTCGGATTCTGTGTCTTTCTCTGTCTCTGCCCTCCCCTGCTCACGCTCTGTCTCTCTCGAAAATAAAATGAAATAAAACATTAAAAAAATATGTTAAAAAAAGAAAATGCATTACTTTTAAGATTGGGGGTAGGGGAGATAAAATTAACGTTGTATAGAAAACACTCATAATACATGTTGGATTGGATTTCCTACAGGTTGAAGATTTGCGACCTTACTGCTGCTGCCTGTGAGGACCTTACGTCCATCCTCAGTGTTAACTGCAGCCTGAGGGAGCTGGACCTAAGCCTGAATGACCTGGGGGACCCCGGGGTGCTGCTGCTGTGTGAGGGCCTCAGGCATCCCCAGTGTAGACTCCAGACCCTCCGGTGAGTCCTGTGTTCCTCACCATCATCTGAGTCTGCTCTTCTATCTGGGCTCACTGGGGTCACTCCCTCTTCTCCTAACCTCTAGCTACATCTGCCTCAAAGATTTTTCTGCCACAGGGCCTTTGCACAAACAGTTCTTTCTTCCTGGGATGCCCTCCTACTTTGCTATTCCTCCTGTTTGCTGGATAACATCTGTTTTATCTGTTAGGACTCCAAACAAATGCTTCATCCCCATGGATTCCTTCCTTAACCCCTAAATAAGGTCTGGGTTCTCAGTTTGGGGATTTAATTTGAGCTTACGCTCCTCAGCACCACGTATTTTTAAACAATTTTTTAAGTTCATTTATTTTGAGACTGACAGAGAGAGGCAGAGAGAGAATCTCAAGCAGGCTGTGTTGTCAGTACAGAGCCCGACGCAGGGCTTGATCTCATGAACCATGAGATCATGACCTGAGCCAAAATCAAGAGTCAGTGTTTAAATTTTAATTCTAGTAAAGTTAATATATTTTTATTTTTTTAAAGCTTTTATTTATTTTTGAGACAGAGACCAGGCACTAGTTGGGGAGGGGCAGAGAGAGAGGGATACACAGAATCCAAAGCAGGTTCCAGGCTCCAAGCTGTCAGCACAGAACCTGACTCAGGGCTCAAACAGGTGAACCATGAGATCATGACCTGAGCCAAAGTCAGATGCCCATCCAACTGATCCATCCAGGCGCCCCTAGTTAATATATTTTTACAAGAAGGAATGGATGAATAAACCGAGGAACAAAAAGAAAATGCAGAAGGCTGTCAATTTCCAAAAAAAAGTCATTTTTCTCTATAGTCCCAAAGGAGACTCTGTCTGTCCTACAAAAGTCTCATCTATTATCTGATGTCATTCACGCTAGAAGTTTTGTTTTGTTTTTTTCTTTCAAGACATTGTGCACAGCCGGGCTTCTATTCCTTTTGTTACATTTGGACAAATGCCCCATTTCTTCATTCTTTTCTCTACTGCATCCAGTCCACACTATCCCCATGGAAGCACACACACCTCTGTGTGTGTTTTAAATATATATATAATTTTTAAATGTTTATTTTTGAGAGAGAATGCACAGGGTGGGGGGGGGGAGAGAGAAGGGGGACAGAGGATCCTGAGTGGGCTCTGTGCTGACAGGCCCATGTGGGGCTTGAACTCACAAACTTTGAGATCATGACCTGAGCCAAAGTCAGATGTTTAACCAACTGAGCCACCCAGGCGCCCCCCACAGGCCCCTGTTTTAATTTTGTCTCCTTCCTTCGCTCCCCAAAGATTGTCTGTAAGCACTCCTGTCTTTATGTAAATGATACAACTCACCAACCTCTCCCCCTCCCCCACTCATCTTTATAACTGAGGATGTGCTTGGTGCAGACATATCTAAGGCGTCCCTTTGAGCTCACCTGCGTTCAGTTATTTGCACGCACCAGATACTATGGAGCTGTGCTCCCGTCCCCAGCTCTGCTGTGATGTTCATTCTTGTGTGTCCTTTCCTGAATGCCCCCCCCACCAGCCCCCACCCCCAACCTGGAGTCAAGTCACACACTCAGACTGAATTTGACATCTCCACCTGATCTGAATAGCTCTCTAGAAAGATGAGGTTTACACTTCCGACCGACCGCTATTTAGGAAAAGCTACTTTGCTGGTATCTTGATGGTTATTCAACTTTCTATCTTTAACACCCTGGTGGGTGTAAAATGTTCTTAAACGGCATTTCAGTGTTGAGTATCTCTTCGTGTGCTTATCGGCTTTTTTGGTTTCCCCGTTCTGTGAATTTCCTAATTGCATAATTTATTTGTGTCTTTGGTATGTGTTCTATATTTGCCTTGCTCTGCGAATGTTCCCCGCTTTAGATATTAATCTTCCGTTGAGTGTGTATCTTGGAAACGTCTGCTCGGTAGGCCCTCAACCTGTCAAATTGTCTGTGGATGCTTTCCTCAGGCACAAATCTTTATGTTTTGAGGTCAGATCCGTATGCATTTCTATGATTTATATCCTTGTGAGGTGTGCAAGAATTCCTTTGCCATGTGCCTGGCTGGCTCAGAAGAACGTACTTACAGTTCTGGATCTCGGGGTGAGTTCAAGCCCCACGGTGGGTGTAGAGACTACTAAAAAAATAAACTTAAAACAAAAAAGAAAGAAAATAAAATCTTTTGCCAGTACAATGTCAAGGGTGTTCTCAGTTTCTTCTTTGTGTTTACCTGTGTGGTTAGGTGGAGTTCAGTTTTTTTCTTTAATTTTTGCAATGCCATTTAATAAAGTAAGGAAATCCTGCCCTTAGCATTTTCTTTTTCTTTTTATGTTTACTTATTTATTTTTGAGAGAGAGAGAGACTGAGCAGGGGAGGGGCAAGGGTGGGGTGGGAGACGGAATCCCAAGCAGGCTCTGCACTGTCAGCACAGAGCCTCATGTGGGGCTTGAACCCACAAACCACGAGATCATGACCTGAGCCTAAACCAAGAGTCGGACGCTTAAACGACTCAGCCACCCTGGCGCCCCTTTTGTGTTTTCTTCTTGCAAATTTTCAGTTATTCATACACATTTATTCTGCCATTACATTTTAGAATGCATAAAAAGGTTGGGGCGCCTGGGTGGCTCAGTCGGTTAAGCGGCCGACTTCGGCTCAGGTCATGATCTCACGGTCTGTGAGTTCAAGCCCCGCGTCGGGCTCTGTGCTGACAACTCAGAGCCTGGAGCCTGTTTCAGATTCTGTGTCTCCCTCTCTCTCTGACCCTCCCCTGTTCATGCTCTGTCTCTCCCTGTCTCAAAAATAAATAAACGTTAAAAAAAAAAAACTTAAAAAAAAAAAAAAGGTTGTTTTTTTTTTTTTTTTAGTTTATTTATTTTTTACTCCTGTCTTTTCCCAATGTGGGGCTCAAACTCCCCACCCCGAGATCAAGAGTCGCACGCTCTTCTGACTGAGCCGGCCAGGTGTCCCTATAAAAAAATGTTCTAGAAGGCATTTCTCCACTTACCCCAATGTGGCTCTTATTGGCTGAGGCTGGGTTCTTTCCCTTGTCCAGACACAGCAGGTCAACCAGATGTTTATATGTTTATAGATCTACATGTCGCCTGAGGGAAACACGGACACCCTCAAAGGAAAGGAGAGTTCAGGTTTTCGCCCTATGGGAGCCATATCTAAGGACAGGCAGGAATGTCTGAAAATCTGGGAAAAAAAAATACTATACAGTGAAATAGCACTTTTTAAAAATGTTGATTTACTTTTGAGAGAGAGAATGCATGCATGCATGAGAGGGGAGGGGCACAGAGAGAGGGAGGGAGAGAGAGAGAGAGCGCAAGTGAGGGAGGGGCAGAGAGAGGAGACACAGAATCTGAAGCAGGTTCCAGGTTCTGAGCTGTCAGCACAGAGCCCGACGCGGAGCTTGAACTCACAAACCTTGAGATCATGACCTGAGCTGAAGTTGGACCCTTAACTGACTGAGCCATGCAGGTGCCTCTGAAATAGCATTTTTGACTCTCTTAAGTCCCCCCAAATAGTCTTTCGATTGCAACAGTATGCAAGGACAGTGGCTAAGTGAACCCCAGCTCCGTGACCTTGAGCACGTGTCCTAACAACAGATGGTAATAGCATTCTCCTCCCAGTGGCTATCATGAGAAACAGACGAAGTTGTGCTTAAATTACTTGCTGTTGGGGCACCTGGCTGGCTCAGTCAGAAGAGCATGTGACTTTTGATCTCAGGGTCGTGAGTTTGAGCATCACGTTGGGTGTAAGAAAATGTATATTTTAATTTACTTAAACTAAATAAAATTAAAAAAAAGAAAGACCCTTATAAACCACTTACTGCTATGGGCTCATCTGTATAAAAAAATTCCCATGTTGGGGCACCTGGGGGGCTCAGTGGGTTGAGCGTCCGACTTTGACTCAGGTCATGATGTCATGTTTCGTGGGTTCGAGCCCTGCGTGGGGCTCAGAGCCTGCTTCAGATTCTGTGTCTCCCCGTCTCTCTGCCCCTCCCTTGCTTGTGCTCTGTTTGTGTCTCTCTCTCAAAAAACAAAACATTAAAAAAAATTAAAAATCAATTAAAAAAGAAAAAGAAAGAAACTGGGTAAGGATATAGCTCCGCCCTCCCCCCCCCCCATTCCAGGGTCTTTGCAGATAAAATTAGTTCAGATGAGTGCCAGAGCAGGGAGGGCCCCTAATGAGGTGTCCTCATGAAGAAGGGAAATTTGGACACAGACACCTGTGGAGGAAGACGCAGTGTGAACATGGAGGCAGAGACGGGGTGATGTTGGCGCAGGACAGGTGTACCCCAAAGATGGCTGGTGAACACCAGAAGCCTGGGGAGAGGCTGGACCAGGTTCTCGGCTGCCAGGGGCGGGTGGGGCGGGGCCAGGCTTCCCTCTAGAGCCGTGAGACAGTCAGTGTCTGTCTTGTGAACCTCCGGTGTGGAAACTTGTTACAGCAGCTGGAGGAACCTGATACACGAGCACTCATCGGATGGATACCCAACCCATACTGAGTATCATCCTTCCTCTGGACCATCTCCCTGTGTTCCTTCCTTCCTCTTTCCCTCTTTCTTTGTTATTTCTCTCTGCCTCCCGTCTTCCCACCCACCTGCCCCTTGCTTCTCCCTTTTTCTGCCTCGGGTGGTGGTTGGTCGGGGGTGGGGGGGGGGATGGTGTCTGATCACCTCTCTGCATGGGCACCTGGACAGAAAGAAACCCTCCCCGGGGACGCCTTTGGGGTTATTCAGCTCGCCTCTGTGCGTCCTGTCTTCCAGGTTGGGCATTTGCAGGCTGGGCTCGGCCGCCTGTGAGGGTCTCGGTGCTGTGCTCCAGGTCAACCCCCACCTACGGGAGCTGGATCTGAGTTTCAATGACCTGGGCGACAGGGGCATGTGGCCGCTGTGCGAGGGGCTGGGACACCCCACTTGCAGACTCCAGAAACTGTGGTGAGCCCTGGGCATCGGGACTGGTGGCCTGGCGGGGGCGGTCTCCGGCTGGGGGCGCATCTCTGCCCTGTGCTTCTATCGGAGGGACATCCCTCCCCCGCTCTGGAAGAGGGCCAGCGGGAGCCCCGAGGTGGAGAGAAAACCCGCAGAGAGCTCAGGCGGTAATTTATTCTCTGCAGGAGGCAAACATAAAATGCCTCACTTTACCTTCCATCATTGCCTGTAAACATTTTCTGTAAACTTTCCTCTTCTCCGCTGACATTTACTTGGGCAGATTCTTGGCTTCTCAGTGACCTTTATATAATAAAAAGTCAATCTGTTCCAGTGTGAATTTCAGTCAAATGTGAGTTATCACTCCTCCTCCTTCTTTGTCCCCAAAACCCGCCTGGCTCCCACCCCGAGGGATTGTTTCTATTGTCATTTCTGAGGCTCTGGCTTATGTGCTGGTCTGGGTAGGTGGGCATCAGGATGGGGGCGGGGGGATGGGGCTCAGGGACAGCACTTTCCCCACCCCCCATCTGGCAGGCACCTCTCCCGGGGATCATATGCGCGTTCTTACAGGGACCCTCCACCCCCACCCCGGGGAGGCGCCTGCCCAGGGGGACCTCCTTGCACACCCTGTCTACAGGTTGCACCCTCATCTTCCTCTCCTGACCCCCCTGCACCTGTGACGTGGGTGGTTCTTCGTCAGCAAGCTGGTTTTTTCTCTTCCTCTGCGAGTCCCGAGCTGTTGTCTTGTGCCTCGTTTTGGGAGCTGGCATCTCTCGCCTCACAGCCTCAGCCAAACTAAGATTAAAATATTTCCACTTAACATCCCTGCTGTGATACTACTTCTTTCAAAAGTTGCTGTGAGGAACAAATGAAGTAAACGCAAAGCCCTTAGCAAGGTGCTCGGCACACAGTTGTTCCTCAGTAGGTGCTACCTATTCTTGTTGTTACCGGAAAGGCAGAGAATGCAGGAAAGAAACACAGTGGGAGGCAGATTGGAAATTAGAGAGAATCAGATGGCATATTGTTTGGGCAGGTGGCAGCCCAATTCATACTGGCTCCTAAAAGAGAGAGATTGACTGACTTATGTAACTGAAAATTGGCTTCAGGTATGGCTTGATCTAGGCATTTGGATTCGTGATCTCCATTATCTTCCTCACTCGTTGCTGTATTGGCTCCTTTATCAAATAAGCTTTGCCTTGATCCTGCTTGTTGACAAAACACAACTTCTTACCAGGTCTAAGTTCTGAAAGAAAAAGCTCGGGAAATCAAGTATGGGTCTGATGCACTGGTTTGGGGTGGGTCCTGTGTCCAACTGAAACCATTCATGGTGACTTGGAGACATGGGAACCAATCGACTTAGGCCTGGATCCTGAGCTCAAGGACAGCATGAACCCAAGATGGACTGAGACTGGGGTTTCACTGACAGACGGGGATCGAATTACCATAAAGGGGAATGGATAGGACTGCACAATCAGTGGGTTAACCTATGGAGATGAAGTTGTGAATTGAGAAGCATCCTTAAATGCTTCCCTTAAATGTTTTCCAGCACATTGGCCTTAACCTGGACTGGCTGGGCACCACTCTGCTTTCTCTGAAACCGGTCTCCTAAAACCATCACCCTGAATCCCCTTGAAGACACTGCCCCAAAGTAGCTCCTTATATTGCTTCAACCACTGTCTTCCACAGGCTGGATAGCTGTGGCCTCACAGCCAAAGCTTGTGAGCATCTTGCTTCCGCCCTGGGCGTCAGCCAGACCCTGACGGAGCTTTATCTGACCAACAACGCCCTGGGGGATACGGGGGTCAGGCTGCTGTGCAAAGGGCTGAGTCATCCTGGCTGCAAACTTCGAGTGCTCTGGTGAGAGACGGGTTTCTGGTTCTGAAGGAGGCGGGACCTGGGGCTTGGAGTTGGGAGTGAGGGTCAACAATCGAGATGCCCATCGGAGATGGGCAAGTAGGCCAGAAGATTCGGAAACGTCTCCTTCATGCACTAACGTATGCAAGCAGTGTGGGATGGGGAGGCCTTCCGGCCTCTTCGCTCCTCAATATCCCCATCTATAAAAGGGGGGAAACCTGGCTGCTTCTTCTTAAAGATGGCCACAAATTAAACCAGTCAAGAGGTTAGAGACCTGGGACAGTGTGGTGGCTCAGAGGCCAGCCTACCTCCCCATGGGACTCGGTTTGCAACCAAGTACCGGATGATGGGATTATGTTAACAAGGCAGGACGTGTGAGAGATTTGAGGTTACCTTGGAACGCCGCCGCAGCCTGGGCCTGGGATAACCTTTCCCGCTGTGTCCTCAGGTTATTTGGGATGGACCTGAACAAAATGACGCACAGAAGGCTGGATGTGCTTCGGGGAACAAGACCTCACCTGGACATTGGCTGCTGAATGGCTCTAGCTCTCCTCTTGAAGGCAGGGCAGAGGAAGAGCATCCCAGGACCCCGCTGGTCAACGGTGATGAGCAGGCTCTCCTGTGCACTCCCATTGCAGGATGGATCCTTTCTGCTTGGGGACTGGGTCAAGGCATCGTGGAGCCTGGAGCGTGGAGCTTTAGTTTGGGGGATGCTACGGTCATGGACAGGACCTGAGGATTCTTGAGCAGGGGCTCTAAGCCGAGGGCAATTTTTGCACCCCTCCCTGGGACACTTGGCAATGTCAGTATTCTCCAAATGCTAACCATCGTGTAACACACAAGACAGCCCCCTACAGCCAGGCCTGCAGCCGAAATGGCATCTGTGGCAAAGTTGAGGACTAGCAGTGCTATGAGGGTGCTAGACAGTCTCGAAGGGCGGGGCCGGGTGCCAGAGAATACTGGTCAGGCCAGCAGCCCCGCCACCCACTCCCTTGCAGTCCTGCTTTGCACACGGTCCTGCCCGCTGGCTGGATACCTCACCGGGATTAGCCCACTGGAGGCTGGCCTGTGACCTGTCCCATGCTGCGGAGGACTCGGGCGAAACCAGACTTTCCCCATTGGGGACTGGAGATAGGGAGACTCAGTCCAAACCAGTGATTGATCCCAGGAACGCCCAAGGACACCATGAGTGTGCTGAAATGAAGCCATTAGTCTAAGACTGGAATTTAGTAGGAAGCACCTGGAGCTTATGGAGGAAAGTGACCCTGGAGCCCGTGAAAGCCTGGAAAAAGGAAGCTAACTCAGACTCTGCAGACATTCCTGTGGACATCAGGGTCTCATTAACACTTGACTCTTGAAACCAAGGCCTTTCCTTCCTGAGAGCCCTTGATTTGTCTGTCCTCCAGCCCCTTACAACCCCATAAACCATGCCCCAGACCCTTTGCTGAAGCTGAACAAGGAGAAACCTGGCCCACTCACCACCCAGGTCCTTAGGTGGCCTCCAGGAAGATCTATGCACATGTCTGGGGAGTAGGAATATGTAACATGCCTTGGAAGAGGAACGGTGCGAGGGGATCCTGGTCTGACAAGGTCTAGAATGCTGGGGCAAGACTGCTCCTTGATGTGAGCCAATTTCAGGCACAGCCCTCTAGGAGGCAAGTGTTGAAATGGAAGCTGCCCTGACATCAAGATCTTAGGAGCAACCAAGCTAGTGTTGGTTTGGTACCATTAACCCACTCACTTTAGAACCCGCAATTAGGCTTGTATCTCTAAGATACACCCCCTTTCCTTGTGATTCTTTCCCAATGTGCAATCAATTTTGGCTTTGCCTGTAGCCAATCTGAATGGAGGCCACATCACCCATGTCCCTATACTATGGTGGGGAAGTCCAGGACTTTTCAGGGCTCAATTGGTGGTTTCTAATGTTCTACAAAACCTGTTTTAAGGTCAAAGATTTCCTTTATTGAAGGTGGGGGGGAAGCAGTGGGGGGAGCAGAGATGATCTAGCCCTTCCCTCCCACATTGCTGAAAAGCCAAGGGCCCATTTTTAAACAAAGCCACAAACCCACACAAAATCATGGTTATTTTATTGAAGTGTTTCACCATTTGGAGATGTTAAGGCTAAAATAGGACCGGGAGCGCCTGGGTGGCTGAGTCGGTTCCAGCTCAGGTCCTAATCCTCACGTTGCCTGGCATTGGGCTGAGCTGCCAGAGCAGACCACGCTTGGGATTCTCTGCCCCTCTGCTCGTTCTCAAAGAACCCGAACTAGGACTCAATGTAGAATAAAGGGGGTTAAGGCATTCAGAGGGAAAAGGCATTCAGAGGGAAAACCGGTCCTTGGCTTCTTACTACCCGTGGGCTAAAGGTTGTACACAACACTCCATTAGAACAAATGGCTGTGGGGGGAGCCAGCCTGCAGGAGGGATGGGGGGGCTGGAAGCCGCAGCTGGGGTCCAGGACAGCAGGTTGGGAAGCTAAGCCTTCCAAGCTCTAGGACGTTGAGGATTTCCTCAGACAAGGACACACAAAAATGGGAGCACTTTCCAGACAGAGAACGGGAAGTGCCCCCATTTTGTGTATCCCAGTCTGAGCACTGCGGAAGGATTGGTCTCCTAGCTGGAGGCACCACCGGGACATCTAGGTACAGAAAAAGTCAGGTTATGAACGCATTAGGGGTGCACTGAATGGCCAGGTCATGGGTGTTGACCTCGCAAAACCAAAGGTAGGTCTCCAGCCCATTCCCTGTGCCCCCAAACCCCACTTGCCTTGGAGAGCTCAGCAGCTGATACATAAGCTGTGACAGTCTTGACGAGAGCAAGATGGACTCCGCTGATGGTGCCCACCAGTGACACCCAAATACAGTAGCACTTTTCACTGATTTGTCTGAAGAGTGCTTCCACATTTGAGTACCACGGGAGAGCAGAGCATTGCCCAGAGGGAGCCCGGACTGGGCTCAGAAGAACCCGACGGGTCTTAAGGACCCATCCCACGGTTCTGTGTAGATCTTCCCAATCGGTGACACTCAAAAAATGGCGGCACTTTCCTACTTAGAACAGAAAGTGCCCCCACAGTTTGAGTACCACAGACTGTGCTTAAGGAACGCCAACCATCCCACCAGGCAAAAATTGCTTGCAGGATTGGATTAAACCCACCTTGACCCTAGGTCTGGGAAGCGGTACACTAAAGATTTGTTAGAAGTCAAAGTTCGCGCAAAACGCCAGATTAGCACAGAAATAGCTCAGCTAAGGAGAACACTGTGCCCATGTATGTATCCGTCACCCCAGGCCCAAAGAACTTAACCACGGTGCTGGGTAACTTAGGAACTAACTTGGGGGCGGCTGTAGTTAGGCCTTCACGTGGATTGGAACAAGCCTTACTACCCTGAAGGCCACTCCTACCCTAAACACCCTTGAAAAATGAGCCCCAGTCACACCCACGGGGTACCTGTAGGCAAGAACCCCAGAAAGATGGCCAACACACCTCATGGGAGAGTCCTTGAGAAAGCTTGGGAGCTGGGGAAACAGGGACCAAGGGGCAGGGGAAAAGCCGTCAGTGCACGATCAGAATGCAGGAAGTAAGGGAAACATCTCCAAGATGGGAGATGGGGGAAAGTAGGAAAAAGGAGACAGCTGATACTCACAAAGAAGAAAGCAGGAAGGCCGCAACCCGTCTCAGGCAGGGAGGTCTGGGCTGCTGGGCTCTTATATAAACCGAAAGCTCACTCCCTTCTCTCCTTCTCCGCCCAGACCCACCCTAGCCCCTCTGATTGGAGCTGGTCTGGGTCAGACACACCCTCACCTGTTTTCTTAAACTACTTTTTTGTTTGGTCCGTCACCAGGACTAGGGAAATGCCAAATCCTCAAAGGAAAGTAATTTCACCTCCTGGGAATTCCTGGGAATCAGTCATTCCTTCAGCAAATATTTAAGCATAATATGTATTATGTTTATTGAACTTCTGGGATGTACCTGGCATTTTGCTAGGTCCAAGGGTAAAAGGGATACGTAAAGAAGACCCTGGGTTTTTAATCGCCTAGAACAGTGGTTTCCAATCAGGGGTGTTTTTTTGTTTTTTTTTTTTTTCCTCCCCAGGGGATAATTGGTGAGGTCTGGAGACATTTCTGGGGTCGGGAGGGGTTGGGCAGGGTGTTCTCAGCATTTAGTCCTTGGGGGCCAGGTGAGTCTCCTCTCCAGGAAGAATGGTCCCTGGCCCAAAACCTAACACCTATAGCAATAGAGTGATCAATCGGCAGGAAAAAAAAAAAAAAGCCTTCCTCCCCAAAATGAGCAAACAATTACTGTTCCTATTACATCATCTCAATATTGCTGCACATTCCTATAAACGTGGATGTTGGGAGCTTCCATGTTTTTTAAATTCAATACAAAGTTTTTAAAAAGTATTTTAAGGACGCCTGGCGGGCTCAGTCGGTGGAGCCTTGATCTCGGGGTTGTGAGTTCGAGCCCCACGTTCGGTATGAAGATTGCTTACAAATAAAAAAAATTTTTAATTAAAAAAAAAAAGCTCTGTTTTAACCACAAATGTTAGAGCACGACTTCTCAACATGTTCTGATACCTTTTAAAAGTGTGCACCGTTTTGACTTAATTCATGCATCTGCCTGAGCTCTGAGGCCTTCTTGGAATTCTCCCCTTGGCAAATCTTGGAGGTGTGCCTGAGGCCCCTGAGGTTTGCAAAGAGAGATTGGGGGCATTAAAATACATAAATAGTGGAAAAATCGATAAAATGTGCTTTAATGGCTGAAGGGCAATACAGAGTATGCGTTTATCATAATTTCATTCGTGAACCCCCTACTGTTAGACATTTTCAATTTTTCAAATTTTGGGATTTTTTGTTTGTTTGTTTAAGTAGCCTCCATGCCCAATGCGGGGCTTGAACTCACAACCCCCAGATCAAAAGTCGCACACTCTACCGACTGAGCCAGCCAGGCGCCCCCAAAACTTAGGATAATTTCTTAAATGACCCTAGACATTCATGACAGCAGCTCTAACAAGAGCCCAGCCATTTCTAAAATCTTCTGCGAATCGCTGTTAACCCCTCAAGAGCTGTGGGCACTTAGCAGGCAAGGCCAATAAAGGTGCAGCGACGGGCACAGGAACACAGGGTCAGAAAGAAGGAAAAGTGCCACGGAGCCCGAGTTTAGAAGTCTGGGCTCCTAAGTCTTGCTTTGGTCCTTGTCAGCTTGCTGGAGGGCAGTGCATGGGACCAGGCACGTGCTCCAGATCAGATCTAAACCGGGATCCCCTCCTCTGCCGCCACACCTGGGCGCCTGGACCTTCAGGTGTCTCCCCAAATTCACCCGGCTCCTCCCCATCGCCTCACCTTGTCTTGGCAATTTTCTGGGCT
Organism: Panthera leo; assembly: GCF_018350215.1. NCBI lineage: Eukaryota > Metazoa > Chordata > Mammalia > Carnivora > Felidae > Panthera > Panthera leo. Next base: position 4,150,637 of record NC_056693.1, read on the forward strand.
TTCTCCTCCCGCCCTGGACCCCCCCGCCCCATGCAGCACATTTATCCTTGACCCCATACTAAAACCCTCTTCTCTAGGGGGCTCCCCCAGTGCTATGTGATAGCACCCTACATCCCTTTACTGACTTCACGCTCCACGTGCCTACATTTCTGATGATGTCTCGAATAACAGGCTTACCCCTTCTCAGGTATTTGTCAGTTTTTTATTTGCCTCTGGTGCTTAGGTCCTGGGGAACAGCGGCTATTCTGTCTTATTCACCTGTGCCCCCCCCTCCCAGCCCCACCTCCACAATCCCAAAATCAGTCCTGGATTTGTCACAAAGATGCAGTGAGCACTCCCCCTCCCCCCACTCAGGGTGATAAACGTTGTTAATGCAACTGAATTTAAGGAACATTAAACAAAGACTACATTGCAAAGATGATTTTCAGTCAACTGATGGTAAAAGGCCCATTTTTGATATTTTTCCCAGTGATTTGGTGACACTTGTGGTGAGACAGTGCTGGACAAGGAGCTCCTAATACCTCCCTCCGATTTGCAAATTCCATGCTGGGTCTAACCTTGGCTGTTTTCACCACTTAACATGCCTGCTTAAAGTCTTATCAAGTTTACATCATTGTTAGCTATTTTCTCCCCCAATGTATTGCTTTCTTTTTTTTCCCTCCAGCTTTATTGACTTAAAGTCTCAAATTAATATTTTAAAGGGTGTTTTTTTTTTTTTTTTTTTTTGGATTCCTGATGGAAAGAAATTCCAAAGATTTCAGACAGGAGATCTGATGGCCCAAGGTGGTTGGGGGAGGTGGGGAATCAGTGGAAGGGATTTTTGCCTAATCAGGAACTCTTCCGGCAGAATCTCAAGATCTTCATTTGCAAATCACTAACCTTGTTCTCATTACAATGGTGCCCTGGCCGCTCTACACTCCCCACCCAGTCCTTGGCATAATTGGGCTGGTTTCCATACCAATGAGAAAAGATTCTTTTGTGAAGATCCCAACAGTTTTGGAAATCCTTTTACGTAGTTATTGTTTCCTCTAATCCCATATTCTATCAGTCCACGGTTACCTGCAGCCTGGGGGTGGAGAAGGTTGATAATCCTCTTTATGACATTAAAAGAATCCAGCCATTTATCTAAATTTGCCGCTTTGGGGCTGGGTTTGGGAGAAAACCTTGTGGGGAAGGATTCTTACCTGACTAGCTGAGATGCTTCTCAAGGGCACACTAAGGGTGTCTCTGGCGTCTATTCTGTTCACCCGAGCGCCTGCTACTTCCAAGGCTCCGCACACATCACTTAATATGTACCGAGACTTTAAGGTGGGCTGGCGATAAAATGGTAAGTAAGAAACACAAAAAAGAAAGGCCTGAGCCGCCCGGAGTTTACATTCTTGCTGAGAAGAGTGTTGGCAGGAAAGCATCTTAAACCAGCTAAGCCCGCAGTTATGTTGGGGCGTCTCACGCTATGAAAAGAAATCCAGAGGTCTGCAACGATGCATTCACAAACACGTAAGGGTCTGTGTGTCTGGACTTTTCTAAATGGCTTGACCTCCCTGGCTTCACGCGAGGCTGTGGATCGAATCGTGCCTCCTTCTGGAAGCTTCTGCGGGTCGGCTTTTCTAGAACATTTCCTGACTCTCCACCCTGCGTCTATAATACGTTTCATTATCATACTGGCATCATGAAACCCAATTGTTCCTTTGTTGTCTGTCTGCACAACTGGGACGCAGGCCTGTTGAGGGTGTAATGTTCTGTTTTGCTCGGGGCTGTATTCCCCAGTGCCTAGATGCTCAAAAATACTTCCTGAATAAATGAATCTGTCAACTGAAAAAGAAAAAAAAAAAAAAAAAAATCAGGTCCGGGAAAACACTTTAGAAACCCAAGGTATCCTGGTGAACGTGTTATCTGTGTTAGGATAATTTTGTATTAGGAGAATACAAAAGCAAACTCTCCTTTTAGGAACACCAACCGAGCACCTATAGCAGAGGTCTTTAGGAGATAGCTATTGATCAGGGTTTAGGGTGTAGCTGGCATTGAGCCAAACAGCCCCAGTTTGGAATATTTATTTTTTAATTTACACCCAAGTTAGCATATACTGCAACGATGATTTCAGGAGTAGATTCCTTAGTGCCTCTTACCCATTTAGCCCATCCCGCCTCCCACAACCCCTCCAGTGACCCTCAGTTTGTTCTCCATATTTAAGAGTCTCTTCTGTTTTGTCCCCCTCCCTGTTTTTATTTTATTTTTTTGCTTCCCCTCTCTTATGTTCATCTGTTTTGTCTCTTAAAGTCCTCATAGGATATTTGTCTTTCTCTAATTTTGCTTAGCATGGAATATTTTCTGAGCCATCTTTTTTGTTAGTTTTTTAAGTAGGCTCTGTGCCCAACAACGTGGTGCGGGGGGGGGGGGGGTCTTGAACTCATGACGCCAAGATCAAGAGTCACATACTCCACCGGCTGAGCCAGCCAGGTGCCCCTCTGCGGCATCTTTGTGAGTTCTGTGCTGGTTTTCACCTGGATATGTTGTATTTCCTTCAGGAAATCCAGGAAGGAGGGTGGGTTTCTGTCTCTCCCAGATGTGCTCAAGTACACTCAGCACGTGTAGAGTTCAGCCTGCGTGATGTGCACCTCGCGACCCCAATGTCGCTATCAAAGACTAAAAGACACCCGAGGTGAAGAAGGGACAGAATCCCCCCAACTTAGTAAGTCTGTTGCGTTCCCAGTTGGGTGCAGATATGCCCACAAAGAGTTTACTCGGTAGGAAATCAGGGTTTCTGGTATTAGACTGGGGAATGGCAGGGGAGGGGGGGGGGGTTCCTGGCCGTCCTGCCCTCTGGATTGAATGAGTTGGGTAAAGTGAATCCCCTTTGGTCATTGGCCAAAAGTCTTCAGTTTGGGGTCCATCTTCCAAGGTCACTCAAGGTCCCTGGACCTCTCAGATTGATCAGAGGAAGCTGGTAACAACACTCTGCATGTGGTTTGGGGTCTCCTAGGCAGTGCCTACCGCAGGGCCCCTCGGTTCCCTCACTCGGCTGCAGCATCCCGTATCCTTCAGACGCCCCCCCTGAAATATCCCTTTGTTAGATCCTAGCCTGCCACCCCCCACCCCATCGCCTCACACTGCTTTATTTCTCCTAAATTCCCTCGGGATGGTCCGACACACTGGGTTTCTGGTTTTATCTGCCCGTGTTGGGCTTTACCAGTGTCCTAAAAGCACAGATGGATGGTTCCCTTTGGTTCCCAGGAAAAGGCTTCCTGTAAACAACCACCTTCTCCATATGCCCAGGGGACTCCCCTGTCCTATGACAAGGCCAGACACAGACCCCCGACCCCCATAATCGTGGCCTCCACAATTTTAGCTGAAAGACGACCCCGGTACTGAAGACAACAATGTTTCCTGCTCAGTTGGCCGAGGCCTCCAGCAAGGATGACAAAAGCCATCCCCACAGGTAGTCACTCTGTCTTGTCCATTTCTCCCTGAAATCTTCCACGGCAAAGCCACTCTGCCCAGATGCTCCGTCAGTGCTTAGACCTGGGGTGTGCTCCCAGTCGACTAAGACCAGTTTCCTTATGTTTGGCTTTTGTCTTTGACCACTCCTTGGTTGCCTTTCTTTCCAACCAACAACCAACACTGGCTCTTCCGTTTGCCCTGCGTCCTCAGCACCTAGAAAATAGTAGGTATTTAGTTTGTGAGATTCAGATTGTGAGATCAAGAATGTGACTCTTGGGGCGCCTGGGTGGCTCAGTCGGTTGGGCAGCCAACTTCGGCTCAGGTCATGATCTCGCGGTCTGTGAGTTCGAGCCCCGTGTCGGGCTCTGTGCTGACAGCTCGGAGCCTGGAGCCTGTTTCAGATTCTGTGTCCCCCTCTCTCTGACCCTCCCCCGTTCATGCTCTGTCTCTCTCTGTCTCAAAAATAAATGAACATTTAAAAAAAAAAAATTAAAAAAAAAAAAAGAAGAATGTGACTCTTGATCTCAGGGTTGTGAGTTTGAGCCCCACGTTGGGCGTGGAGGTTACTTGTGCACGCACACACACAACACCCTACCTTTCAGAAGTGCCCATACACTGCAATTTCTGTAACTGTGTTTGTCTGTGACCCTTGTTTCTGAGTGTAAAACTGGAGACTTCTGGCCCCGGGTTGTTATTACAAAACTGTTGGTTCAGAGTTGATCAGACAACCCACATATGTTCCACCTTAAGTAAAGATTAAAATCCAATTCCGTTTGGAATGGAGATGAATAGAATTTCTCTCCCATACAGATTATGCATCTAGGATACGAGAGAGTTCCGTATTTCATTCTTATTTTTCATGTTCGTGATGCCAGTTCTCAAAAATTTTGTTCACGTAGATACACGAGAACAGAAGAATATTGGCACAGTGAAATGTTCCTCAATATTTTTAATTCTTTCTAAATGATGTGATTTAATATACCACATTTAAAATAATAAAAAACCCATAATCCTTACTCAAGCTGTCAACTTGAGTTGTTTTAAAATCCCTTTGAAGTTATGTATCAAAAATGACACAATATATCTTCCAAAATTATTATTCTTTGGGCGCCCGGTGGCTCAGTCGGTTAAGGGTCTGACTTCGACTCAGGTCATGATCTCACGGTTCGTGCGTTCGAGCCCCGTGTTGGGCTCTGTGCTGACAGCCCTGAGCCTGGAGTCTGCTTTGGATTCTGTCTTCCTCTCTCTCTCTGACCTTCCCCCATTCATGCTCTGTCTCTCTCTGTCTCAAAAATGAATAAATGTCAAAAAAAAATTAAAAAAAAAAAAATATATATATATATTTTCTAGGGGCACCTGGGTGGCTCAGTCAGTTAAGCGTCTGACTTCGGCTCAGGTCATGATCTCGTGGTCTGTGGGTTCGAGCCCCACGTCGGCCTCTGTGCTGACAGCCCTGAGCCTGGAGCCTGCCTTGGATCCTGTGTCTCCCTCTCTCTCTGCCCCTCCCCCACTCATGCTCTATCTCTCTCTGTCTCTCAATAATGTATAAACGTTAATTTTTTTTTAAAAGAAAAGAACAGGAAAAACACACTTTCTCCGCTGATTCCCTTCAATCTCCCTGTGTCTGCCAATCCCTAGACATGGGCTGGTTCAGACCCGAGGGTACTCCAAGGGCCCAATTCACACAGGATTTCAAAGACTTAGTAAAAACAAACAAACTAGTGTACAGGGTCTCAATCAGTTCAGTTTGTCATATTGATCTCGATTAGAACAGAAAAAGATCCTGTTTTGGACTTACCGGGCTATAGAAAGTATATTCGTAAAATCAACCTATGATGTTTCTTTTGTTTTAATGTGGCTATGAACATTTTTCACTTTTTAGGGGGCACCTGGCTGGCTCAGTTGGTGGAATGTGTGACTCTTGATCTCAGGGTTGTGAGTTCGAGGTCCATGTTGGGTATAGAGATTACTTTTTTTTTTTTTAATTTTTTTTTTAACCTTTATTTATTTTTGAGACAGAGAGAGACAGAGCATGAACGGGGGAGGGGCAGAGAGAGAGGGAGACACAGAATCAGAAGCAGGCTCCAGGCTCTGAGCCACCAGACCAGAGCCCGACGCGGGGCTCGAACTCACGGACCGCGAGATCGTGACCTGAGCCGAAGTCGGACGCTTAACCGACTGAGCCACCCAGGCGCCCCAAGATTACTTTTAAAAAAATCTTTACTGGGGTGCCTGGGTGGCTCAGTTTGTTAAGCATCCACCTTGGGCTCAGGTCATGATCTCTTGGCTCGCGGGTTTGAGCCCCATGTCGGGCTCTGTGCTGACAGCTCAGAGCCTAGAGCCTGCTCCAGATTCTGTCTCCCTCTCTGCCCCTCCCCCACTCGCACTTTGTCTCTCTCTTTCTCTCTCAAAATAAATAAATATTTAAAAATATTAAAAAAAAATAAAGAACGGGGAGAAATGGGGATTTTCAGCCAATGAGCAGAGTGAGGGGATCCGTGGGTGAAAATTTACTAAGAGGGCCACCACACGGAGAGGGGGATTCTTACTAAAGCAGCTTCACAGGCTCCTTGCCCTGGATGGGGACATCAGAGAGGTGAGATGGGGAACTGGATCGATCAGGTATTGGGAGTCAACAGACGTCAAGGGTGGTGCTGACAGCAGGATTCTTCATCAAGACTGGCTGGGCAGGCCTGAAGGGTTGGAGACCAAGGTTGAGGTCAGGGGAGCCCAGCTACGGTTCGGTCAGGAACACAGTCTTATGCTCAAAATGTATCAATCACAAGAGAGGAAACGATCCCAGAACCTGGGTTGGAAAGGTTGGAAAGAAAATGGGTGAAAACACCTGTGTGACAAGCCTTAAGCACTGTCCCTGACCGGCCATTTCCTCACCTACAAAGCCCCATCTGTGGGACTCAGGGACAGACCAGACAGGGGCCTTGGCTTGGGGGCGGGGGGGGGGGGGGGGGGGGGGGAGGGGAGCAGGTGCGGAGGAAGGGGGATCTAAAAGGGACTTGGGACTAAGAGGCAGGAATTTCCTCCTTCCACAGGATTCAGCGAAGATTGTCGGACCCTCATTCCAATGAGATTTGATGAGCTCTTTAGAGAATACTTTGAACACGAGAGAGGGAAAAACAGAATTTGTTTCTGCCAGAGCAGGCTCCAGGCTCTGAACTCTCAGCACAGAACCCGACGTGGGGCTCAAACTCACGAACTGTGAGATCATGACCTGAGCTGAAGTTGGACGCTTAACTGACTGAGCCACCCAGGAGCCCCAAGTTTCTGTTAATCTTTTCATCATGAGAGGGAGCGTCAGGGTGTCTCAGCCAGGAACTTAGTAGGGTTCTAGAGAATTATTTTTCCTTCCTTAAAACCCCTAGTCATTTGTCCTGAATAAAGTCTTGCTTAACATTATTGTTTTAAGCAATCTCCGCACCTGGTGTGGGGCTCAAACTCATGACCCTGAGATAAGAGCCACAGGCTCTGCTGACTGAGCCAGCCAGGCACTCCCGGTGTCAGTTTTTAGGACAGCGATGTTCCAGTGGGTGCGAGTCTATCTGAGGTGCCCATTTATGAGGGTCTCTTGCACTAAATCTGGCAGTCCCCCCTCAGACACAGCAGCCACATTTATGTTCGATGGGCACTGGGGGCTCATGCTCCCGAACAGGACAGCGGTGACACAGACTTGGCTCGGCAGGGATGATGAAAGCAGTCTGGTGTGGAGATGTCAAGGGACAGGGCCGACAGGACTGGAGACAGAAGTGGGGGGGGGGGGCAGTTGTGGGGACCGGTCTGGAAATGCGACCATTTGCAGCTTGTGGAAAAGAGATTTCAGAAGCTGGTCCGTTCAAGGAATAGCTTCTGATGAGTTTGATGCAAAAAGGTGGTTGTTTTTGTTTTGTTTTTTAGTGCCATAGATCGGCGATAGCTCCCTTCCCCGTGGGGGATTACTGGCAGAATGGGAGGGCTCCGTGAGATGGGGCAGAAATCTCCCGTCTCTTGAGGATTTGTCAGGCGGGGCTGCGTGTAGGTTTCCAGAGCGTGCTCTTACTGGATATTCCTTTTCTTTTTTTGAATTTTATTTAAATCCAAGATAGCTAACATATAGTGTAATAATAATTACAGGAATAGAATTTAGTGATTCATCGCTTACACATAACACCCAGGGCTCATCCCAACAGGTGCCCTCCTTAATGCCCATCAAACATTTAGCCCATCCCCCCACCTCCCCTCCAGCAACCCTCAGTTTATTCTCTATTTAAGAGTCTCTTGGGGCACCTGGGTGGCTCAGTCAGTTACATGTCAGATTTCAGCTCAGGTCATGATCTCAGAGTTTGTGAGTTCAAGGCCTGCATCGGGCTCTGCTTGCTTCAGATTCTGTGTCTCTCTCTCTCTCTCTCTCTCTGCCCCTCCCCCACTCGGGTTCGCTCTTTCAAAAATGAGTAAACATTAAAAAAAATTAACACAAAAGAGTCTCGTATGGTTTGCTGGATATTCCTCAAGGTTCTTGTGATGACAAACTTTGTGGTTCAACACATATCCCTTGACATCTACACTTTCCAGGTCCTAATTCAACAGCAACCAAGGGAGATAAAATTTCTTCGTACTTGGAGCCCGTCCTCAAGGGGCTCAGAACTTCAGAACTTGCAAAATCTGGGAACTGAGGCGGGGGCGCGGGGAGGGGGGGTGGTGGGCAGTGGTCCAGCCTGGGGGCAACTTCCTTCCGTTTGGGAAGTTACGGAAGGTGTTCCGGAGAAATCGCCTGGAGGAAAAACTTTCCTCTTCCAGCCTGAGTCCTGGGGCTGGGGGCCTGGAAATTAACTGACAATGGTCAGATTAACAGGAGAAAAGACAGGTTTATTTACACGTGCATGAGGGACCTCCCAGTAAAGGGGAGGAAGGGCCTGGAGAAAAGTTTATATATATCAACTTAACAAAAGGAGGGGGTGTGAGGGCTTTTTGATGCTAAGGAAAATGGACCCACTCACTGGGAGGGAGTTAAGTGCGGCTGTTTTCATTTTTCGGGAGGGAAGTTGGACCAAGATTTCTTGCTGCGTCTTGTAGCTCAGCTGTTTTCACTTTGGGATAAAGATAGAATAATCTTCCTGCCAGCTCTGGGGTTCCACGTGGGTCCCCACTTCAAAGCCCTGGAAAGACAAGCCAGCTTCCTCTAGCATTTGCAAGAGCGGGATAAAGGGCTGGTTCTGAAAGACGCAGGGCATCATGCTAAGCAAAATAAGACAGAGAAAGACAAATATCGTATGATGTCGCTTATATGTGGAATCTGAAAAAAAAAAAAAAAAGAACAAAAAACCCCAAACTTGTCAATTCAGAGAACAGACTTGTGGTTGGGGTGCGGGGTCGGGACGGGAGAAGGCGGTTACAAGGTACAAACTCCCAGCGATGGGATGGGCCAGTCCTGGGGATGTGGTTTATAGCACCGAGACGACAGTTAACGGTGTTCTGTTGTGTATTTGGAAGTTGCTAAGAGAGGAGACCTTACAAGTTTTCATCACTATTACAGCGATGGGTGGTGAAGGATGCTGATTATCCCGGAGACCTTCCTGAGGCTGAGGCTGAAGTGGGGGTCGGGAGGAGGGCTGTCCGAGCCCCGCGTCGGGGGCGCGTCGGGCTCTGTGCTGACAGCTCGGAGCCTGGAGCCTGCTTCGGATTCTGTTGTCTCCCTCTTTCTCTCTCTAATAAATATTAAATTTTTTTTTTAATTTTTAAAGAAATAAATAAGAACCTGATCTCCTATAGAGAAGCTCCCTGAGAGCAGAGCCACTGTATCTGTGATCAATATTTGATGAGTCATTTGGGAGCATTATCCTAAGGGTTAATTATTTATTTTTTTTATTGAATCATGAGTCCATTGAAATTCAATAAATTATTTTCCTGTCTACAGTGTCTTTCTGGTAGTAATGACTTTGCAGATGGGCACAAGGAGATCCCGGCAGGGAGGCTGTGAGGTCCCAGCCGTCAGCTGAGCTAACGCACAGGGGAGCCTCTCTGGGTGCACAGGGGGGAGGGGAGAGGGCCGCGAAGACTAGAAATAACCCGAGAGGGAGACACACACCTGCAAGGATCCTTCCGTTTTGTAGTGAGACCTCTGACTCCCCATCCACTGCCTGGGCTGTGGCTGCCTTCCACTCAGACTGAGAGCTTCTCGGGGCAAAGTGTGACTCAGACCCATCCCTGGGGTCATTTAGCTTAGGCGCTGGCCTGCAGAAAGCTGGACGCACGGAGAGAAGGGCCGGTGAGTCAAGGGGCCAGGATACAGCAGGTGCAGGGGAGAAGCCATGGGCCACAAGGACACTGCCAGGTAGTGGTGCCTGAGGCACATTCTTTCCTGTGTTCCTCACGAGCTCGGTGGGATATTTGAGAACCCAGAGAAGTCAAGCCATGTGCTCAAGGTCGTGGCGGACGGAGGCCCTCCTACAATTCTTGGTCAAGGAACCGCACACTTTGTATCTTAGAGTGTAGTGCAAGAAATCTAGGAAAACCTCTGTTCTTGCTAAGCTCAGAGTCTGCAGAGGGCTGTGGATTCTCCTTCAGCCGGAGAAGGCAGGCAGGGCAGAGGTCGTCCTTGAAGATCCATGAGCCTGGAAGTCAGAAAATGCTAGTAATACTTATCATTCTAAATGATAATAAAGGCACTGGTGATAATAGTAATCTATGTTTACTACAAAAATAGCAACACTTAGAAGAAATAACAATCATCCTTATTTTAAGTGCTAACAGGAACAGTGACAATGGTAATACTTATTACTATAATAATAGTAACACTTACAGTGATAATATAGTAATATTATATCATCTCCCAAAGAGAACTTATTACAAGTAACACAAGATGCCCACCACGCCACACAGAGATGCGTTCCTCACTTTGTACATCTCCTAAATGGGGATCCTAAAAATTTTGAATTTCATGGTGTTACGGTGGCAGTGAGCATGTGTGGAATAAAACAAGGAGACGTCAGCCTTTAAAAAATCTTTTTTAAATGTTTTTATTTATTTTTTAGACAGAGAGAGAGCATGAGCAGGGGCAGAGAGAGAGGGAGACACAGAATCCGAAGCAGGCTACAGGCTCCCAGCTGTCAGCACAGAGCCCAAAGCAGGGCTTGAACCCACAAACTGTGAGATCATGACCTGAGCCAAAGTCAGGTGCTTAACCAGCTGAGCCACCCAGGTGCCCTGAGATGTCAGCCTTTTGAATCGGTGTCCTGTGAACAGAGATGACGTCACCCCAAAACAGATGGCTAAATATTTGGAAATCTGCGTTCTCAGTGGGCCAAGGATATGAACAAACAGTTCATGAACATAAACCCATTCTGGAATTGGAAAACCAGTGGAGAAACAGAACTGTTCAGACAGACGTTGTATAACGCAACATGGCAAGACTCTGTGGTGGCCAGTTGGCAATTAAAATTAGAAAGACATTTGCCCTTTTACCATTTCTTGCTAATTACCCAGCAGGTGTAACAGCACATGTACAGAACTGAGTACAAAGTTGCTAACTGCAGCATCGTGGGAGGCAGCAAAACAGAAGAACAACCTGTTGGGGCGCCTGGCTGGCTCAGTTGGTGAAGCATGAAAATTCTTGATCTTAGAGTTGTTAAGTATGAGCCCCACATTGGGTATAGAGATTTTTTTTTAATGTTTATTTATTTTGGGAGAGAGACAGAGACAGAGACAGAGACAGAGACAGAGAGAGAGAGAGAGAGAGACCAAGCAGGGGAGGGGCAGAGAGAGAGCGGGAGACACAGAATCTAAAGCAGGCCCCAGGTTCTGAGTCAGCACTGAGCCTGCTGTGGGGTTCGAACTCAGGCACCGTGAGATCATGACCCGAGCCGAAGTCGGACCCCCAACTGACTGAGCCACCCAGGTACCCCAGGTGTAGAGATTTCTTGAACAAAAAAAGTCTTAGAAACAATCTGTCACTAAGGGACGAAATTAAAAAATTCTGATCCATACACACTCGTTGCAATGGTAGGGAGGTGCTTTGCAAAGAAGCGAGGAATCTCTTTTTGCTTGGGGCAGACAAGCAGGACATACTGCTGAATTAAAAAAGAAAACAACAAACAGTAATGTAAAAGGTGTAGGCTAACGCATATAGTAATGGGAGAAAACCATGCCCCAGATCCCAGCGCCAGGAGACACATTAAGTGGCATCTGCAGGGCTGACATTTGTAGAGGAGGGTGGGGCCTGGCTGGGAGCAAAGAGATGAATGGGTGGGAGAGACCCCTGTCAATTTTCATCTATTACAAACCATTTTATTTTTAATTTTTTTTTAATTTTAGAGAGAGAGAGAGTATGCAAGCAGCAGAGAGGGGGAGAGAGAGAGAGAGAGAGACGAGAGAGAGAGAGAGAGAGACGAGAGAGAGAGAGAGAGAGAGAGAGAGAGAGAATCCCAAGCAGGTTCTGCACTTAGCATGGAGCCTGATGTGGGGTCTCAATCCCACGACCTTGGGATCATGATCTGAGCCAAAATCAAGAGTCGGACATTCAACCAACTGAGCCACCCAGCCACCCCTACAAACCATGTAAAAAAACGTGGAACTATGCAAATGTAATCAAAGATATACTCTTATTAAAACATAGAGAACAACGGGGCATCTGGGTGGCTAAGTTTGTTAAGTGTCTGGCCCTTGATTTCGGCTCAGGTGACGATCTCACGGTTTGTGAGTTCGAGCCCCATAGCACTCTGTGCTGTTGTGCTCTGAGCCTGCTTGGGATTCTCTCTTTCTTTCTCTGGTCCTTCCCCATGCACACTCTCTGGCTCTGGCTCTGGCTCTCTCAAAATAAAAAAATAAACTTTAAAAAACAACCAAACCAACCAAACCAAAAAAAAAAAAAAAAACCAAAAAACAAACAAACAAACAAACAAACAAACCAAAACGTAGAGAACAAGAAAACAGATTGGGTAAATGCTAGAACATACATTCTCCCTTTTGGAAAGTCCCAGCTACAGGAGCTGAGGACAAAGAACAAAACAAATGAAACCGGAGCGCCTGTTCGTTTCCCAAATTATTTGCAGGAATCCTTTGGGTTGTGTCTTCCTCGCCGGGGCCACTCTGCATCCTAAGAGCATCAGTCTGGGGACAGGAGGTCATGTGGTTGCCTGGGGACCATGCCAGGGGCCAGGGGGCTAACATGTATCCATTACTTAACAGTGTTTGATTGATCGGTTTTATAAAAGGAGAAAATGAAGCCCAGAGGTAGACATTAGAGGCGCTCAGTGGCTGGCCTGGGATGGAGGGGGTTTTGAACCCAGGACCCTGCGCTAAAGGCGCGCCTGCGCAGCCTGGAGATGCTGGTCTGGCTCGTGCTCTCCCCTGCTGGCCAGAGAAGGAAGTACTCGAGGACACGGCGCCTCCGCGTTGCCTGATGGCCTGGAGCGGTGCGCCCCCCGGTGGTCGCATCGGGAAAACGCATCCGGCTCTTGGTGTTCTCAGCAATTTGCATTTAGGGCAAGTTCGGTTTTACTGATCCGCAACCGTAACGTCTCCTGTACACGCTCCCCCTGCTGTAGAGCGCCCCCCTCTCCCCTACCGTCCCGGGCGCGGGACGAAATTACAGGCACAGTGCCTGTGAACCCACCTCCCCTGACGCCCACCTTGTAAACCCCTCCCCATGCCCCTCGGGTCTCACTTTGGTGACCAATCAGCACGCTGCACTCGCCCTACATCCGCGCAGGCCTCCCTGGGACGCGTGCCCGAGCTGGACCAGAATGTTCTTCTCCAACCGCCAATAATTATCCTGGCCTGAAACCAGCCAAAAGGACCTCACTGGTCCCCAGTGTCCTTGGAAAACCAAATTCTTACCAGCGCTCGCAGGGACCTAAATAACCTTGTCCCTGTTAGTTTTTTCTAAGTAATTTCTCTCTCTGTCCCCTCCTCATGACAGGTCAGCCACGCTGGCTGGCCTTCCTTTCTTTTCTGACCCAGGGCAGTCAGCATAGAATTTTATCCTCGCTACCCCCTGGCCACACCAGCCTCTGTGCATGTTCTTAAACCGAAATGCAATTTCCTTAGAAAAACTGCTCCTGACACAACCAAATCCCCTATTCGTCTCTTTTGCAAAACAGATCACTGTTTTTTTGTTTTTTAAATTCTCATAAGCCTCTATCATAGCTCTGCTTTCTTTTTAAAATCATTTTCATTATATTTTTAAAAACATTTTTTAATGCTTATTTACTTTTGAGAGACAGAGACAGAACGTGAGTGGGGGAGGGGCAGAGAGAGAAGGAGACACAGAATCCCAAGCAGGCTCCAGGCTCCTATCAGCACAGAGCCCCACGCGGGGCTTGATCTCACAAACCGGGAGATTATGACCTGAGCCGAAGTCGGACGTCTAACCATCTGAGCTACCCAGGCGCCCCGAATCATCTTTATTTTATTTTTTTTAATGTTTATTTATTTTTGAGACAGAGCATGAACGGGGGAGGGGCAGAGAGAGAGGGAGACACAGAATCGGAAGCAGGCTCCAGGCTCTGAGCTGTCAGCCCAGAGCCCGATGCGGGGCTCGAACTCACGGACCGCGAGATCATGACCTGAGCCGAAGTCGGATGCTTAACTGACCAAGCCACCCAGGCGCCCCATTATTTTATCTTTTTTAACGTTTATTTATTTTTGAGACAGAGACAGAGCATGAACAGGGGAGGGGCAGAGAGAGAGGGAGACACAGAATCGGAAGCAGGCTCCAGGCTCTGAGCCGTCAGCCCAGAGCCTGACACGGGGCTCGAACTCACAGACGGCGAGATCGTGACCTGAGCTGAAGTCAGATGCTTAACCGACTGAGCTACCCAGGCGCCCCGAATCATCTTTATTTTAGATAAACTGGTACAAAATGAACAAGAACATCCTGGATTACTGGGTTTCCTGATTTTGCTGTCAATTGGCAGGAAACAGAGAAAACACAGAGCACAGTGGACCGCACCAAGGATGTGCGGCCAGAAAGACCCCGGGAGACTCACGGTGAGATGGCAGGTTCCGCCAGGTGGACAATAATAACAAAGGGAATCTGAGATTCAGAAGGGGCTGGCTGGCTCAGAGGCGTCAGATAAGAAGGGAATAGTATTCCTGTTGGAACGGGATGTTGTGGTGCGCCGTGTCTCTATTTGAATCATGTGTTTCTACATCCTGCTGGGGCCGTAGGATCCTTGAGGACAGATGTTACTTTCTGAGTCCCCCATCCAGACAGTGGGGACAGTGTTTGTCATGGAGTGTTGCTCAAAAACACTTCTCTCAATCAGTTTGCTAGAGAATGAATGATGAGTCTTCTGTGTGAGTCTCAGTGCCATCTGGCCACATCAACAAAGGCAGACAGACAGTTCAGCCACCCACAGGCCCTTGGGCAGCAAAATGGGGGCCACCTAAAATGCAAGACGCCCAGTTACATCTGGATTTGGAATGAACAAGAAATCTTTTATTATTTTGAAATGTGTATTTATTTATTTTGAGAGAGAGCGCAAGCAGGGGAGGAGCAGAGAGAGAGAGAGAGAGGGACAGAGGATCCGAAGCAGGTGCAGAGCCCCATGTGGGGCTTGAACGAACCGTGAGATCATGACCTGAGCTGCAGTCGGACGCTCAACGGATGGAACCACCCAGGCTCCCCTAAGGAATCATCTTTCAGTCAAAGAAACATGTCTTGTGTATTGCAAGCTCAAGCAACCAAAAATTTCCACAGCTCAACGAAAAATCATCTTTCCTGTGTGTCCCATGTATGTGATACAAATGGGACGTATTTATGCTACAACATTGTTTATCTCAATTTCAGATTTTACCAGGCATCCTGTAACTTCTTGCTCTAGCCGACAGCCCGTCCTGGAGAGCTCCCCTTGGGAGATCAGTGAGGTGTCTCTCACATGGTCTGCACCTTGAGCAGGAACTAGGGATGCAAGGTCTCAGCTAAGGGACTGGACCCAGAGGGTCTCCATCACTCTTCAGAACCCCTGCCAGATCTGTAGATTCTCCATGAGAGTGGGAATCAGAGCAGGAGGGATGGCTGGGCTGGGGGGACGGAGAAAGGGGTTAGTCTTGGCTGAGAGGCTCTGTCATCACATTTTGCAGCCATGGAGAGAGAGGCCCAGAACCACAAACTGGGGACCCAAGTGGCTTGCTCTCCCAGGATACACACCCCAAACTGCCTCCTGATGGACATCCTGCAGCCCTCTCCCTCTCCCCACCCCTGCACGGTGCACTGGGGCAATGCCCTCATCATCTAAGCCTGGGGCTATCTGCCACCTTCCACTGAACCCCCACCCCCCGGTGTTTGGGGGAGGTACTTCACTGATCCCCGTGGCCAGAATGGGGTTCCCACCCTCAGGACCATGCCAGGTCTGGCTTCCCCATCATCAGGGTCTGCCTACACCCCATCAATCCCCTGGGCGGAGGGAGGTTATTCCACCCCAGATTGTCCCAGCCCCATGTTTCAGGGTTAACTCCCCAATTATGAGAGTCCCATCATTAGACAAACCAAAATCTAATGAAACCACATTAGGCCAAGTGAAAGAAGCCAGACACGGGGCTCCTGGGTGGCTCAGTCGGTTGAGCGTCCGACTTCAGCTCAGGTCATGAACTCATGCCTTGTGAGTTTGAGCCCCGCATTGGGCTCTGTGCTGGCAGCTCGGAGCCTGGAGCCTGCTTTGGATTCTGTGTCTCCCTGTCTCTCTGCCCCTCCCCTGCTGGCACTCTCTCCCTTCTCTTGAAAATAAATAAACATTAAAAAAAAATTTTTTTTTTTAAATAATAATGCTGGGGCACCTAGGTGGCTCAGTTGGCTAAGCGTCTCACTTTGTCTCAGGTCATGATCTCACAGTTTGTGAGTTCAAGCCCCACGTTGGGCTCTGTGCTAACAGCTCAGAGCCTGGAGCCTGTTTCAGATTCTGTGTCTCCCTCTCTTTGCCCCTTCCCTGCTCATGCTCTGTCTCTCTCTGTCTCTCAAAAATGAATAAACATTAAAAAAAAAAAAAAAAAAGCCAGACACAAAATACCACATACCGTGGTATGGGTTTCACGTCTATGCAGTGTCCAGAAGAGGCAAATCCATACAGAACATAAGCAGACCAGGGGTTGTCCAGGGCTGGGGGGAGAGGGGAATGGGCAGTGGCAGCTGATGGGTCTGGGTTTCTTTCTGGGGGTTTGATCAAAGTGTCCCAGAATTGGGTAGTGGTGGTATCACACAACCCCGTGAATATGCCAGTAACACCCATGGAATTGCACACTATAGAATCGTGAACTACAAGGTACACTCTACCTTTTATACAGAAGGGTGAACGTTAGAGTGAATATTTTCCCCACAAAGACTATGAGAAAGAAACAGAATGGAAAAGAACAGAGGGAAGACCAGATCTGTGCCTTCCTTCCCCCTCCACTTCTCTTTCTGAAACATCACGGAGTCTTTAGTCTCCACCAGGGCTCAGGTGGGGAGGTTAGGGTCCCAGTGAGCCGAGGTCTCAGAGACCCCAGCTCTCCATGGACTCTCCATCGCCATTGACTCAGGGGATCAGGAGCCACGTGGAAGCCACAGCGATGTGGAGATGATGCTGTGGAGAAATCTTTACCCCAGTCAGCTCAAAAACACGGTGAGCGCTTGGGTGGTAAGGAGGCTGTGCTGTGCGGGCTGGGAGTGGGGAGACTCATCTGCCCCAAGACAGGGGGCCTGGAGCTCCAATTCTGGCTCTGGGGCCCTTCCTGAGTGACTGCTGGCAAATTCCTTTCACTGCTTGGGAGTCAGTTCACACTTTCTGTTGGGGACTAAGGACCCCGCCTCTTCAAGCCCCAGCTCTGCCACCAGTTTGTAGCCTAAACATGCACAGCTGGATGTCACTCTGAGGTCCTCAACTGAGTCACTTATGCTCAGAGAAGTTCAGCCCTGTCACCTGACCCTCTCCGGCTGGTTTTATTTTCCTGTCTTGACTGCTCCATCTACAGGCCTGGGTGGTGATCAGTCACGGAGCACTCTCTGTTCCTGTAGGGGTGGAAACATTTCTCCCCCCTCCCTTCTAGGTTCTTTGGTCTAAAATCAGCATAAGACAGGGGCACCTGGTGGCTCAGTCGGTTAAGCATCCAACTCTTGGTTTTGGCTCAGGTCCTGATCTCATGGTTCTTTTTTTTTTTTTTTTTTTTTTTTTTTTTTTTAAAGAGAGGGATACAGTGTGAGTGGGGGAGGGGAAGAGAGAGAGGGAGACACGGCATCTGAAGCAGGCTCCAGGCTCTCAGCACAGAGCCCAAGGTGGGGCTTGAACTCACGAACCACGAGATCATGACCTGAGTCAAAGTCAGACACTTAACCGACTGAGCCACCCAGGTGCCCCAATTTATTTATTTTTGAGAGAGGGAGGGAGACAGAAAGTGCGCACAAGTGGGGGAGGGGCAGAGAGAGAGGGAGAGGAGCTGAAGTTGGACACTTAACCCACTAAGCCATCCAGGTGCCCCTTTACCTTTTTAAAAGTGGGGATGATGTTGAAATCTCAGGAAACTGAACAAAACCCAACAGCTGTTCATGGTTCCCAGGCTTTCAAGATGAAGGCAAGATTATTTAATAATCAAAGTCAGGTCCCAGGCAGCCCCCTGGTCTCTCCAGGCATTGCAAGTGCTGGTCTCTGAGCCGAGAAGGCTCCCATTCCCCCGTCCCTGCTTCTCTTTTATTTATTTATTGGTTTATTAAAAAATTTGTTTAATGTTTATTCTTTTTTGAGAGAGAGAGACAGAGTGCAAGCAGGGGAGGGGCAGAGAGAGAGGGAGACACAGAATGGGAAGCAGGCTCCAGGCTCTGAGCTGTCAGCACAGAGCCTGCTTGGGATTCTCTCTCTGCCTCTCTCTCTCTCTGCTCCTCTCCTGCTCATGCTCACACTCTGTCTTTCAAGATAAATAAATAAATTTAAAAATGTTAATATGGCAAACTCCTACCTACCTTTCAGATCTCAGCCTAAAAGCCCCTTGTTTGGGGAATTCGTCCCAGACCTTATCATCTGATCTGGTCCCTTTCCCCACCAACACCATCACATTATTCATCCCTAAGCCTGGTCCCCCTTTAAGACTTAGTCCATTTTACACAACCAGGGGGACAGAAAACAGATCGGCATTTGCTAAGGAGTGCAGGTGGGTGAGGGCACAGACCACAAAGGGGCACATGAAACTTTTCAGAGCGAAGGAAATGTCCTTCATACGGGTTTCTCCAGCTTTGCTGAGATACAACTGACAGATAATATTGTGTAAGTTTAAGGTGGAAGTCAACGATATGATGCACGTATGTATTAAGAAATTATCGGGGCGCCTGGGTGGCGTAGTCGGTTAAGCGTCCGACTTCAGCCAGGTCACGATCTCGCAGTCCGTGAGTTCGAGCCCCGCGTCGGGCTCTGGGCTGATGGCTCGGAGCCTGGAGCCTGTTTCGGATTCTGTGTCTCCCTCTCTCTCTGCTCCTCCCCCGTTCATGCTCTGTCTCTCTCTGTCCCAAAAATAAATAAAAAAAAAAAAAAAAAAAGAAATTATTACCACAGTAAGGCTAGTGAACACATCCTTCACCTCACAGAGTTATCTTTTTTTTTTTTTTTTTGGTGATGAGAGGATTTAAGATCCACCCTCTCAGCAACTTTCCAGTATAGAATGCAGTGTTGTTAACTATAATCAGCACGTTGTACAGAGTGCCCAGGGAAGTCCTTCCTGAAGAAGCGATATTTGAGCTGAGATGTGGTTGAGGAAAAAAGAACAAGCCATAGCAACACTGGAGGAAAGAGCTCTTTAGGTGGAGGGAACGATAGGTAAGTGCAAAGGTCTTGAGGCAGGAATCACCTTTCCTAGTAAAATGTGCCTGTTAGATGTTCACAATCTCTGGAGATGGGTAATATTTAAAAAAAAAAAACAATTTTTTAAAATGGTTATTTATTTTTGAGAGACAGAGAGACACAGAGTGTGAGCGGCGGAGGGGAAGAGAGAGAGGGAGACACAGAATCTGAAGCAGGCTCCAGGCTCTGAGCCATCAGCCCAGAGCCTGACGCGGGGCTCGAACTCACGAACTTTGAGATCATGACCTGAGCCAAAGTTGGATTCTCTTAACTGACTGAGCCACCCAGGCGCCCCAGGAGATGGGTATTATTATTTACCATATGTATCACACACGTAAGAACAGGGCTATGTCTAGTGTCTTTGTAAATACACCAAGAGACAGCGGCCAGACCATACTACAGAACAGAACTCTGGCCCACGATCTGTGATCTGCAGCGACCAGACCAGAAAACCATCCCATTATTTACAGTAACCAAGCCCAGGAAGCCAGCCTGGTGTCTGCAACTCAGACCACTATGTCCAGGAACCAGCCAAACCGTTACCCCTCTAGCAGTCAGCCAAAAATGACCAGGAATTAATGAATAACCGATACTTTCCCTAATATTTGTTCCTGCTTCCAATTTCGGTTCACCGAGAGAAAGCCAAATGGGATCTCCAGTAAATTACACAGGATGTCTGATTTCTGGTTAGCCTGCCTCAGCCTCTCTGTGCCAACAGCCTCAGGCTTCCTTCCTTCCTTCCTTCCTTCCTTCCTTCTTTCTTTCTTTCTTTCTTTCTTTCTTCTTTCTTTCTTTCTTTCTTTCTTTCTTTCTTTTTCTTTCTTTCTTTCTTTCTTTCTTTCTCTTTTCTTCCTCTTTCTTTTTCTTTCTTTCCTTTCTTTCTCTTTTCTTTCTTTCTTTCTCTCTCTTTTCTTCCTCTTTCTTTCCTTTCTTTCTCTTTTCTTTCTTTCTTTCTCTTTCTCTCTTTTCTTCCTTTCTTTTTCTTTCTCTTTTTTCTTTCTTTCTTTCTTTCTCTTTTCTTCCTTCCTCTTTCTTTTTCTTTCTTTCCTTTCTTTCTTCTTTCTTTCTTTCTCTTTTCTTCCTTCCTCTTTTTCTTTCTTTCCTTTCTTTCTCTTTTCTTTCTTTCTTTCCTCTTTCTTTTTCTTTCTTCCTTCCTTCCTATTTCTTTCTCTTTCTTTTTCTTCCTTCCTCTTTTTCTTTCTTCTCTTTCTTTCCTTTCTCTTTCTTTCTTTCTTTCGTTTCTTTCCTCTTTCTTTTTCTTTCTTCCTTCCTTCTTCTTTCTTCTTTCTTTCCTTTCTTTTTCTCTTTCCTTTCTTTCTTTCTCTCCCTTTTCTTCCTTTCTTTTTCTTTCTTTTCCTTTTCTTTCTTTCTTTCCCTCTTTTTCCCCCACAACAAAGCTTTGCCCCTCCTCTGCCTGTCCTTGAGTCCCCACCAAGACACAAGTGAGGGTGACCAGTTCCTTTATCATAGCAACCACCTTGGGCTGTCCTTATATGGGTGGTCTTTGTTTATTTACCCAGCTCAGAGACTCAAGGTAATCCATTCAAGTTCACACAGCTTTTTGGTGGGATTGTGAATCCAGTCTGAGTCCAGAAATCCTGAGAAGAGTCCCAAGATGAGGTCCCCACACCTCTTTCCCCCTTCGTTGGATCTCTGACCTCTCTCTCTTTTCTGGAGCTCAAACATGTGTCTGTGTGTTTTCAAACCTACCTTCTGCTCAAAGAGAAATAAGTTTACTTTTATTTCCTGGAAAGGGGAGAGGGAGGCCTCAGAAACTGAGGCTCTGGGGTGGGGGGAGACTTGCCACAAGCTGCCTCCAGGTGTTAAGGGAGTAGCTTTTCCTGGAGCTCTGGGCCAAACGCTTCGTGTTCAAATAAAAGCATCTAACGTAGAAGGAAACAGGATGGAGTATCATTCAGCCTTAAAAAAGAAGGACATCCTGCCATTGGCCACAGCATGGACGAACCCGGAAAGGACGTTGTGCTAAGTGAGATGACCCAGACATAGAAGGACTGAGTGAGGCCCACGGGATCCTTCAGTCAGGAATCTCATGAGGAATCTTAAATAGACTCATGGAAGCAGAGAATCGAATGGGGGTTGCTGGGAGAGGGTGGCCCGAGAGTATGACCTTTCACTTATGCATGACCCACAAGTTCTAGAGCCCAGGGCATGCTGAATAGTTAGCAGTTGGGTGTTGTGTGCACTGAAAAACTTGCTCCCAGAGTAAATCTTACGCACAGTGTTGGTGGATCTGTTTATGGCACAGATTCCTTCCAAACTCATCAACTTGCATACCTCAAATACATACAGCTTTCTGTATGCCGGCTGCACCTCAAGATAGTGGTTCAAGAATAACTCAAGTTCTGCCGAAACCATTTCAGAAATAAAAACAAAAGTATCTACTGTGTATTGAGAGGCTATGTGCCCTATGGGGGGTAGGTCCTGTCATTCCTATTTTATAGACAAGGAGGTTGATGCTCTTAGACATTAAGAAACTTGTAGAGGACATGTGTACAAAGGACTGATAAACATAGGATTCAAACCCCAGAGCTCACACATTTGCCAGGTAAGATATGATGTTGATGGAGGAACTCAAGGACACTCAGCCTCTCAGTCTATTGTGGGTACTCATTTCCTTGCATCAATACCAAGAGTGTGACTTTCTAACATTTAAAACAAACTTTTGGCCAAAATATTAGGTAAAAAAAGTGTCATACTTAAAGTTTAATTAAAAAAAATTTTTTTTTTAATGTTTATTTTTGAGAAAGAGAGACAGAGCACGAGCAGGGGAGGGGCACACGGGGAGGGAGACCCAGAATCTGAAGCAGGCTCCAGGCTCTGAGCTGTCAGCACAGAGCCCGATGTGGGGCTTGAACTCATGGATGGCGAGATCATGACCTGAGCTGAAGTCGGACGCTTAACTGACTGAGCCACCCAGGCGCCCCTAGTTTTATTTTCTTAAGCTTATTTTTATTTATTTTGAGAGAGAGAGAGAAAGAGAGAGAGCGCGTGCGAGAGAGAGCAAGCAGGGCAGGGACAGAGAGAGAGGGGAGCAGAGAAAGAGAACTCCAAGCAGGCTCCACACTGTCAGTGCAGAGCCCAACACAGGGCTTCAACTCATGGATGGCGAGATCACGACCTGAGCCGAAGTCAGACGCTTAACCGACTGAGACACCCAGGCGCCCCTTTAAACTTCAATTTGTATTTCTCTTACAGAGGATTTTCCTTTTCTCCTTTAACGGCTGTATGAAGGAACAGTTGACATGCCCCCAAATTCTTTCATCCTAAGTGTGCATTTCAGATTTTTACTAAATTCACAGAGTTGTGCCACCATCGCCATGAGGCACGTTTGAAGCTTCCATAACCTCCAGCTCATTTTCAGTTGGGGCCCCCTGCTGCCATTCTCCACCACCGGTAACCACCCACCTCCTCCTGCATCTTCACTCATGCCTTTTCTGGACATTTCACAGAAATGGAATCATGATGTCTGCAGTCTTTTCTGCCTGGCTTCTCTCGCTTTGGGCAATGCTTCTGAGGCCCGTCCTTGCTGCAGCAGGTTTCGCTACGCACACACTTTGCTTGGACCTAGCTTCACTTCAGGTTCACGTGCTAGTGGATGTTCAACTGGGCAGTGCCATCCGATAAGCCACCAAGCTCGCGTCCACTTCAGGGTTTTGTTATACTGGTCCCTCTGCTTGACCCAGAATGGTGCCTAGGCTTTTGGCATGGCTCAGATGCCCTTGAGATCTGCCCTGCCCACCCAGAACCTCAAGATCCTCCTCTTCCACTGCAGCATCCAGTTTAGACCTACCCAGAACATTCCACACAGGACCCCCAGATCCTTGACTTCTACCTTGGCATTCAGTTTACAGCCATCCAGAACCTTCCACCCAGAACCCCCAGATCCTCGACTTCCATCTTGGCATTAGGTTTACAGCCATCCAGAACCTTCCACCCAGAACCCCCAGATCCTCGACTTCCATCTTGGCATTCAGTTTACAGCCATCCAGAACCTCCCACCCAGAACCCCCAGATCCTCGACTTCCATCTTGGCATTAGGTTTACAGCCATCCAGAACCTTCCACCCAGAACCCCCAGATCCTCGACTTCCATCTTGGCATTAGGTTTACAGCCATCCAGAACCTTCCACCCAGAACCCCCAGATCCTCTACTTCCATCCTGGCATTCAGTTTACAGCCATCCAGAACCTCCCACCCAGAACCCCAGATCCTCGACTTCCATCTTGGCATTCAGTTTACAGCCATCCAGAACCTTCCACCCAGAACCCCCAGATCCTCGACTTCCATCTTGGCATTCAGTTTACAGCCATCCAGAACCTTCCACCCAGAACCCCCAGATCCTCAACTTCCACCTTGGCATTCAGTTTACAGCCATCCAGAACCTTCCACCCAGAACCCCCAGATCCTCGACTTCCATCTTGGCATTCAGTTTACAGCCATCCAGAACCTTCCACCCAGAACCCCCAGATCCTCGACTTCCATCTTGGCATTCGGTTTACAGCCATCCAGAACCTTCCACCCAGAACCCCCAGATCCTCGACTTCCATCTTGGCATTAGGTTTACAGCCATCCAGAACCTTCCACCCAGAACCCCAGATCCTCGACTTCCATCTTGGCATTAGGTTTACAGCCATCCAGAACCTTCCACCCAGAACCCCCAGATCCTCGACTTCCACCTTGGCATTCAGTTTACAGCCATCCAGAACCTTCCACCCAGAACCCCCAGATCCTCGACTTCCATCTTGGCATTCGGTTTACAGCCATCCAGAACCTTCCACCCAGAACCCCCAGATCCTCGACTTCCATCTTGGCATTCAGTTTACAGCCATCCAGAACCTTCCACCCAGAACCCCCAGATCCTTGACTTCCATCTTGGCATTAGGTTTACAGCCATCCAGAACCTTCCACCCAGAACCCCCAGATCCTTGACTTCCATCTTGGCATTCAGTTTATAGCCATCCAGAACCTCCCACCCAGAACCCCCAGATCCTCCTCTTCTATCTCAACGTTCAGTTTACAGCCTTCCAGAACCATCCACCCAAAATCCACAGATCCTCTTCTTACATTTCGACATTCAGTTTACACCCACCCAGAATCTTCCACCCCGAACCCCCAGATCCTCCTCTTCCATCTCAGCAGTTTCCAATCTTAAAAAAAAAAAAAAAAAAAAGTGTTTTACAATTTCTCTCTCTTGTGTGTTTGTGTGTGTTTTTGTTTTGTTTTTACAATAAGAGGATTTGCTGAGGGAAGGGTCAGAGATCTGGTTGGAAGACAGAGAAGGAGGATAAAGGGTGTGTCTTGTCCTTAAAGAGATGCTGAAATAGCAGTGGGGGCAGGCACACTGGAGAGCTGAAGCTGAGGAGTCTCCTGGGTAAGGTGTCTTCACATGTTGGGGGCCCTGTGGTCTCACCTGGGTGTGAGACTGGGAGACTGTTGGTTCTTGGGGCTTTGCCAGACCTCCTATTGGTCACCTGGCCAGGAGTATCTTAATGACTAGCACTTGGGGCATTGCTTGCCTTGGCCAGAAGAATCCCCAAGCAATGTATGTGGGTTAATTAGTTGAGCTGGGTATGTAACAGGACTTGAAGCCTGGATGTGTTTCTTCGGGGACTTTTTGACTCTAAGTCTAGGAAGATGGAGTGAATCCAGAAGTTCTCAACCAGAGTTCATCCCTGCCTTGGGGGAGAGTGAATAGGACAGCTCCCCTGTAACGAGGATTTATTCAGCCCCAACACCACAGGTACACTTAGAAACTCTGGATAAAATGCACAAGCATCTGGGCTGAGATAAGGTGGGGGGTGGGGAGGGTGGGGGAGGGCAAGAAGGTTTAGGAAAAGGGTTTGCTTGTAGGGGCACCTTGGTGGCTTAGTTGGTTGAGTGCTGACTTCGGCTCAGGTCATGATCTCACAGTTCATGAGTCAGAGCCTGGCATTGAGCTCTGTGCTGATAGCTCAGAGTCTGGAGCCTGCTTTGGGTCTGTGTCTCCCTCTTTCTCTGCCCTTCCCCCACTCGTACTTGGACTCTCTCTCTCAAAAATAAAATAAAAAACCTTAAAAAAAAAAAAAAAAGGAAAAGGGCTTGCTTTCCAAGGGATGGACCAAATTTTAGAGGAAGAAAAGGGTTCGCTTTGCCATGAATGATAAACAGGAATTGGAAGAATATGTCCACACTGGGGGACAAAGGAAACCCAATTCCCTTTTGTTAACATATGAATACAAAATAAAAAGATATACAGCAAAATCTGTGATTTTTTTTTTTTTTTTCTAAGCCAGTCCAGGCTTTTCCTGCATCATTACATCTTATGAACTTAGAGTTAGTCGTCTGCTGATGTGCATGGAAATGCTTCTATTTTTAAGTTTTTTGATTACTAAGGCCTAAATTACATATAGTAAAAATAACTTTTTAGTGATTTTACATTTTTATGCTTTATAGGTTTATAAGTTCAGACAGTCATGTGTCCCCCCACTAAAGATACAGAATGGTGTTATTCCAATTCCCTTGGGAACTGCCCATATGCTTTGTCCCTAGAGTTCAGGCTTTTTCCTACTGATGTCCCATAATAGAATCATATAGTCTGTAGACTTTGGAGTCTGGCTTCTCTCACTCAGCAAAGGGCATTCATCCATGTTGGTTCCTTTTTCTTGCAGAGTCATAGTTATCATGTGGATGTACAAAGGTTTTTAAAGTCCTTTTAGCTGTTGAGGGGAATTTTGGTTGTTTTTAGTTTTTGTCCATTTTAAATGAAGCTTCTGTAAGCATTTATATAAGGTTTTGTGGGAACATTATGTGTTCACGTGGTCAGATATGTGGGGATGGAATGGATGGGTCAGAGATGTGTATGACTAGCTTTCAAAGGAACAGAGGAACTTTTGGGACGCCTGGGTGGCTCAGTCGGTTAAGCATCTGACTTCCGCTCTGGTCATGATCTCAGGGCTCATGAATTTGAGCCCTGCATTGAGCTCTATGCTGACAGTTCAGAGTCTGGAGCCTGCTTCAGATTCTGTGTCTCTCTCCTCTCTCTCTGCTCCTCCCTGGTAGCACTCTATCTCTCTCTCAAAAATAAATAAAAACTTAAAAAATACTTAAAATGAGGAATGGAGGAACTTTTTACCAAGGTAGCTGGTAGATTTTACATATCTAACAGCAAGGTAGGAGAACTCCCGTTCCTCAACACTGGGTATTGTCTGCCTTTTAAGCCATTCTAAAAGCGTAAGTGATATCTTATTATGGTTTTAATTTACTTCTCTCTAAGAGCATGGCATGGCGTCTTTTTGAGCATCTTGTCATAGGCTTATATCTCCGTAGTGTCTGCTCATGGGTTATTTGCTTTTCTATTACTGAGTTATGGGAATTCTTTTTGTATTCTGGATTTAAGTCATCAGAAATGTGATTTGCAAACATTACTATCCGGCTGTGTGGGTTGTCTTTTTTGTTCTCTTAAGAGTATCTTGGGGGCACCTGGGTGGCTCAGTTGGTTAAGTGTCCAACTCTTGCTTTCGACACAGGTCATGATCTCACGGTCACAAGATGGAGTCCACACTCAGCCTGGAGCTTAAGATTTTCCCTCCCTCCTCTCTGCCCCTCCCCCACTCGTGCTCATGCTCTCTCTCAAATAAAAATAAATTTACAAAGTACATATTCTGAAGCTAAGTCATTTTTAATTTAATTAAAAAAAATTTTTTTAATGTTTATTTATTTTTGAGACACGGAGAGACAGAGCATGAACGAGGGAGGGTCAGAGAGAGAGGGAGACACAGAATCTGAAACAGGCTCCAGGCTCTGAGCTGTCAGCACAGAGCCTGATGCGGGGCTTGAACTCACAGACCACAAGATCATGACCTGAGCCGAAGCCTGACACTCAACCGACTGAGCTACCCAGGCGCCCCTCATTTTTAATTTTAATGAAGTCCAAATAAAAAAAAAAAATTGTCTATCTTAGAGGACCTGGCTGGCTCTGTCAGGAGGAGCCCCACGCTGGGTGTGGACATTACTTGAAAATAAAATCTTAAAAAAAAAAAAAAACCCATCTCAAAATCCTTTAATATTGAGGATGTTATATGTCATATGTCCATATATATATATATATGTATGTATATACACATATACATATACATATACATATACATATACATACATACATATATATAAAATATGTAATACCGAGGCTACCTGGAGATTGTGTAGGCTGGTACTTTGGAAGCAGAATAAATAAGATTTTCATTTTTAAGTAGATTTAGCTACCTGCCTACTCTATAGAGCCTTTCTCATGGCTCAGGGCAATAAACCCTTACTCTTGTATACAAGGCATTGAATATTTTTGTCTTTGCTTATCTCTTCATCTTCATCCCTTTAAAATGTAGCTGGTTCTTATCTTTTCACCCAGCAACCATAACACCCATTGCTTACCCATAACACCCACTGCTTACATAGTCCTCCAAATGCACTGGGCACTATTCTTACTCTATCAATGCATTTAATCCACACAAGAACCCTGTGAGGCAGGAACAATTATTTCCATTTTGCTGATGAGTCAAGGAGAAGCTAAAATCAGTTTGACCTTCATGTCCTGTTCCATTCCAGAAATGCAACTTCAACTCTCATGGTCAAGGTCTAGGGTCTGTTTTTTTTTTTAATGTAGTGAAAAAACACATAACTTTAATTTTTTTATTTTAATTATTTTAACTTTTTAAATGTTTACTTATTTTTTGAGAGAGACAGTGTGAGCAGGGAGGGTCAGACAGAGATGGAGACACAGAATCTGAAGCAGGCTCCAGGCTCTGAGCTGTTAGCACAGAGCCCGACACGGGGCTCGAACTCATGAACTGTGAGGTCATGACCTGAGCCAAAGTCAGACACTTAACTGAAGGAGCCACCCAGGCACCCCAAAACACGTAACTTTAAATTTGCCACCATAACCATTTTTTAAGTGTAGACTTTGTTAGTGTTAGGTTCATTCACATGGTTGTGTAGCAAATCTCCGGAACTTTTTCTTAATCTCCTAAAACTGACTCTATACCCACGCCACAGGAACACCTCCCCTCCCCCTGGCCCTTGGCAACCACTTTTGGACTTTGTTTCTAGGATTTTGTTTCTAGGATTTTGACTGCTTTAGATGCTTCATGGGTGGATTCATACCATATTTTCCTTCTGTGGTTGGCTTATTTCGCTTAGCCTAATGTCCTCAAGTTTCATCCATGTTTTCCCACAGGACAAGATTTTTTTTAATTTCTGAGGAAACTCCATACTGTTGTCCATAATGCGTGCACCATCCAACAGTGTGCAAGAAGTCTTTTTTAGGAGGGGAGGTGCAGGTCTTTATTTTTAATCCCCAAATGATTCTTAGCAATCTACCTTTGAAGAATGCATCCTCATATTTACAAAGAGGTACACACAATTCAGTTCATGCCAGGATTCATGTGAGCAAAAAGCATGGAAACAATATAAATGTCCATGTGCAGAGTTCTGGTAACCTACATCACGGTACGTTTCTACTTTGGAGTTTCTGTGGCTCTTAAAAGTCTGGGCATAGACCAATGTTCCAGACTTATTTTTAAGCAGGAGATTAGTTGCTAAACAAGATATAGAACATGATAAAATTTATACTTAAAGTTTGCTCCATTTAAACACATCTTTGAGGGGCCCCTGGGTGACTGAGTCAGTTAAGTGTCTGACTTCAGCTCAGGTCATGATCTCACGGCTCGTGGGTTTGAGTCCTGCGTTGGGCTCTATACTGACAGCTCAGAGGCTGGAGCCTGTTTTCTGTGTCTCTCTCTTTGCCCCTCCCCCACCTCAAATAAATGAATAAACATTAAACAAATATATTTAGTAGTGTTTAAGAATGGAAAGTTACTTAAACTCAAAATAACTTAAAAAAATTTTTTTTATGTTTTTAAATTTATTTTTGAGACAGAGACAGAGCATGAGCAGGGGAGGGGCAGAGAGAGAGAGGGAGACACAGAATTCAAAGCAGGCTACAGGCTCTGAGCTGTCAGCACAGAGCCCGACATGGGACTCGAACTCACAGACCATGAGATCATGACCTGAGCCGAAGTCGGACGCTTAACTGACTGAGCCACCCAGGCGCCCCAAAATTACTTCTTGAAACTCATCTAGACACTTCTTTTAAGGTAAAGCGTGGGACAGAGGAATGCCAGATCTTTCTCTGAACATTTACAAATGTCTTTTGTTTTTCTATGTATAAAGAATATTTGCTGGGGTGCCTGGGTGGCTCAGTCGGTTAGGCATCTGATTTTTGGTTTCGGCTCAGGTCAGGATCTCATGGTTTGTGAGTTTGAGCCCTACATCGGGCTCTGTGCTGATAGTGTGGAGTCTGCTTGGGTTTCTCTCTCTACACCTCTCTCTCTCTCTCTCAAAATAAATAAATAAATAAATATAAAAGAATTTTTTTAATACAAATAAAAGAAAAAATATTTGCTGTTGATTTGAATTTTTTTTTTTTTTTTTTGCCAGATAATCCAGTCAAGCTTTCTTCATTCTTCAGCAGTCTAGAAGACCTTAGAATGGATGTACCTTATTTTAGAAACACTTATGTTAGAGGTAAGCACTTAAAGTCGTTCCTACTTGTTTTTTTTTTAAAGTAAGCCTTAACCTCAACATGGAGCTTGAACCCATAACCTGGAGATTAAGAGTTGCACGCTCCACTGACTGAGCCACCCAGGCACCTGCACATTTTAATTTTTTTAATGTTTATTCATTTTTGAAAGGCAGAGAGAGACAGAGCACAAGCAGGGGTGGAGCAGAGAGAGGGGGACACAGAATCTGAAGCAGGCTACAGGCTCCGAGCCGTCAACACAGAGCCTGATGCGGGGCTCGAACCCACGAACCATGAGATCATGACCTGAGCCGAAGTTGGATGCTTAACCCACTGAGCCACCCAGGCACCCCTACGTATGCAAACTCAAATGACTGCTGACGAACTTGGCACACTATGATTGTTTTCACTTTGGGAGCATTACGTCATCATTTTCTCTGAAGTTAATCATCCTTTTGGTCATTTGCTTAGATTTCTATGTTTCTATCACTAATTCATGGCATCTTTCCCCCAGTGATCTAGATCTTGCCTGCCTTCCTTCCTTCCTTCCTTCCTTCTTTCCTTCCTTCCTTCCTTCCTTCCTTCTTTATCTCTACACTCAATGTCAGGCTCAAACTCTGAGATCAAGAGTCACATGCTTTTCCAACTGAAACAGTCAGGCGCCCCTGGCCTTAGTGCATTGAAACACATCAGGCTTTCTGTCAATTTTATGTCCTTGACCTGGCTCCAGGGGGAACTTGGTTCTTTATGCTGGATGAGCACATGTTATTTGGCATCTCCTTCACCATATTCCTAGGAACTTTCCCGCTTCTGGAAATCCAAGATACAACCATCCCAACAACCCCTGGCCTCCAGTGAATGTCCTACCTACCTGCTACGAAGGGAATGGTTTTCACCAGAGAAGCGGAGCCCCAGAAGGCCAGCCTCCAAGATGGGAGGCTGTCTTTGCCAAGGAGCAGCACCATGTACCTCTGCATTTGGCTGTAGCTCATTTTTCAGAGAAGAAAGTGAGGGCTCCAGATGGGTCAAGAGGGCACCTCCTGGAACACAGACAATCTTTCAACATATTTCCAGGGGAAATCAAGGTATTGCTTCTCTCTAGGAAACCAATTTCCCAATGCAAACAAAAACTATATTTTAACATTGAAACTATAATCAGTAGTCTTTTCTTCTTTTAAAAAAATTTTTAAAATATTTATTTTTGAGAGGGAGAGACAGAGTGAGCAGGAGAGGGGCAGAGAGAGAGGGAGACACAGAATCTGTGCAGGCTCCAGACTCTGAGCTGTCAGCACAGAGCCAGATGCAAGGCTTGAACCCACGAACCATGAGATCATGACCTGAGCCAAAGTTGGATACTTAACTGACTGAGCCACCCAGGTGCCCCAATAGTCTTAATGGGAAGGGGACTTCAAACATGAAGAAAATCAAACATTTCCCTTGAGACTCCTGTCTAAGCTCCCCCTACCTTTACCCCTTCCCAGCCTCTCTCATTCTGTAGGTGACTGAGTACAATTTGGTTACTCCAGAGGTAACCATTCATTATGGATTACGAACACAGAATTCATAATCTCTTCCCTCATACAGTCAATCTTACTAAAAATAACAGCATACTAAAGAAGCCTCAACACATTACGCAATTGATATCACATGGACCCTATTTTCCAAAGCAATGGATATAACAAAAATGCAATGCAGAATGCCTGTGTGGCTAAGTCAGTTGAGTGTCTGACTCTTGATTTTGGCTCAGGACATGATCCCAGGGTCCTGGGATTGAGCCCCGAGTCGGGTTCTGCTTAACATTCTCTCCCTCCCTCTCTCTCTCTCCTTCTGCCCTTTATCCCTGTTTGCTTTCTCATGCTCTATTCTTTCTTTTAATGTTTATTTATCTTTGACAGAGAGAGAGAGACAGAGCACAAGTGGGGGAGGGACAGAGAGAGAGGGAGACACGGAATCCCAAGCAGGCTTCAGGCTCTGAGCTGTCAGCACAGAGCCTGATGGCCCAATGTGGGGCTTGAACTCATGAACGGTGAGATCATGACCTGAGCCAAAGTCCAACACTTAACCAACTGAGCCACCCAGGCACCCCTCTCACGCTGTCTCTAAAAAAAAGCGGGGGGAGGGTAGGAGCCTGGGTGGCTCAGTCGGTTAAGCTTCCGACTCTTGGTTTCAGCTCAAGTCATGATCTCACAGTTGGTGAGTTTGAGCCCTGCATCGGGCTCTGTGCTGACACTGTGGACCTTGCTTGGGATTCCTTCTTTCTCTCTCTCTCTCTCTCTCTCTCTCTCTCTCTCTCTCTCTCTCTCTCTCTCTCCCCCCCTCTCCGCCCCTTCTATGCTCTCTCCCAAAATAAATAAATAAACTTAAAATGCAATAGCCAAAAGATAGAAACAATCCACATAGCAATCAATGGCATGAACTTATAAACAAAATGTGATATATAGATATGATAGAATAGACTATTATCCAGCCTCAAAAAGCTAGGAAATCCTGACACATGCGACCATGTGGATGAGCCCCGAAGATGTCCTGTGAAACACTGAGGTGAAGCAAGCTGCTCCCCAAAGTATAAATATTGTGCAATTTCACTTAGACAAAGTACCTAGTTTGGTCAAGTTCATACAGACAGAAAGTAGAATGCTAACTGTCAGGGTGTGGGTGTGTGTGTGGGGGAAATGTCAAGTTATTGTTTTATTAATGGGGACAGAGTTTGTTTGGGGAGATGAAAAGGTTCTGGTGACGGACGGTGGTGATCATTGTACAAAGGTGTGAATGTATGTGTTGGCACTGACCTGTACACTTAAAAATGGTAAACAACGGTAAGTGCTATGTATATTTTACGACAATAAAAAAAAAAAGTAACGCAATGAAATTAAAATGGTTATTTATTTTTGAGACAGAGAGAGACAGAGCATGAACAGGGGAGGGGCAGAGAGAGAGGAAGACAGAATCCGAAGCAGGCTCCAGGCTCTGAGCTGTCAGCACAGAGCCCGATGCGGGGCTCGAACTCACGGACCGTGAGATCATGACCTGAGCCGAAGTCGGATGCTTAACCGACTGAGCCACCCAGGCACCCCTAAAGCTTTTTTTTTTTTTTTTTTTTTAATTTTTTTTTAACGTTTATTTATTTTTGAGACAGAGACAGAGCATGAACAGGGGAGGGTCAGAGAGAGAGACACAGAATCTGAAACGGGCTCCAGGCTCTGAGCTGTCAGCACAGAGCCCGACGTGGGGCTCGAACTCACGGACCGCGAGATCATGACCTGAGCCCAAGTCGGACGCTCAACCGCCTGAGCCACCCAGGCGCCCCAGCCCCTAAAGCTTTTATAAACCCAAAGACATAGGAGTGATGACTAAAATGGGAAAGTAGGCAGTGATAAAAGTAAGAACTGAAATTAAAGTAAAAGAGCACAATAGAGAGTTCCTGTTTTCGTGTTGGTCTTTATGGCACCAAGTTTGGGATTTTTGGACGGCACGGAGCCTGCAATAAACGCATGTGCAGAGATCTCTCACAGAGTGCAGCGACTTTGTGGAGATCTGGAGAGCCCGTGGTGGAAATCACCAAGGATTACTCAGGTTAGATCCTAATGAAGCATGTATTTGGATTACCCAAATGGAGCCATGCTCTGACACATGGGATGAAGGACAGAATCACAGATTTTGACGACAATTATGATCTTTACCGTATACCCTTCCCTTCAGACGGTCATGGCCGTGGGGAACTTCCGGAACAATTCAAACAGAAGCCCCATTCTGACCATTCTCCTCCCTTTCCTTATGTTAAGACAAGGATCGGTGTCACTCACAAAGAGGAGATCATCTTAATCCAACCAAAGGTGGTACTGAAGATATGCAGAAAACACAACAGTAGGTATTTGCAACCCTGCAGGATCCAGCAGACCCCAAAATATTTCAGAGGGCACCCTAGGGATCTGTAGGTAATCAGGGGCTGGTGGAAGTTGCCCAGGTGATTCTATCTGAAATAGCTAGTGACCCCCGACTCATCAGACTTCATAATAAACTATGAATCTGCTTTGAAGATTTTACTAAAAGGTATGAGGATGTCTTAAGGAAAACAAACGGGCGCCTGGCTGGCTCAGTCGGTAGAGCATGCAAGTCTTGATCTTGGGGTTGTGAGTTCAAGCTCCACATTGGGTACAGAACTTACATTAAAAAAAAAAAAGTAAACCAATAGCTTCACTGGGACAGATCAAAAGGGGTATCAAAGGGACCTGGAGAGAAACTGTGGTTTCCTTACAGAGATCTCACAGCCTCTGATAAACAAAAATCCCTCAGTCCTACAAGGTCACCTGCCAAAGAGATTCCTTCAGTCCAATGAGCCTTGCAAACATACACTTGCTTTATTCAAACTTATAATACCATTTACAGATTTCATTTTGGAACCAGGTGGTGACACTTATTTTAAAGATGCTATTAAATATGAGAATGCTCACACTAAAAAAAAAAAAAAAAAAAAAAAAGGATGAATAAAATGAGCTCTTTCACGGCTAATAAAATACTGAACAAGAACATAGAAAAAGGCACCAAAAAACATATTAGAAAAAATACATATAAATCAAATTTTTAAAAATTAAAAAAATAGAGATATGTAAAGAGATGTGTTAGAGACTATTAAAAATAAAATATGACTGTCCCAAAAATAAATAAAAAATGTTGGAAAAAAAAAAAAATTTAAAAAAAAAAGGGGCGCCTGGGTGGCGCAGTCGGTTAAGCGTCCGACTTCAGCCAGGTCACGATCTCGCGGTCCGTGAGTTCGAGCCCCGCGTC
This sequence comes from Panthera leo, assembly GCF_018350215.1. Classification (NCBI taxonomy): domain Eukaryota; kingdom Metazoa; phylum Chordata; class Mammalia; order Carnivora; family Felidae; genus Panthera; species Panthera leo. The sequence goes on from NC_056693.1 coordinate 4,185,220, forward strand.
AGGCTCTGGGCTGATGGCTCGGAGCCTGGAGCCTGTTTCCGATTCTGTGTCTCCCTCTCTCTCTGCCCCTCCCCCGTTCATGCTCTGTCTCTCTCTGTCCCAAAAATAAATAAAAAATGTTGGAAAAAAAAAAAAATTTAAAAAAATAAAATATGAAAATTTGAGGCACCTGGGTGGCTCAGTCAGTTAAGTGTCCAACTCTTGATTTTGGCTCAGGTCATGATCTCACAGTTTGTGGGTTTGAGCCCTGTTTCCGGCTCTGTGCTGACAACGGTGGAGCCTGCTTGGGATTCTCTCTCTCCTTCTCTCTCTCCCCCTGCCCCTGCTCATGCTCATGCTCTCTCCCCTCAAAATAAATAAACTTAAAATAAAGTATGAAAAGGAATATAAAATTTTTTTGGCTAATAAATGCAAAAACAGAAAAATTGGACAGTTTTCTGGAAAAATATTTTAAAAAAAAGGAAAGAAAAGGAAGAAAAACAATGACCCCATTGACTGACCTATAATGAAGTAGACCAGGGGATCACCAAACTTTTTCTGTAAGGGGGCAGATAGTTAATATTTTCTGTTTTGCAGACCAGACTACAGAATGTAAACAAAGGGCCAACATCAACTTTGGCCAATGGGCTGTGGGTTGTCAATTCTTGAAGTACTTAACTAACTGAATTGAACTCAGACCTTGCACTTCTAAAAATAATTGAGGCCACAATACAGCAAAGGCTCCCCTCAGCTCACCTACCCCTTTCCTAATCCTCACGATAGCTAGATAGCGTCACTGATTGAAAAAGAAAGAAAAATCACACAAAAATTCATGAGCCTGGAGTCACCTGGACGTCAAATTTTAAAAATATTATGAAGAAAAAAAATAAAAAATAATATTATGAAAAAGAAAATTATGGGCAGACACATTTCTTAACGCAGATGTGAAATCAATTAAGCAAAATTTTGGTCCAGATCAACGATGATTAACAAAAATAGCAATTTAATATTAACAAATGACCGACGGTAGGCAGGGGGGGATGCGGACCTTAGCAACCCAGGACTGGTTTTGTATTATAAAGTGTATGTGATGATCATCGACGTAGCAGGTTCATTGCTAACAATATGACACAACTTTCAATAGATGCAGAGGTATTGTAGGAAATACTTCAAATTTAAATATTGGCAAAAAGATCTGATTCGATGACGGTTTCACATCCCAGGCACTACTGACATCGGGGACTGGATAATTTTCTGTTGTAGGGGGCTGTTCTGTGCATTGTAGGATGCTTAATAGCATCTCTGGCTTCTACCTTCTAGAAGTCAGTAGTATTTCTCTCCTCCTCCCCACTGAGTTGTGACACCCAAGAATATTTCCAGAATTAGTCCCATAAAAACATTTCATATCATGCCAGTGTCATGACGAAATCCAGCCAAACTGGTCTTTTCTTTATATATGCACTTACTGTTCCCCTACTGTCCTGGGGTCTTACTAATGCGGCCATTGGCTGGGGCCCCATTGCACCCCAGTGTTCTTTACACTGGGCTCTGGAAGCTTTTATTGAGTGGATTGAGTGAGGGAGTGGCCTTTCAGAAGAGGCAGGGTGGGTCTGGAGAAATGTAGGAAAGGCATGGTTAGATTTACACCCCTTCTGTTCCCACTCAGAGAACGTTTGAGAACAGCACACTTGAACAACGACTCCCCAATAGGCAAGCAGAAATGGCGGACCAGAGGGCAGGTAAGCTGGAGGTGGCCATGAGGGGCCCTAATTTGTATTTGCCAACTACAGTGATTTAACTACTTCGAGGGGTGCCTGGGTGGCTCAGTCTGTTGAGCGTCTGACTTTGACTCAGGTCATGATTTCACAGTCCGTGAGTTCGAGCCCCACGTTGGGCTCTGTGCTGACAGCTCAGAGCCTAGAGCCTGCTTTGGATTCTGTGTCTTCCTCTCTCTCTGCCCCTTCTCCGTTCATGCTGTCTCTCCCAAAAATACTTCAAAAGTGGTGGATTTCAAGCTGCCAACGCATTGAGGTTTGCCAGCCAGTATGAGCCGACTCGAGCACACCACTGAAGGTGATGGGTTCCCAACACCAGTTGGGAAGTTATCCCCTTGTTTCACCTGGAATAATTTATTAGATCGTGGAATTATCTTTCCTTAAAAATTAGTAGACTGTACCCATTTTATCCCCCATGTCATATTTTGGGTGGAACTGTGATTATTTAATTTTCTTTTGAGTTTAATAAAGTCTCAGAGTCTAAACTTTTTGTTAGGCCAAATTTGGTAAAAAAGAGCTCTTGGGGCGCCTGGGTGGGCCAGTCGGTTGAGTGCCCAACTCTTGATTTTGGCTCGGGTCACGATCTCATGGTTCGTGGGATCGAGCTCCGCATCAGGCTCTGCACTGACAACTTGGAGCCTGCAGCATGCTTCCAATTCTGTGTCTCCCTCTCTCTCTGCCCTCCACCCCCCCACCCCGCCACTTCTTGTACTCAGTCTGTCTCTCAAAAATAAATAAATGTTAAAAAATGTTTTAAAAAATAAACAAACAGGGGACAGTGAGACATCTAGAAGACACTGCTTCCTTGAATCAAAAAGAACAAACTGTGGCCTCTAAAGAAGCAAAAAGGATGCCAATTTCCAGCAGTGGGAGACAGAAAGTAGACAGAGCACTCAAAAACTGGTCTTCTCTCTCGCTTTCTTAAGTTTATTTATTTATTTTGAGAGACAGAGAGAAAGAGAGAGGAGAGAGGAGAGAAATATCCCAAGAAGGCTCCACACTGTCAGCAGCCCCAACATGGGGCTTGAACTCACGAAACCATGAGATCATGACCTGAGCCAAAATCAAGAGTCAGGTGCCTAACTGACTGAACCGCCCGGGGTGGGGGTGGGCCTGGTCTTCCCTTGATTTTCAAGGGAGTCAGAGCTGAGTGGAAAAAAAGTGCCAGGGCAAACAGCTGGGACAGTAAGGGGACAGACTGCATTCTAGAGTCTGTGATCATGGTGCATGGAGAGATGGCAGTTGCGGGCTAACCAAACGTCCCCCTCTCCACAGCCAAACCGAAGAGGAGAAGCCGAGAGCGTACCTCGTTCACCTCTCATCAGAAGGCGGAACTGGAGGCTCTGTTTAGCCTCACCCAGTTCCCAGATTATGTCACCCAGGAGTTGCTGGCCTCAAAGATTCACTTACAATACACCGTGGTGCAGGTCTGACCCTCTGGAGGGGGGCGTGCTCCCCAGATGCTTCTCCTGCATGCCTGCTCCCTCCCTCTCCCTTCTCTCTGCCCCATGACCAAATAATCACGACTAATCTTCCCTTTAGGGAGCATGTGTTAATAACCTGACTCCTGTGCTAGACATGTTCTGTGTTTTCACCCTCAGAAACAGACCCATTGACACAGGAGACAAACGGAGGCTCAGAATGGCAAGGTAGCTTCCCCAGGTTCAAGCCCGCTAAGTTGTAAAGATGGAACTCTCTCTAAGTGTGGAGCACTTGTCCTAAACCGTGCCTTCCACAAAGCCCCAAAGAGAAGAAGGGCCACTGTTTGCTGAGGCTTGTCCCTGGGGCTTGCTCGGTGAGGGTGCAAATAAGAAACCAGCCAGAGGTCTCCAGCTAGAATCACACCGAGGGCATATCAGATCCCTTCTGGAATGCCTTTTTTTTTTTTTTAAGTTTATTTATTTATTTTGAGAGAGAGAGAGAGACAGAGCACACAAGCATGGGAGGGGCTGAGAGAGGGAGGGAGACACAGAATCCAAAGCAGGCTCCAGGCTCTGAGCTGTCAGCACAGAGCCTGACTTGGGGCTTGAATGCACAAACCGTTAAGATCATGACCCGAGCCGAATGCACAAGCCGTTAAGATCATGCTTAACTGCCTGGGCCATCCAAAGGCCCCTGGAATGCTCCTTTTTTTGTGTGGATCCTTCCAAAAGACTACCAAAGACCCTTCTCAAGGACTCTAGGCCAGACTCCATACTCTATTCTGTCCTCTGAAGTCCTGACCCTTTATCCCACAGAGAGCTCACGGCATACGGCCGCTGCCTCCCCACTCCTGCTCTGGGGTCCAAGCCCTGCCTCGTTCCCTTCTTTCTTCTTCTTTCTCCATCCCCGCCACCCTGGCCACGGGTGAGACACGGCTCCTACCGTGCCTCAGATACAGTGGGCAGAAGCCCCCTCCCCCCAAGAACCTGCTCTCCAAGGAAGATAAAGGATCAATTTCCGGAATCTGTGTCCTCTGTCTTCTCCACAGGTTTGGTTTAAGAACCGCCGGGTTAAATGGAGGAAGAGCATCCAGAAAGAGCAAGAAGCCGGGATCCCAGCCCCCACCCCTGCAGCCCAGAGGAACAGACCCAGGGCACCCAGACGCCTTTCCCACAGGCGGCCTGTTCTCCCCAGAGTTTCTGATGGCTCCGGGCCAGGCACCGGGAACCCAGATGGGGCTTCTCCACAGGGTGATCCTGAGCTGGACAGGCTGGTGGCTACAGTCCCCGCCTTGTCCTCCGCCCCTTACGACATAAGCCAGGTCATGGAAGCCTATGGGTGTCTGGAGGAGAGTTCCAACACGTTCAGTTGCCTTTATCAGTATCTCTCCCTGTCTGATGGCTAGCCGAAGCCCCCTGCTAGCTGGTCCTGTACGGAACCACTCAGCCTCCCTGCATCCTGCTAGCTGGTCCCGATGAAGGCTATCCCTATACCACAGGAGCAGGCTGGAGGTTCCCAAAAGCCGTCAGGATGGTTAAGCCCATAGATTTCAACAGTTACCGCTGTAGGTCACACCGAATTCACAGGGGATCCCTCCACCTTCTCTTCTCACCCCCGTTTCCCTTCGGGTGTGCTTCCACACCCAAATGTACGGGTTAGAAACATTCAGTCCTCTGTGTTCTTTTCCCTGGTAGGAAAAAAACCCTGCGGAAACCAGAGCCCTCTGGACCCAATCTGACATGTTAATTTTCCCATAAGAAGAAACTGTCTGCATACTGGGGTGGTCAATTTGCAAATAAAGTTGCGTTTTGCTCCAGATTTTCTGAATCTCCAGTGTTCTTATCTGTAATGTGGGAATATAATAAACCCGGTCACAGAAGGTTGTGGGGAGTGACCCTTTTCCTAGCAGATTTCAGTCTGTTTTTCCTTCTTTCTAAAAAAAAAATTTTTTTTTTAATGTTTATTTTTGAGAGAGAGGGGGAGACACAGAATCCAAAGCAGGCTCCAGGCTCGGAGCTGTCAACACAGAGCCCAACCCAGGGCGCAAACCCACGATCCATGAGATCATGACCTGAGCTGAAGCTGGACGCTTAACCGACTCAGCCACCCAGGTGCCCCGGCCATGTAAGGTTTTTAAAAATTTACTTATTTTTAATTGTGGCAAAAGCTACATAAAACCATCGCAGCCATTTTTAAGTGTATAGTTCAATATGTTAGCCCGGTCCCTCACATTATTGTGCAACCAACTTCCAGACCTCTTTTCATCGTGCAATATTAAATCTCTGTCCCCATTAAACAGCAGCCCCCCATTTCCCCTCCCCCCAACCCCTGGCGCCCACCATTCCACCATCGGTCACCAGGAATGTGACAACCCGAGTACCTCACGTACCTCACGTAGAATCATCACGTCCTTGATCTAAAGGCTTATTTTACTGAGCCTTTCCTCCAGCTTCACTCCTGTTACAATATGTGTCACAATTTCCTTTTTTTTTTTCTAAATTTTTTCCAGCATTTATTAATTTTTTGTGAGACAGAGAGAGAGCACAAGCAGGGGAGGGGACAGAGAGAGGGAGACATAGAATCTAAAGCAGGCTCCAGGTTCCTATCAGCACAGAGCCCAATGCGGGGCTCGAACCCACAAACCATGACATCATGACCTGAGCCCAAGTTGGACACTTAACCGACTGTACCAGCCAGGCGTCCCTCAATTCCCTTCCTTTTTAATGAAGCTTTTATGGCTTGTTGATTTTGAGTCATACTGAGAAAACTTCCTTGGGGCACCTGGGTGGCACAGTCGGTTAAGCAACTGACTTCGGCTCAGCTTAATCTCCCAGTTTGTGGTTTTGAGCTGTGCTGACAGCTCAGAGTCTGGATGGAGCCTGCTTTGGATTCTGTGTCTCCCTCTCTCTCTGCCCCTCCCCTGCTCTCACTCTCTCAAAAATAAACATTAAAAAACATTAAAAACAAAAAAAGGAGAGAGAGAGAGAGAGAGAGAGAGAGAGAGAGAGAGAACTTCAGCCTACCTCCAGTAAATACAGGAATTCACCCATTTTCTTTTGCACGTTTGTGGTTTTCTTTTTTTACATTTAGATCCCTGATCTATTTGGAATTATATCTCATGTGTGGTGTGTAAAGTATTGGCCCAATTTTATTCTTTCAAGGCTAATCAGACATCCTAGCATCATTTGTTTCAAAGCCCACATTTGGGTGTTGGGGAAACTGGACAGCCACGTGCACGAGAATGAAACTGGGCTCCTATTGTCTACCATATGCAAAAATCAACTCAAAATGGAATAATGCCCTGAAACCATAAAACTCCTAGAGGAAACCAGGGGGTCAGCTCCTTGACATTGTGTTGTCAATGAATTTTTTGGATCTGACACCAAGAGGAAAGGCAATAATGAACAAGTAAAACTACATCAACTTAAAAAGCAGCAGCAAAGGAAACCATCAACAAAATGAGAAGGCAATGGACCAAATGGGGGCAAATATTCCCAAAGTATATATAGACCTCTTATAACTTGGGGCAACCACGTGGCTCAGTTGGTTAAGCATCCAACTTCGGCTCAGGTCACGATCTCACGGTTCATGAATTCGAGCTCCATGTGGGGCTCTGTGCTGACAGCTCAGAGCCTGGAGTCTGCTTCAAATTCTGTGTCTCCCTCTCTCTCTACCCCTTCCCTACTCACGCTCTGTCTCTATCTTTCAAAAATAAATACACATTGAAAAAAACAAAACAAAACAAAGAACTCCTACAACTCAATAGCAGAAAAAAGAAAGAAAAAAAAAAAAAGGAAGAAACAGGACACAGTCTGATTACAAGGACTGAAACAGGTATTTTTCCCGGAAAACATCCAGGTGGCCAACAGACACATGAGAAGATGCTCAACATCACTCATCATCAGGGAAGCGCAAACCAAAACCATGATGAGATACCACCTCACACCTGTCCGAATGCCTAACAGTAACAAGTCAGGCAACAGCAGATGTTGGCAAGGATGCGGAGAAAGGGGAACCCACCCGCGCTGCTTTTGGGAATGCACACTGGTGTAGCCGCTCCAGAAAACAGTATGGTGTTTCACCTCGGAAAGTGAAAGATAAAACTACCACACAGTCCAGCAACCCCGCTTCGGGGAATCTATCCGGAGCTGTCTCGTAACATGATCTGCAGCCCCGTTTTCGCTACAGCATTACTTACGTTAGCCAAGACACAGACACGGCCTGCGTGACCATCGATGGACAAACGGATAAAGAAAATGTGGTCTCTACCCATAACGGTATGTTTTTCAGCTATAAACTGTCCATGTGTCCATTTGCAACAACCTAGGCGAACCTGGAGGCTCTTAGGCCAAATGAAAGAAGTCAAAGATGAATAGCATATGATTTTATGTACAGGTGGCATCTTAAGAAAAACCCTGAACACGTAGATACAGAGAACAGATTTGCAGTTAACAGAAGTGGTGGGTGGGGAAAGAACTGGATGGAGACGGTCAAAATGCTGAAACTTCAAAAATAAGTCCTGATGGGGCGCCTGGGTGGCTCAGTCGGTTGGGCGTCCGACTTCGGCTCAGGTCATGATCTCGCGGTCCGTGGGTTCAGGCCCCGCGTCAGGCTCTGTGCTGACAGCTCGGAGCCTGGAGCCTGCTTCGGATTCTGTGTCTCCCTCTCTCTCTGCCCCTCCCCCTCCCATGTTCTCTCTCTCTCTCTCTCTCTCTCTCTCTCTCTCTCTAAAATAAATAAACATTAAAAAAAAAATTAAAAAAAAAACCAAAAAACAAAAAACAAACAAACAAAAAAGTCCTGGGACGTAAGAGACGGCATGGTGACTGTGATGTACGATGCTATGTGGCACATTTGGAAGTTGGGTTATTTAGAAGGCAGACAATGGCCAAACTTCAAAACATAAGCTAAGAAGAAAAAAGAGAATACATCCAAATCTCTAAATGTTCCCTCTGAGCCTGTGCAGTGAGCAAGTCTGGTCCAGGAAAAAATTGCACGGAAGAGATAAAAGGAAAAGTCCACCCTGATTGTGAAAATGCAGGAGGTTCCCCAGCAGACAAGTCCCTTCCCTGTGTTCTGGGTTCTCACCTGTGAACGCACATCCGGGTGGTTCCTTCAGGACTCTGCATCCGGGGGAGAAGGAGGGAACAAAGGGCAACCTGACTCCTTGCAGACTAAGTCTGGGAGGGAGAAAAAAGCAGAGGGAAAGCATTAGGGTCCTGAAGAACAAACAGAATTAAACAAAATCCTCAGCAAAATCCTCAGAGAACACAGAAACCCTTCCCCCAAATCAGAATCTACTGCAGAGACTGTCCTTTGCTGGGCTGACAGAACAGGGGTGAGGGGGGCGGTGCCAGGGAGCCAGCAGCTCAGAAACTACCCACATCCACAAAACCAGAAGAAAACGAAGTCTTTATAAAATGCATACTTACATAAGGATGATAAAAATTTGACTTTATATTACTTAAGCGTCCAACTCTTTTTTTTCTTTTAATTTTTTTAAGTGTTTATTTATTTATTTATTTATTTATTTTGAGACAGAGAGCACGTGCAGGGAAGAGCAGCGAGAGAGGGAGACACAGAGTCCAAAGCAGGCTCCAGGTTCTGAGCTGTCAGCACAGAGCCCGACGCGGGGCTCGAACTCACAAATCGCGAGATCATGACCTGAGCTGAAGTAGGAGGTCCAACTGACGAAGCCATCCAGGTGCCCCTAAATAAATCAACTTAAAAAAATTTTTTTTGACTTTATAAAATATATATGATGTAACAATAAATTTTAAAACATGCTTATGCGTGAATGGGGCAAAATTAATCCTCGATTAATCAAAGAAAATAATGTAGTCACACCTCAGTAGGGGTGCCTGTCTGGCTCAGTCAGTACAGCATGGGACTCTTAATCTCAGGGTAGTGAGTTTGAGCCCCAAGTTGGGTGTAGAGATTACTTAGAAAAGAGAGAGAGAGAGAGAGAGAGAGAGAGAGAGAGAGGCAGACCTATTCACCAGTAACTAGGGGAAAAAAAAGGTTTAAGACTCTAAGAACAAATCTGCAAATAATCTTCAAGGTTATTCTGCATAAAATGGTAAACTGTTATGGGGGGGGCATTAAATATTTGAATATACAGGGAGATATAACAAAGCCATGAATGGAAAAGTCTAATGAGAAGCAGCTTTTTCCAAATTCATTTGTAAACTCTAAACAATTCTGATCAGAATGCTAACTGGGCTTTCTTGAGGTGGGTCAGGGGGACTAGCTAAAGTTTTGCCCAACAATCATACAAAAGAATAATAAAGGGGCACTGGTTGGTTCAGACGGTTAAGCATCGACTCTTGATTCCAGCCCAGGTCGTAATTTTGAGTTCTGTGAGTTTGAGCCCCAGGTCAGGTTCTCTGCTGACAGCAAGGAGCCGACTTGGGATTCACATTCTCTCTCTCTCAAAATAAATAAACTTAAAAAAAAGAGAGAGAGAGAGAGAGAGAGAGAGAGAGAGAGAATAATATGCAAGAAATTCTCAACTATTCTAAAATGTATACGGAATAAGGATATTTTGAAAACCACGAAGGATGGGGTGCCTGGGTGACTCAGTTGAGCATCTGACTTCGGCTCAGGTCATGATCTCACAGTTCATGAGGTCAAGTCATGCATTGGGCTCTGTGCTGACGGCTTGGAGCCTGGAGCCTGCTTGGGATTCTGTGTCTTCCTCTCCCTCTGCCCCTTCCCCACTGGCACTCTGCCTCTCTCTCTGAAAAATAAACATTTTTAAAAAATTAAAGAAAAAAATGAACACCATGAAGGAAGGGACCTGTCTGTATGCCCTTCAGAAAGGAAACAATGATCAAAAGCTGGTAAATGGTGTGGATTGGTCAGGGATAGAGGTTATAGACTGGGGTAGTCTGCTGGAGAGCAATTAGAAGGACTTTTTTTTTAAATTTTATTTTTAAGTAACCTCTACACCCCTCATGGGGCTTGAACTCATGACTCCAAGATCAAAGTTGCACACTCTATCGACTGAGCTGGTCAGGCGCCCCTAGAAGGACTTTCTAAAATTAATTACATGTTTGTTTAAAACACAAGCAAGCAACCAGTGTCCTGGAAATGGATAGGGGAAGAAATTTCTATCCTGCTCAATGAGATGAGAGCCGGGGAGCTCCGTATAAACCCTCCCAGGAAGCAAAGGGACACTCCGTTACAGTTTTATAAACATGGTGTAGGAACAATACACACAATGGGGCCTAAAACACCATTTCAGTTATGCACATTACAAACCTGTGCTCCCACGGGACCTGGGTGGCTTAGTCAGTTAAGCGTTTGACTCTTGGTTTCTGCTCAGGTCATGATCTCACCATTCAGGAGATCAAGCCCCAAGTCTGGCTCTGTGCTGACAGCATGGAGCCTCCTTCGGATTCTCTCTCTCTCCCCCCTGCCCTTCACCCCTGCCCCATTCACTCACTCTCTCTCTCTCAAAATTACTAAACTTATGCTCCCGTGATAGCATCTTAGAAAACAAGTACTAAAAATGAGTAAAAGTGCTCATAGGAGTAATTCTTGGAAACTGGAAGAGTTGTCTGTAGTGAGGAGGAAAATAAGAGAGAGGGTGGGGATTAAAATGCAGAAGAAAATGGGGTGCCTGGGTGGCTCAGTTGGTTGAGCATCTGACTTCAGCTCAGGTCATGATCTCCCGGTTCATCAGTTTGAGCCCCGAGTCGGGACCTGTGGTGATAGCTCAGAGCCTGGAACCTGCTTCAGATTCCGTGTCTCCCTCTTTCTCTGCCCCTCCCTCACTCACGCTCTGTCTCTTTCAAAAATAAATGAGCATTAAAAATTTTTTTTAAAAAATGCACAAGAAAATAATAAAACAACAGAGATAGAATCAGGACTAGGTGGGCATTTTGGGGAGCAAACAGTATGGGGAGACCCCCGCCTGAGTTCCTGGGTGTCCAGGTACCTAAGCGATGCCCTAGCACACTGTGCAGAACCACACTCTGGGGTCCCAGAGAGGGTCTGGTGGACGGGGTGATTTAGGTGAACTGTTAAACGCGGGCCTTCCTCAGTTACATTTACAGACAATTCAGTTACAGACAACCCAGGGAATAGCCCACCACAGCTCACTGACCTCACTCAACCGACCCTTCTGGGGAGCGAGGCCCTGGAGGCAAGGCCGTGTTGAGTTAGAACAAACGGAAGATGAAGACACGTGGTGGCAGGCAAAAAGAGGGGAGTAAACAGGAGGGGGTACCTTCTGCCCGGGCTAGTGGTGATTGGAGCTCTGACCCCACTGGTTCCCGAGGTCTAGGGCACCCTAGGGGTTCTGGAATTCGTGGTTGGATGGAGAGCTGCAGGACGCAGAGCTCCGGGCAGGGAGGGGGCGCCGAGGCAGAGGTGCATGGTGACAACCCTCACTTAGCGGGGTTTGGAGAGGCCCGCGAGGGCAGAGCGCAAAACCTCCCCTGGGCAGTGCGGCAGAGCAAAGATACCCCATCCAGATGTACAGACCTAACACGTTAGCGGAAGAAATCGAATTGTGCCAAATCCAATCGCACAGGTTCTGACCTCTCGCCAAGCTCCAGGTTCCGGGGGCCTGAGATGGGCTGTCCTGGAGTTGGTGCATCCGGGGAGTGGGGGCCCGGAGACCCGGGGCCTGGGGGCGCAGGCCTGGAGCCGAGGAGAAGCAGGGACTTGGCAAGGGAGCACCGCGGGGCGTCACGGGGGGGGGGGTAGGGGGAACACCATACTACTGCTGAGAATGTTTACTTCGCCACTGCCACCTGCCACTGGGGTCACAGACAAGATGCCGCTGGGGGCGCTTAGCAGCCCTGCACTGGAAACGTGCGCTCAGCGTGGCTGGCATCCCGGCATCCGGGGCGGGGAGACGCACGGTGGCGTCGGGGGGCGTGGAGACAGGCCACACGTCGGGGTGGGGGTGCGTGTGTAGGGGTGGAGATGGGCGGGACCAGCGTCGGGGATTGGTGCGCCGGGACATACGTGAGGCGTCCATTCCCAGGATGCGGGCGTGGGTGGCGTGGAGCCGGTTGAAGAGGCTGGCGCTGGGCAGGCGAGCGGACCGTCGAAGAGGCTGGCGTCGGAGGTTGTGGAGAGGCGAAGGGATGCCGGACGGACAGGGGTGTTGAGGGCAGGGGGCCCCTGGCACTGCGGACGTCGGGGTGGGGACGCAGAGCCAGCGGAGAGCCTTGCTTTGCAGGTAAGGCACGGGGACCTCAGAGATGTAGGGACAGACATTGGACACCGTGCTGGCATGTCCTCCTGCCATGATGTGGCAGGCTTTCCTGCCCCGGCTCTTTGGTCCTTACACCAAATTTGGGGAATCAGGGTGAGTGAACATGAAAAGCGTCCTCAGGACAGCGCCTGTTTTTCCCAGGGCAGAAGCTGGTTTCACATAAATCAGAGTTTCCATCTGTTTCTCTGGGTCCAGTTAGGGCCTCGTTCCTAACTCCTGTTGTTACTCAGGTCCCAGAAGGGAGACATGGGAAGGGGATGGGCCACGGGGAGGTACACAGCCCCGGCTGGGCTCAGGGAGGTCGAGGTGTGGTTGGGGACTTGTTGGAAGTCTGGAGTCCCAGCCACAGCCCTTTCCCTGAGAGGCTGTATGGTTAGGGACATTGTTTGGGCAGAAAGATCTGACTTGGGGACTAATGGGATGTGATTGATGCAGGAGCCCTGTGGGTTCATGTAGTGGTGTTTCTGGGCACATTAATAGGAATAAAAATCCGGGGTGGCTGAAGAAGCCTCTCCAGCCCATAGTTGTGTGATCATGAGTTCTTTAAATAGTGTTCAGCCACAAGGGGCGCCTGGTAGCTCAGTTGTTTGAGCGTCCCACTTCCGCTGAGGTCATGATCTCACGGTTGGTGAGTTCCAGCCCCGCATCCGCCTCTGTGCTGACAGCTCAGAGCCTGGAGCCTGCTTCGGATTCTGTGTCTCCCTCTCTGTCTGCCCCTACCCTGATCGCCCTCGGTCTTTCTCTCTCAAAAATAAACAATAAAAAAATTGAAAAAATATTATTCACCCACCAGAAAGATGGAAATCTTGCCATTTGTGAAAACATGGATAAGCCTGGAGGGCATTATGCTAAGATAAATCAGAGAAAGACATACTGTATGATCTTGCTTATATATGTGGAATCTAAAAGTGTCAAGTTTGTGGAACCAGAGACAATGGTGGTTGCCAGGGGTGGGGGTGGGGGTGGGGTGGGAAAAAGGGCAGATGCTGGTCAAAGGGTACAGACTTATTTGTAGGATGCATAAGTTCTGGGGATCTAATGTACAGCCTGCTGACGGTAGTTATTGTATAATTGAGATTTGCAAAGAACAGATCGAAATGGAAACTATGTGAGATGATGGGTGGCTTTTTGTTTATTTTTGAGAGAGAGCTGCACACACATGCGTGCAGGGGAAGGGCAGAGAGAGGGAGAGAGTCCTAAGCAGGCTCCGTGCTGTCAGCACAGAGCCTGATGTGGGGCTTGATCCCATGAACCACAAGATTGTGACCTGAGCCAAAATCAAGAGTTGGATGCTTCACCCACTGAGCCACCCAGGCGCCCCAGATGGATGGATTAATGAGCTTGGTTGTGGCAATCATTTCACAATGTATACATGTATCAAAGCATCATGTCGTACACCTTAAATATGCACAATTGTAATTTGTCAATTAACCTCTTTAAAGCTGGGGAGAAATACAGACAGTTCCTTAAGTTGGAAATTTGTTAAGTATTGAGTCTTAGGAAGGAGAGAAAACAGCCAACCAAGAAACAGCAGCCGTGCCAGATCCTTGGTTGGTCTTCCCTTCCTCCTGGGGTCAGAGACTAGGAGACCCTAGAATGGACACAAATGGGGTGTTTGCCTCAGCTCTAGCCCTTTTCTTTCCTCTGGGTGCCCTGGGGTGGGGTAGACCCTTGCCCAAACCATACCCTGTTTGCCACCAATTATTCCAACAGGGGAAGAGGCTTACTTACTGCCTAGTGGGCTTGGACTCCTCACTCTATCTAGGTGCCATCCTGCCCCCTTCCCACATCCTGCAGCAAAGTCATAGGCTTGCCACCATTCCTGTTTTTCAGATTAGGAAGTTGAGGTAGAGAAGTTACATAACAAGATTATTCCTTCCTGATCTCATTTACACTTTGTTAGCCCGGCCTTCTGGAAGATAAGTGTCTTCAACTCTTCTAGATGGGATAATCAACTCCTCCAGATTTGCTGGGGATGGGGGGGTGCTTCTTGGTTTTAGCCATCTGGAAAACCACTTAGGTGCAAACCAACTGTGGGTCACCCAGTTTCTAGACCATAGGTTGGCATATTCTCTTGGCCTGTTGTGTGGCCAGTGAGTGAAGACTGGTTTTTAAAGCTTGTAAAGGTTTAGAAGAGGAGGAGGGTGAGTAGGGAGGATGAGGGAGGGCAGGGTGGGGGGTAGAGAGGAGACTGGAGGGGACAGAAAGTTGAGGGTGGAGTAGGCAAGGAGATTAGGGTAGAGTCTGGGGGGGGGGTTAAGGGCAGCAGGGGGAGGGACAGGGTTGGGGCTGGGTAGAAGGTGCTGGAGGGGAGGGTTAGAATGGAGAGGAGGGTGGGGTAGGCATGGAGATTAGGGTAGAGCCTGGGGGAGGGTTAAGGGCAGTGGGGGGGAGGGACAGGGGTGGGGGTGGGTAGAGGGTGCTGGAGGGGAGGGTTAGAATGGAGAGGAGGGTGGGGTAGGCATGGAGATTAGGGTAGTCTGGGGAGGGTTAAGGGCAGTGGAGGGAGGGACAGGGGTGGGGGTGGGGGGAGGGTAAAAATAGAGAGGGGGGTGGGGTCGGCATGGAGATCAGGGTAGAGTCTGGGGAAGGTTAAGGGGAGGCAGAGGAGGGTAGGGGGAGCAGGTGAGGGAGGAGAGATAGGAGGAGGAGGAAGGGGACAAGAATATGGAACAGACATGGCATGTGGAAGAGAAAGCTTATTTACTCCCTGGCTCTGTGTTACCAACTCATGCTCAACACTTTCAAGGTTAGAGGTTTGAGCCCCACCTGACAGGAGAGGGGAGAACAGTGACCAGGACAGCTCTACTCACTGGAAGGATGCGAGGGCTTTGCTGGTGTTGCCGTGGGATCCACAGAATCCGTGGTGTCAGTGGAGCCCCCACGATGGACATCACGGTGGGGGAAATGTTCTCAAGGACTGGATGACATAAGAATGGCCTGTGGGACAGAGGGGCTGTTAACATTGTGGCTCCTTTTAAGGGGCAGCGTAGACAGAGCCCAAAGATCAGCACCCCCCAGTTCCGTGTCCATGAATAAACGTTGCTTTCCTGACCTCCAGCTCCCTTCTTAGCGTGGGGATGTTAATAACAGCTTCTCACTGAGACTCCGCATTATCCTTCCAGTGTTGGCCCAAAGAAAGCTGTTCAAAGTCAGTCCTCCCCGTGGGGATCCTTATTCCCGTTTATTGGGTGAGAAGTCAGGGAAAGAGGGCTTAAACCCTATTTGTGGGGTGCCGGATACAGACACAGGGACTGTTCGCTGTAAGAATGTACTTGTCTCTTGGGAAGTTCAGGTACCCAGGACTGAGTCTGCCAGCCCCAGGTTCACAGTCCTTGCCTACTTGGTTTGGCTTAACCCTCAGACTTCTGTCCATCCTGAGTCCCCCTCAGTCCCGCTCACCCTGGCAGCTTGGCTCTGGGAATTTCTGCTCTCCACCTGCTCCAACAAGAGCCCCTCTTGGCGGCCTCACCCCTGAGTGCAGTCCTCAGCTCAGGCATGCCCCCTCCTAGCTACTCAGTGCTCCTGCAGGACCCCCGATTCTTTCGTGAAGCACAGCTCTGTGGTTTAGCTTGGAGACGCCCCCAGAACCCACAGGCTCGCCCTCTGAGCCTGCGGACTCACGGTCTTGCCGGGAGAGACAAATGGCCCAGGGAACAGCTGTGGAAATAATTGCTGGTGGCAGGTGCTGTCCGGGAAGTGAGGGTTAGGTCTGGAAACGGGGCGGCCGTCTACACAGAATGAAGGAAGGTCCCTCAGGAGCCGCTGTTTCTATCAGAGGATGGGAAGGAGGGGACGGTGGGTGAAGGAGAGAATTCGGGGCAATAGGAAAAGACTGGATGGGGCTGTTCAGGCTGGACGGAGCTTTGGTGGAGTTGTGAAACTCAGTGAAAACATGTGTGCCTGTTTGGTGTATGTGTTTGGGAAACACCGGATAGAAGGTGGTAGAAAGGGGGACGCCGGGGCGGCTCAGTCGGCTAAGCATCTGGATTTCAGCTCAGGTCATGATCTCACAGTTCATGAGATGGTGGAGCCCCAAGTCACCGGGTGTCGGGCTCTGCTTTGACAGTGTGGAGCCTGGTTGGGATTCTGTCTGCCCCTCCCCCCGCTCTCTCTCAATAAATCAATAAATAAATTTTAAAAAATTAAAAAAAAAAAGACGGTGGTAGAAAGGGACGGAGCAGGATTGGATGTAAAAAAAAGGGCTCCATTCTGAGGACACTAGGAAGCCATTCTTGCCTTCCTTCCTTTGCTTTTCTAGAATATTCCTTGAAAGCTTACTTTGTGACAGATTTATTTCCTGTATGAATCCTATTGCCTTGCCAGTTACACTATTCTTTTTTTTTTTTTTTTTAACGTTTATTTATTTTTGAGAGAGACAGAGCATGAACGGGGGAGGGTCAGAGAGAGGGAGACACAGAATCTGAAACGGGCTCCAGGCTCTGACCTGTCAGCACAGAGCCCGACGTGGGGCTCGAACTCACGGTCCGCGAGATCATGACCTGAGCCGAAGTCGGCCACTTAACCGACTGAGCCACCCAGGCGCCCCGCCAGTTACACTATTCTATTAGTGATTCACCATTCTATTAGCTTCTTACAAGCAGAAGCTATCTATTCAGTAATTGTGGAAGGAACGATTGAATATGTTTCCATGTGTTTGTAAGCCCTGACACAATAGTACTTGGATGTTGACTTCAACCACAGCTTTAAGAAGGTGCTTTGGGGGCACCTGGGTGGCTTAGTCGGTTAAGCGGCCGACTTCGGCTCAGGTCATGATTTCACGCTCTATGAGTTCGAGCCCTGCGTCGGGCTCTGTGCTGACAGCTCAGAGCCTGGAGCCTGTTTCAGATTCTGTGTCTCCCTCTCTCTCTGCCCCTCCCCCGTTCATGCTCTGTCTCTCTCTGTCCCAAAAATAAATAAAAAACGTTGAAAAAAAAAATTAAAAAAAAATAAATAAATAAATAAATAAACGTTAAAAAAAAAAAAAAAAAAAGAAGGTGCTTTGGGGGACCATCAGGGAAATTTGAATATTACTTGGTATTAGGTTTATCAAGGGCTCTATTTTACTTTACTTTTTAAGGATTTTAATTTAAAAAAAGCCTTTTTTCTTAATATTTAATTTTGAGACAGAGAGCACGAGCATGGGAGGGGAAGAGAGAGGGGGAGACACAGAATCCGAAGCAGGCTCCAGGCTCTGAGCTGTCAGCACAGAGCCCATCTTGGGGCTTGAACCCACGAGCCGTGAGATCATGACCTGACCTGAAGTTGGACGCTCAACCAACTGAGCCACCCAGGTGCCCCTTAATTTTTTCTTAAAGTAAACTCTACGTCCAACATGGGGCTCCACCTCAGGACCGTGAGATCCACGAGTCACATGGACTGACTGAGCCAGCCAGGTGCCCCTACCGAAGTCTCTTTTTAAAAGATGTTAAATACTGTGCTCACATGAACATGAATGGATCTCAGCAGTGAAGTCGTGCACGGAAGAAGTCTCACGCGCGTGCACACACACACACTCCCATGTTGTGGTTCCGTTTTGGGGGAAGTTCAGCCACAGGCAAACAATGAGTGGAGATGAATGGGGGTTCCAGCTGGGTGGTGCAGATGCCCTCCGAGCACACACGGTAATAGGGCAAGCAGGTCCCCACAGTGGAGACAGTCTCCCCCATTCACCGGTGGCCGGGGGAGAAGGCAGGATGCAAACCCAGCTTCGGGGTCTCCAAGTATCCCCACCCCTGGGGCTGGGAATGGAACCCCTTCCCTCCTCCCTCCCCCCTCCCCCACCCCAGCCCGGAGTTCCCAGTCTGGCACGCACCCGGGTGGGCTCCGGCCCTCGGCCTCCAGCACCCGCTGCCCCAGCCCTCCCCTGCGGCTCACCCTGGGAACTTGCTCTGGGGATTCTCCGACTCTTCTCAAGAGGTGCACCCCTCCGGACCATTCAGGCTTTAGTGCCTCTCTCGCGCTTTGAGCCTTGTTTAAATACAGTCCTGGGTAGACTTTCGTCCGCTTCTGGGGACCACACGCCCTCCATTCCTGCAACCTGGGCTTTGCAAGTTCCCCAGGTGCTTCTAGTCCCGTCGGCAGGTTTGGGCCACGCTGGGCTGGTACGTGGTGGGAGGGGCTTAGATCTAAGTGAGGCTTCTTATCCCAAGGCTCTAGAGAGCCGTTGGACGAATCAACCAGTCTCCCTCTCCTCTTGTTTCTTTCATGAACGTTTTGGAAAACTTGGTGAAGGGGTCTGTTCTGCAAAGTGGGATGGGGCACAAGCACAAGGAAGTTCCTGATCATGTAAAACTTGCACTCTGGAGTGACGTCCCAGGCAATCAATGGATGCTCTGCACTCTTAAGGGCATATTAAAAAATCCAGGGTGCCTGGGTTGCTCAGTGGGTAAAGCGTCCCACTTCGGCTCAGGTCATGATCTCGCAGTTTGTGGGTTCGAGGCCCGTGTCAGGCTCTGTGCTGACAGTTCAGAGGCTGGAGCCTGCTTCAGATTCTGTCTCCGTTTCTCTCCGCCCCTCCCCCACTCCGGCTCTGTGTGTGTCTCTCTCTCAAAAATGAACATTAAAAAGAAGAGGGGAATTAAACTTAATAAAAAATCCATGGTCGGTGGGCACAGTCGGTTAAGCGACCGACTCTTGGTTTTGGCTCAGGTCATGATCTCATGGTTCGTGAGTTGGAGCCCCACATTGGGCCCTCTGTGCTGAAAGCTCAGAGCCTGCTTGGGATTTCTCTCTCCTTCTCTCTCTGCGCCACCCCCCCCCCCCCCCCCCCCCCCCCCCCCCCCCCGCCCCCGGCTTGCTGTCTCTGTCTCTCAAAAAATAAATTGATGGGGCACCTGGGTAGCTCAATCAGTTAAGCGTCTGACTTCGGCTCAGGTCATGATCGAGCCCCACGTTGAGCTTTGTGCTGACAGTCTGGAACCTGCTTCAGATTCCGTGTCTCTCTCTCTGCCCCTCCCCCGCTCATGCTCTGTCTCTCTCTCTCTCTCTTTCTCAAAAATAAACATTACAAAAAATCATAAAAATTAAAAAATCCATGGGAAACTGAAAAAAAATTACCCCCAAAAGAATAAGTAGACTCATTTTTTGTTGTTGTTGGAATAAACAAGGACATAGAGTTCTTTTTTTTTTAAGTTTATTTAATAGCTACACCCAACTTGGGGCCCGAACTCACGACCTAGAGATGAAGAGTCTCGTGGTCCTCTGACTGAGCCACCCAAGCACCCTTGAGTTCTTTATTCCGACCAAGAAAAGATTGAGTGTACTTCTTCCTCAGCTATCACTATTTTGTTTGTGATAATCGATGACGAAATATTCTTACAAGCAGACCATTATCTCCCTGATAACTGTGGGAGGGGTGGAGGAATTAGGTAACGTCCATCCGTAGCCTCCACTGTGTGGCTGTTGCTGGGATGCTGATTCCAACAACCAGCGTTGACCAGGTATTTTGAGAAATTAAAGACTTTTTTTTAAGTGATCTCTGCACCCAGTGTGGGGGCTTGAACTCACGATCCTGAGAACAAGTATCACATGCTCTACTGACTGAGCCAGCCAGGTGCCCCTGTTTTGAGAAATTTAAATATGGCCTGGGTATCAGGTTTGTAGAAATCAATGAAGATCACTCCCAAATGAGAATGAGTAAATATTCAAATATTTATTCTTTTAATTCTCAGGTTAGTTAACATACAGTGTAGTCTTGGCTTCAGTAGTAGAACCCAGAGATTCATCATTTACATACAATACCCAGTGCTCATCCCAACCGGTACCCTCCTTAATGCCCGTCACCCCTTTTTCCCCTCCCCCCATCAACCCTCAGTTTGTTCTCTGTATTTAAGAGTCTCTTATGGTTTGCCTCCTTCTCTGTTTTGTTTTTGTTTTTGTTTTTAATTTTTTAACCTTTGGGGCGCCTGAGTGGCTCAGTCGGTTGGGTGTCTGACTTCTGCTCAGGTCGTGATCTCTCAATTCATGGGTTCGAGCCCCACGTCGGGCTCTGTGCTGACAGCTCAGAGTCTGGAGCCTGCTTTGGATTCTGTGTCTCCCTCTCTCTCTGCCCCTCCCTCACGTACACTCTGTCTCTCTCTCTCTCTCTCAAAAAATGAATAAACATTGAAAATTTTTTTAATGTTTATTTATTATTTGAGAGAGAGAGACACAGAGCATGAGCAGGGGAGGGGCAGAGAGAGAGGGCGGGAGACACAGAATCTGAAGCAGGTTCCAGGCTCTGAGCTGTCAGCACAGAGCCTGATGCGGGGCTCGAACTCAGGGACCGTGAGATCATGATCTGACCTAAAAGTGGTCCTTCAACCAACTGAGCCACCCAGACGCCCCCCCCCCTTTTTTTTTTAATGTTTATTTATTTTTGAGAGAGAGCACGAGCAGGGGAGGGGCAGAGAGAGGGAGACACAGGATCTGAAGCAGGCTCCAGGCTCTGAGCTGTCAGTGCAGAGCCCGATGCGGGGCTTGAACCCACAAACCGTGAGATTATGACCTGAGCCGAAGTCGGAGGTTTAACTGACTGAGCCACCCCGGTGCCCTTGCCTCCCTCTCTGTTTTTATCTCATTTTTCTTCCCTTCTCCATATGTTCATCGGTTAAGTTTCTCAAATTCCATGTATGAGTGAGGTCATGTGATAAGTCTTTCTCTGACTGACTTTTTTTGCTTAGCATAATACCCTCCAGTTCCATCCAGGTTGTTGCAAATGGCAAGATTTCATTCTTTTTGGTTGTCGAGTAATGCTCCATTGTATATATAGACCACATCTTCTTTATCCGTTCATCCATCAATGGACATTTGGGCTCTTTCCATACTTTGGCTATTGTCGATAGCTCTGCTATAACCATTGGGGTGTATGTGTCCTTTCAAATCAGCACTCCTGTATCCTCTGGATAAATACCTAGTAGCGCACTTGCTGGGTCATAGTGTAGTTCTATTTTCAATTTTTTGAGGAACTTCCACACTGTTTTCTAGAGTGGCAAATATTTATTCTTGCTGTAGTGAGACCACCCCTGTCGATAATCGACTGAGTTTATCAAGTGAGGGAGCTGACAGCTTTATAGAAGAAAAAAGTGCCCTGATTGGAGACTGGTTGACACAGGAAGCAGGGACACCCTTTGTGGTTGGGTAGGGGGAGCATGTTTGGCTTTGTCTGGTTGGTCCAAAGGTGAAGGTGAGGGTCCGGGCAAAGATTAGGGGAGCGCTCGGTCATTAAGCTGATCCAGCCCTTCTGGGCTGATGGCTACACCACTTGGGGTTTCGTTTCCTGGTTATGGGTCGGAGCTCTCAGATATGTTCTGGCTCCTGTCCAGATTCAGTCTGCCAGGCTGTCCCAGAGCTTCTCAACCTGGCACTATTGTCACTTGGGGCCAGATAACTCTTCCTGGAGGGGTCTGACCCACAAACTGAGCTGCTCAGGATCCACTTGGGTACATGCCAGCGGCACCCTCCTCCCCCCTCCAGCGTCAGCCAAAAGTATCTCCAGGTGCTGCCAGATGTCACCAGGTGTGCGGCACCTGCCCCTGGTTGAGAACCCCTGTGTTACACCGGGATTTCTTGGGCTCAACAGCGTGCTGTCCACAATGTACATGAATTTCATCAATGGCACTTGAGTGAAGGAAGCCACACAGAAGGGTTCCCGCAGGATGATTCAATCACGTGAAGTGTACGACCAGGCAAAAGTCAAAGCAGCCTTCTGGGGTCGGGGGTGTCGTCGATGGCTTAGCAGGGGAGGCTGTGTATCCCCTCGGACCACAGCACACGCTGGAGTGGTTGCCTCTGGCCAGAGGAGAACGAGAATGAGAGGGAGAGAGACTGCAATCCTCTTAAAGCCCCGCCCCCAGCATGACATCTCTCTGTAAGGTGCTAGTTGGTGAGGAGTGCACACTGGAAAATGTGGAGCGGTTGGCTTGGCCACTGGCCCGCTCTGAGGCCACCCAGGTTCTGAAGCTCAGGATGGACCAGAGATGCCAGAACCCCAACGCTGCCCCTGTACAACCTGAGGACACCTTTGAGGGACAGGTGCACAGCCTTATGGGCATCTTCCTGCATGGGAGCACCAAGGCCAGGTCTGATGGGTAACAAGTGCATAATCCCACAGGCTCAGAATCTTACGTGTTCCTGACAAAGCACACAGTTAATGGGATCGTCTTTGGCTCATTCACAGATGCTACAAGCACAGGGAGAGAGTGGTTAGGAAGGAAGAAGGCCTGAGAATTTCCTTGGAAGGGCTTGTGGTGTTTCCATTGTCTTAGTAGAGGAGAAGCAAAAAAGAAAAAAAAAAAAAGAAAAGAAGAGAAGACAAAAATTGGAGAGGATTGGGGGACTGGAGATATTTGGGTGTTCAGGACATAAAATAATGGCTGGGGAGGTGACCAAAAAAAATAAATAAAAAGGAAAACTAGAAAGAAAAATAACCAACTTCCCACTTACTGACATTGGCTAAATCCTATTAGCGGAACAATGATGAAGAAAAGACAAAATCACAAAATCAAGACAGAAGAACCAGGAAAAAAGATAACTGCCCTTAGTAGTCCCATTATGTATATATGTATATCTTTATTGAGATATAATGAAAACATTTTTTCCTCCAGCTTTACTGAGATACAATTGATACATAACGTTGTGCAAGTTTAAGGTGTACACGAAGATGTTGATTTGTTACGTTTACGTATTGCAAAATGATGACCATCATGGCATTAGCTGATGTCTCCATGCTGTCATGATTGTTTTTTTTTTTTTGTGATGTAGATAGTATCACACTTCTGTGTCTTCTGATGACTTTATACATCCAGGTAGGCTCCATCCTAATCAAGACATGAAACATCACCATCCCCAGTAAGTTTTACTGCCTCTTTCTGCTTAATTCCACCACACGGGCATTTTTGTGTCTTTTTTTTCTTTTCATGGAGTATCATGGTTTTGAAATGCGTCCAGGTTGTGTAGATCTCATATCTGTCCCTTGTTTGGGCATCGTTGCAAATGACAATATGTAATGTTTTGTGTCTTGCTTCTCTCATAAGGCTCTTTGTGGTGATGTAGAACCAAAGGGATTAACAGTGAAACTTGCAGAAAGAATCTGTGATTCCAAAATGGGACAAAGGGAGTAGATATTAGGATCTTGACAGCAGCCAAAGTGGACTATTTTGTGGCCAGTGGAATGGTCTGGGAGAGCCTTCAAATTGGGGCATATGCGGAGTTGGAAGGAAGGTATTGGATGATCTGTGTAAACCAGGGACGCAGGGTAGGCACCATGAGAGAATCCTGGAGATGTAGCCATGTTTCTCTTGGAAGAGCTGGTCTTGAGGTCCACCCCAGCTGCATGCTCTTGTTCAGGTTTTGGTTTTTGCTGCATGTGCTTGTATTGGGCTTTCTTGAGTTTTGCTCTGTGGTTCTTGAACCAAACCTAAGGAGGAAAAGAGAGGAGCAACCGGTTGGTGAATCCAAAGGAGAGTCCACATGTTTTCATTTTACCCGATACCATGGACAGTGCTAGGTGAGCCCAGCTAGTTGTGCAACTCTGCTTCTCAGATCCTATAGCTGCAAACTCTCCCGACATATGTGAAAGGGAGCAGGAATGAGAGGTGGTGGGGACAGAAAGTGAGGCAAGGGGGGCACCTGGGTGGCTCAGTTGGTTGGGCGTCTGACTTCGGCTCAGGTCACGATCTCACTGCTTGTGGGTTCGAACCCTGTGTCGGGCTCTGTGCTGACAGCTCGGAACCTGGAGCCTGCTTCGGATTCTGTGTCTCCCCCTCTCTCTGCCCCTCCCATGCTCATGCTCATGCTCTGTCTCTCAATAATGAATTAAAAAAAAAAAAAAAGTGAGGCAGGGATCAAAACACCCAGAGCAGGAGAGACTGATGTCAGCACACTGAGGCTCATGGGCCAATTTTTACCTGCAACCGTGTTTTTGTATGGTGCATAAACTAAGAACAGCGTTGTTTGTGGTTTTTTTTTTTTAAGTTTTTATTTATTCATTTAAGTAATCCCTACACCCATCTTAGGGCTTGAACTCACCATCCCTAGATGAAGAGTTGCATGCTCTTCTGACTGAGCCAGCCAGGTGCCCCTAAGAACAGGTGTCACATCTTTAAATGGTTGAGAGAAAGAGAGGGGAAGAAAAAGCACAATAAGAATATTTGTGACCTGTGAAAATTATACGAACTTCCAATGTGTGTCTATAAAATTTTATGGGAATGCAGGCACATCCATTCATTTACTTATTGTTGATGGCTGCTTTCACGCTGTCCCTGCAGAGCTGAATAATTTTGGCAGACGTGACACAGCCCACAGAGTCTAAACTATTTCCTGCCTGGCCCTCTACAGAGAAAAGATTTGCAGATCCTTGCTCTAGGGGTTGGGAGGGAGGGTTTGGGGGTAAGAGTCTGGGTCTTTGGAATCTTGGAGACCAGAGTGGTATTAAGCTTCAGGAATTATCCTAGGGTCTCTGAATTTAGGGTATTCTGGGGAGGTGGCTTGGCAAGGTGAGGCTTTATTCTCCAACCTGGAGTACTGTCGGGGGGATCTCCAGTTTCGAGGCCATCTCCTTCTGCAGGCTGGGTGGGGGGTAAGGGTTCTGACTGAACAAGAATTCCAAGGCTTCCAGTTGGTCCTCAGTGAACATTGTTCGTTTCCTATGTGAATGCTTCTGGTGCTTTCCTGGGAGGGGAGGAGACAAAGGTACAGATGAAGTGTTTCGACAACTCTAAGACACAGGTGTAAGACACTTCCCTTCCTCAAACACCGGAACTCCTCCTCCCTGTGCACAGAGGTCAAGCTTGGCTCTCAGTCAGGTGACTGAGGGTCCCAGATATGTATGCATGGCGTGAATGACTTTCTGGTTCTGTTTCCTAAGCTTCATTTTGTCACAGCTGGTCTTCCATATACTCAGCATAGGAAAGCACTATATGTATTTAAAAAGATTTTGTTGTTGTTGTTGTTAACGTTTATTTTTGAGAGACAGAGAGAGAGAGAGAGGAGAGGTGTGAGCAGGGGAGGGGCAGAGAGAGGGAGACACAGAGTCCAAAGCAGGCTCCAGGCTCTGAGCTGTCAGCACAGAGCCCGACGCAGGGCTCGAACTCACAAACTGCGAGATCATGACCTGAGCCCAAGTTGGACGCTTCACTGACTAAGCCACCCAGGTGCACCAAGGATTTTGTTTTTAAGTAATCTTTACACCAAATGTGCAGCTTGAAGTTACAACCCTGAGGTCAAGAGTTGCATGCTCTACTGACTGAGCCAGTGAGGTGCCCCTGGAGAGGGTTATTTAAATAAAGATATTGTGGCTCCTGGGTGGCTCAGTCAGTTGAGCATCCGACTCTTGATTTTGGCTCAGGTCATGATCTCAGGGTCCTAGGATTGAACTCAGTGTGGAGACTGCTTGGGATTCTCTCTCTCTCCCTCTGCCCACTCCCCTGTTCACATTTTCTCTCTCTCTAAAATAACAATTAAAAAAAGGATCGCTTGTGTGTCGACTCCTAGATTGTGTGTGTGTGTGGGGAGGGGCAGACAGGTATAAGGGCAGTCTCTGTACCTTCTGCTCAATTTTGCTGTGAAACTATACTGCTCCAAAAATAGTCAATTAATAATAATAAAACATGGTTACTTTCATGGATTACATTAGTGAAGACACAGATATACACAAACTAAAAGTGTTAAAATACACAGTACTTTATGTAGTGCTAAGTACTCTATAGAGAAGCAAAATTCAGAACAGGGGATGAGGAATTTGAGTGTGTGTGTGGGGGGTTAGTTTTAATGACCAGTGAGCGAAGGTCTGTCTGGATGAGGTGAGGGATTGAGCCATGTACTTCCTTGCAGGAAGGGAAATGCAGACAGAGGGAACAGAATCCCTGAGGAGTGATGAAGAGATGAGTATTGCATAGAGAAGATGAGTGGAGAGGTGTTGAGAAATCAGTGTTTCAGGGAACAGGTCATACAGGGTCCTGTCAGGGAGGTGGACAGAGTGTGGGGGTCAGCTGGTTCCTGTAGCATCTAGCGCTTCTGGGTTCCTTGAGCTCAACAGGTTATCAGAAGAATAGACAATCGTAGGGGTCACTGGTTCTCTAGCATCTGGACTGATATTTCCGCGAGACAATAGATTTGGGATGAGGGCATCCAGTGACAGACAATGAGACAGAGTCTCCAGGAGTCCCAGCTTTGAGTCCCAGCATGGCACTGACCTTTAACACGTGTGTTTGCTCCTTCAGGGCTCAGAAGTTTCAAGTGTAGTTGGAGATGACTAAAGTCCCTCTCTCACAAGGCTACTGAGGATTCAATTAGGTCATGTCTGAAATGCAGGACTTAACATATCATGAGGCTTCAAGGAACGCACTGAATCTCTCACACACAGTGTATCGATGTCATTCTCCCATGCACAGGGTGCTTTCAACATGGTCCTCACCTCCTGGTGTTAACACCTTTGTGTACTTCCCATCCAACATGGTACCCGACTTGGTCAGCTTACAGAAATACCATGAGATGTCACTTCTGAGCTTACGAAAGTCTCTGTGCCTTCTGTCTTGGACACTTTCTCTCTTTTGGATCACTTGTTCCAGGGGAAGCCATATGGAACATCCCTACGGCAAGGCCCTCTTGGCAAGGATCTGAGGTCTCCAGAGGAAAGTCAGTGAGGAGCTGAGGCCTTTAGCCAACAGCTTTGTGAACGAGCCCTCTTGGAAGTGGATCAATCCTCCGGGCTCAGTGAAGTCTTAGATGACTGCATTCCTTGTTGACAGCTTGATTACAACCTCACGAGACCCCGGACTGAACTCCACTATGCATTTTTAACAATTTTATTGAGATAGAGTTGACGTATACTAAACTACATATTTAAAGTGTGCAATCTCAGTAAATTTTGATATACGTGTACTGACACGCTCATGAAATTATCTCCGCAATCAACACAATGCATATATCTATTTATCCTCCGTTTCCTCGGATCCCTTTCAAAGTCATCCACCTGATGTCCTCAGGTCATTGTGGCCTTGACTCCATACTTGTTAAGCACAATAAGACAAGATAAAGAAATAAAGAACAGAAAAAAGGAAAAGATGAATATAGGCCAAGTTCACTTATGAAAAAGTTTCAAAAGTCCTTAAAATACGTTAACTGAACCCAACATTGCTATTTTAAATAAATACATCAAGGGGCGCCTGGGTGGCTCAGTCG
This sequence comes from Panthera leo, assembly GCF_018350215.1. Lineage (NCBI taxonomy): Eukaryota > Metazoa > Chordata > Mammalia > Carnivora > Felidae > Panthera > Panthera leo. The sequence continues at coordinate 4,212,790 of NC_056693.1, forward strand.
GTTAAGTGTCTGACTTCGGCTCAGGTCATGATCTTGCGGTCCGTGAGTTCAAGCCCCGCGTCAGGTTCTGTGCTGACAGCTCAGAGCCTGGAGCCTGTTTCGGATTCTGTGTCTCCCTCTCTCTGACCCTCCCCCGTTCATGCTCTGTCTCTCTCTGTCTCAAAAATAAATAAACATTAAAAAAAATTTTAAATAAATACATCAAGAGCAAGTATGTTTTATCTCAAAGGATAGGATATTTATCAGAGCTTATCAGACTGTACAGGTTAAATATGTGAAGCTTATTATATGCCAACTATATCTCGATAAAGCTGTTAAAAGTAAAAAAATCTTAGGAACCAACTTGATTATTTATATTTATAGGACTCTACACCCAACAATGGCAGAAATTAAGTATTCTTTCCAGTACATATGGAACATTCATCCGGATAGAGCATATGCTGGGCCCCAAACCAAGTCTGAAAAAATTTTAAATGATTTAAATCATACAAAATATGTTCTCTGAACATAGGAGTTAAGATAGAAATGTGTAACAAAAATAACTGTTAACATCTCTCCTCCAGTGTCTGAGATTAAACACATTTCTGAATCAAACATGGGACAAAGAAGAAATCAAATGGTGTTCGGTCAACTGGATATCCTTACAGGAAAAAAAAATGAACTTCAACCTTTATCGTGAACCATATGCAAAAAATGAGCTACGGGTAGATTTCAGACATAAATATAAAGCCTAACTCTAAAACTTCTGGAAGAAAACATCAGAGAAAATCTGAGACCTTGGGTCAGACAAAGGTGTCAACAGCACAGAGTATAAAAGTAAAAATCGAACTGGGGTTTACAAAGATGAAAAAGTTTGCTCTTCAAAAGACTGCGTTGAGAAAATAGACAATGGGGCACCTGGGTGGCTCAGTTAAGCCTCCGACTTCGGCTCAAGTCACGATCTCATGGTTTGTGAGCCTCAAGTCGGGCTCTGTGCTGACAGCTCAGAGCCTGGAGCCTGCTTTGGATTCTGTGTCTCCTTTTCTGTCTGCCCCTCCCTTGCTCATGCTCTGTCTCTCAACAGTAAATGTTAAAAAGAAGAGGTGAGTACATAATGGAAGAAAATATTCATAATACATGTGTCAAATTCATATCCAGAATATACAAAGAATTCAATGACCTAACAATTCTGTTCCTAGTAAAAACACCACACGAAGGCTTGTATGTGAATGTTCCTACCAGTTTTATTCATAGTAGCTAAAAATTTGGGATAACCCAACAGTATTCATCATACAGCAAGTAATGGATAGCCAAATTGTGTTGTATTCATACAATGGAATAGTACTTCTCCACTAAAACAGAATGAGCCACTCATACAACACGAACGTATCCCAAAAACATGCTGGGCAAAGGCAGGGGCACGCACAGAAGAGCACATACTCTGTATGTTGATTTATAGGCAATACTAGGCAAGCGAAGATAATCTGTAGGGCAAGAAAGCAAATCACATGGTGCCTGAGGCTAGTGGTCCCCGTGTTGTGTGTGGGGACAGGGTTGGGGATGATGAGCACAATAGGATGTGAACTGTTTTAGGGTGATGGAGATGTTCTGTGTTTCCACTGGGGTGGCGGTTCATAGGCATGTACACTTGTCAAAACTTACTTTTAAGTGTGCACGTAAAAATGGATAGACTTTAATCATAAATTGCACATCCATAAAGTTGATCTTTGTAACCCCCAAAAAGAAGATCTTGGCAAATCAGGGCGCAAAGCCGTCTTGCCACGCTCTCTGAAAGTTATATATTAAATCCTTCTAGCAAACACTGTACTTAATGGAAAAACATGTGCATTTCTGTGGAGTCAGGAACATGAAAGGGACATCTATAAGCACCGTGACAGTGTAATCTAGTTCCATTATAAGGAAAGAAAAAAAAATATGTAAGATCAGAAGGGAAGAGATAAAACGGATTCTCTGTAGGTAATCTTATTTACTAGAAAAGCCAACAGAATTCCAACAGAAAACCCAACAGGTAAGGGCTTTTAGAGCTATTGAGAGTTAAGCAGTTTTTCTAGTTAGAAGACCTATAACATTTCTCTGTACCAGCCATGTTCAGCTGGAAACAAAATTGGAAAAGCGAAAGACGACATTCACAAAAGCAGCCCAAAACTCCCAAGATACCTACAAATTACTGAGAGAGGACAGAAGACTGAGGGCCTTCAGTGAGAAAGTCACAGCTTAAAACCATTTGAGGACACTTTCTGAAGACTTATCTTTATGACCTCTGAGCAGGGAAGGATTTCGACATGCGACACATGAGTAAACCATGAAACAAGCAAAGCTACATTTGACTACCTTACAATCAAGAAATGCTATTCAAAGTTTCCTTAACAGAATGAAACAAAGTGGAAGAAGGTAAATGGATAAAGAAGATGGGGGGTGGGGGGAGGGTCAGAAACATGAAAGGGATATGACAGAATGGAATATCATTCATTCCCGCCATTTGCAACAACATGGATGGACCTTGAGGGTGTTATGTTAAGTGAAATACATCAGAGAAAAGACAGGTACTGTATGGTACCACGTATATGTGGAATCCATAAAAGATGAACTTGTAGAATCAGCGTACCATGGTGGTTGCCAGGCACGGGGGTGGGCAGTGCAGGTGGTGGTAGTGGTGGGTGGGTTGGGGAGATGTTCCAGGTTGCAAACTTGTGACAAGTAGATGAGTAAGGCCTCTGTAGATTGAATACCCAGCACAGTGATTAGAGTCAACAGTACTATATTATACACTTAAAAATGGCTAAGTGACTAGATCTTTTGTTTTGGGAGAGAGAGCGCGAGTGCGAACCTGAGCGGTAGAGGGACAGAGAGAATCTTAAGCACCTGCCTGCCCAGTGCGGAGCCCAACGCAGAGCTCAATCTTATGACCCTGAGATGAAGACTTGAGCTGAAACCAAGAGTCGGACGCTTACTGGACTGAGTCAGGCAGGCGCCCCACTGAGTGACCAGATCTTAAATGTTGTCGCCACAGAAAAGAAAATGATAATTATGGGTTGTGATAGAGGTGTCAGCTAACACTGTGGTGCTAATCGTATTGAAATACATAAACGTATCAACACGTTGCACACCTTAAACTCACACGATGTTATGTATGTCCATTATTCCTCGAAAACAAACATCCTTAACCCTCGCAGCGTGCCAGACGCTTTTCTGGGTGCTTTGTGAATACCAGCTGACTCGATTCTGACTTTTCCCCACGTGGTTGGTACAGATGGGGAAACTGAGGCACGGGGAGACCAGATGATGGGTTTGAGGCTGTGCTGTGCTCCATTTTTGGAGAACCAGTGGCCAACACGTGTAGTTTATTGAACTGGGCTCCAGCGTTCATGACAGAGGGTTCTAGGGCTCCTGTTTTTGTTCTGTAAGCTTGGAGCAAGCATATCATCCCCTGCAACATTAACTTTTTATTTTATTTTTATTTATTTTTAAATGTTTATTTTTGAGAGAGAGACCGAGTGTGAGCAGGGGAGGGGCAGAGAGAGAGGGAGGCAGAATCTGAAGCAGGCTCCAGGCTCTGAGCTGTCAGGACAGAGCCTGACGCAGGGTCAGACCCACAAACCGTGAGATCATGACCTGAGCCACCCAGGTGCCCCATCAATGTTATCTTCAAAATGGAGACTTCTAGCTGTTACTACTTTATTATTTTTTAAAGAAGACATCTCTACACCAAACGTGGGGCCAGAACTCAAAACCCTGAGATCAAGAGTTGCACACTCTACTGGCTGAGCCAGCCTGGCATACCAGGTTGTAGTCACTTTAAAAGATTTTAATGTTTGGGGCGCCTAGTGGCTCAGTTGGCTAAGCATCCGACTTGGGCTCAGGTGGTGATCTCGTGGTTTGTGAGGTTGAGCCTCGCGTCGGGCTCTGTGCTGACAGCTCAGAGCCTGTAGCCTGGTTCAGATTCTGTGTCTCCCCTTCTCTGACCCTCCCCTGTTCATGCTGTCTCTCTCTGTCTCAAAAACATTTAAAAAAAAATTTTTTTTTTAAGATTTTAATGGTTGATTGTGCCTGAAAGTGGTTTAGCACAAGCCCTGATTTCCAGATTTCTTGGCTAAGCTCCCATTGTGTCACTTAATCATCCCAGTGGGGATCAGAGGCTCTATTTCTGAAGGATGAGAGGCATTATGTCATAGGTGACCAGGGGAAGATTTGGAATTCAAAGGCAGAATTGGGGGGCGGTGGGAAGCCTGGGTGGCTCAATCGGCTGAGCATCCGACTTTGGCTCAGGTCAGATCTCACGATTCGTGGGTTCAAACCCTGTGTTAGGCCCTTTGCTGTCAGGGTAGAGCCAGCTTAGGACCTCTATCCTCTGTGCTCTCTGTCCCCCCCCCCCCCCCAACACACAAATAAATAAACATTAAAAAAATAACAGTGAACTGGGTTTCCCTCTGATTAGTTTTGTCCTCTGATAGCCTCACCTCCACCATCCTTCTCAGCTGACTCTGTCACACATTATCTTTCAGTTCACATCCCTCTGGCTTACCTTTAGGAGGGACCCCTGGGTCTGACATCCTGAGATCTAGATGGGTTTCCATGCTCTGCTCCTGTGACAAGAGCTGGCAAATGAGGCATCTCGACTTAAATACCTCCCTCGACAGCCACACCCTGGTCCCACCCCTCCACCTTTTAATATCTTTCCCTCTCCATCCATTAATCCGATCCCTGGGTCCTTGAGCCCCCCAGTCCTGTGCCATCTGTCTGATGTGGCATCCACACCCCAGCAGCAGCATCACCTGAGATCTTACTAAGCAGAATCAATACATAGTGGTGCAAGGGTACGAACTTCCAGCTATAAGAGTAACAGGTTCTGGTAATGCACAGCATGGTGACGAGAGCTCCTAATACCGTATTATAGACTTGATGCTGAGGGGGTAGATCTTACGGGTTCGCACCACAAAAGAAATGTAGGTGATGTGATGGGACGGAGGTCTTAAATGCCACTCTGGCCGCGGTCGCGTTGAAACTAGTTGTACACTTGAAACGTCCTCATGCTATGTGTCCGTCACATCTCTGGGGAACTAGAAGAAAATGCAGATTCTGCCAAACTGGAGCCTGAGTCTGCATTTCGCAGAGGAACCGGGCTGTGCTGTAGATCAGTGTCTCTGAGGGTCGCCTGGACCATTTGCTACAACAGGGGTTGCTGGGACCAGCACCCAGTGTTTCTGGTTCAACAAGGCTGGACTGGGGCTTGAGGATTATCGTACCTCATGAGTTCCCAGGTGAGGGTACCTCCGTGATGGGGTCTGGGAGGGTGTCTCTGGTTGCTTGGGGAGCACTTATGTGTTCTTTAGCGGTTAGTCTGTGCCTGACATCCTTCTAAGCACCTGCATATCCTAGTTTATTTAATCCACTTGCTCTCATTTTACAGATGAGGAAACAGACAAAAGGCAAGTTTAATAGACTTGGCCAATGTCCGGTAACCAGTAAGTGTCAGAGGCAGTATTTTTACCAGGCGTTCATGCTCCAATGACCCTGCTGTCTGTGACCAGCGAGGTGCTATTGCCCCTAAGTCCAGTTGGGGGAGCCAGAGGGCCCGCAAGTGAGCAAAGAAAGCCCCGACTTCATGGGATCATTGCGTAGAAAGAAACAAACATACTGAAATAAAGGGGCTAAATGAAGATACTTTAGAAACAGTACTTCTAGTAAGCCTACATCTTGTAACTAGATTTCTGCCTGCCTTTTTTTTTTTTTTAATTTTTTTTTTTTTTAACGTTTTTATTTATTTTTGAGACAGAGAGAGACAGAGCATGAACGGGGGAGGGTCAGAGAGAGAGGGAGACACAGAATCTGAAACAGGCTCCAGGCTCTGAGCAGTCAGCCCAGAGCCCATCGCGGGGCTCTAACTCACGGATAGTGAGATCGTGACCTGAGCCCAAGTCGGCCGCTTAACCGACTGAGCCACCCAGGCGCCCCTGCCTGCCTTTTGTCTTGGGTTTTGTATTCTGGACCGGAAAGCATCCAGCCAACTTTCCTATCATTTCAGCAGTAAAAAAAAAAAAAAAAAAAAAAAAAAAAAATCCGCCTAATGAGACATGATGATCGGATAATGAGAAATAATCACATCATCATCATCCGATAATCAGCATCATCTCTGATGAACTGGAGTAACAAATAAGGTACCCGAGAGGCAACGAATACATCTTCAGTGGTGAATCCAACACACCAATAATTTAAAAGCCCTAATTTCATCTCGTAGTGTCAGAAACCACTTTGAAAAGGGCCTCCGTTCTGCTTTCTTTTTATGGATTTGCCTATTAGGGACATTTCACACAATGGGATCATCCACTACATGACCTCTTGCCTCTTAGTGTTCACTGAGCATGTTGTTTTCAGAACCCTTGTATCTGTGGCTGAATTAGACTCCAGTGCATGGATATACCATAATTGGCTTATTCATCTGTTGATGGATGGATGGGCTGGCGGCAGAGAGAATGGAGAGTAAGTGTGTAACGAGCACAGGGATTATCTGGGGGTTAATGAAAGCGTTTCGAAGCTAGATACAGGTGGTGGTTGTACGACATTGTGCGTGTACTAAATACTGCTGAGTTGTTGACTTTAAAATGGTTAATTTTGGGGGTGCTTGGCTGGTCCAGTCAGTGGAGCGTGCAACTCTTGATCTTGGGGTCGTGAGTTTGAGCCCTACGTTGGGGGTACAGATTGCTTTTATTTTTTTATTATTATTATTTTTTAATTTTTTTAAGATTTTTTTTTTTAATCTTTATTTTTGAGAGAGAGACAGAATGTGAGCAGGGGAGGAGCAGAGAGGGAGGGAGACACAGAATCTGAAGCAGGCTCCAGGCCCCAAGCTGTCAGCACAGGGCCTGACGCGGGGCTTGAACTCACGAACCGAACCGTGAGATCATGACCTGAGCCGAAGTCGGATGCTCAACCGACTGAGCCACCCAGGCGCCCCTACAGATTGCTTTTAAAAAAAATCTTAAAAATAAAACAGTTGGGGCACCCGGGTGGCTCAGTCAGTTAAGTGTCTGACTCTTGATTTTGGCTCAGGTCGTGAAATCTTCATCGTGGGATTGATGTGTCCCACTTGGCATGAGAACAGAATTTGCTTGGGATTCTCTCTCTTTCCCTCTCTCTCTGCCCTTTTCCGCATGTTCTCTCTCTCTCTCTCTCTAAATAAACTTTAAAAATAAAATAAAATGGTTAATTTTATGTTAAGTGCATTTCACCTCAATACAAAAAAAAAGCCACTAAGAAAGTCACATAAAGTCCACTTGTCAGAGGTACAATGGCATGCATTCCCTCAAGCTGTTACCATCAGTCTAGTCAAAGGGGCTAAAGCCATAGCTTGCTTGTTTCTGTCCTTGGGTACAATTTTTACCCTTTCTTGGGAAAGGGCCAACTGCTATAGGTTGACCTCAGGAGGACCTAAATGCTATAGAAAACTTTTTTTAAAGACATTTTTATTTATTAATGTATTTACTAATTTTTTTTAATGTTTACTTTTGAGAGAGAGAGAGACAGAGTGCAAGTGGGGGAGGGGCAGAGAGGGAGACACAGAATCTGAAACAGGCTCCAGGCTCTGAGCTGTCAGCACAGAGCCCGACGTGGGGCTTGAACTCACAGACCATGAGATCATGACCTGAGCTGAAGTCGGATTATCAAGGAACTGAGCCACACAGGTGCCCCTGTTTTTTTTTGTTTTTTTGTTTTTTTGTTTTTTTTTTTAATAAAGGGGGCGCCTGCCTGGCTCGGTGGGAAGAGCGTGCAGCTCTTGATCTCGGGGTCATCAGTTTAAGTCCCAAGTTGGGTGTAGAAATTACTTTAAAAAATATTTAAAAAAAAAAAAAAAGGAAAGATAATCTTTATATTCCAAATCTTTATTGAGGTAGCTCATGCCTTTTTAGAGGTTTCACTACACTTTATGTTTTCTTTATTTTACTTCATATTTTAAATTTTTATTGTATTTTATATTTTATTTTGTTTTTATTTTAAATTTAATTTTATATTTTATATACTCATATATATATGTATATATTTTAAGTTTACTTATTTTGAGAGACATACAGAGTATGAGGGAGGGGCAGAGAGAGGGGGGAGAGAGCGAGAATCCCAATCAGGCTCAGCACTATCAGCACGGAGCCCGATGTGGGGCTCGAACTCACGAACTGTGAGATCAGGACCTGAGCTGAAATCAAGAGTCGGACGCTTAGCTGACTGAGCCACCCAGGCGACCCTTGTCTTTTATATTTTTTATTTATTTTTTTAGAGAGACAGAGCACAAGAGGGGGAGGGACAGAGAGAGGGGGGAGACACAGAATCTGAAGCAGGCTCCAGGCTCTGAGCTGTCAGCACAGAGCCTGATGCAGGGCTTGAACCCATGAGCTGTGAGACCACGACCCAAGCCTAAGTGAGGTGCTTAACCAACTGAGCCACCCAGGTGCCCCTACAATTTTTTTGTTTTACTTTTATACTTTATTCATGTAATTTTGTATCTTATTGTATATTTTATATTTTATTTATTTACTTCGGCTGGGTACAGTGTACTGTATTAACAGCACACGACTGGGTAGCTCTCCCTATGACTCTCCCCTGCTCCAGGGCGTCTGGGAAGGACAATATGAAGGAAGGGAGATTCTCTGTGTCTGTGACTGAATTGGGGCAGCTGAGGGCCTCTCTCTTCCTTTTGAGCTCTTGCTGGGGCTGGAGGTCCAGGGCTTTTGTGCCTTGGAGGCCACACTGCAGTCAGATTTACTATCGTCCCAGGAAATGAGCCTAATGTGGTGCCAGAACTGGCAACAGAGGTGGAAGACCAGGTGTCCCTACTAAAGACGCAGGGGACACCCTGCTCTGTGCTGCCCAGGATGCCCCCTAGGGGGCCCTCTGATGCTGACTTCACCACCCTGTTGATGTCACCATACTGAACAGCTTCAGAAGGACCCACGCTGGCTGTGGGGACACAGAAGGTCATGAGCGAGCTTCCCATTCAGCCCAGGGATGAGTCTGCCAACAGCCTTGACGGTCCCTGCAGAAGCAGGGATGTTATTCTGGGCAGCCCCTCCCTCATTATGCCCCAGCTTCCCAGAGGGGCTGTCCATGGTCTTCTGGCTGGCTGTGATGGCAGGGACTGCGGTCGTGAGTCCTTCCACGATGCCACAGTTGTCATGGATGACCTTGGCCTGGAGGGGCCAAGTAGTTGGTGGTAAGGGAGGCCTTGCTGACGACCTTCAGGGAGCTGTCCTCATTCTCATGGTTCACACCCATTACAAAGCATGAGGCGTGTCAGCAAATGGGGCAGAGATAATGACCCTCTTAGTTCCACTCTTCAAGTGAGCCCCAGCCGTCTCCAGGGCAGTGAGGACACTGGCTGACTCCACAACTTATTCAGCATAGGGTTCACCCCATGTGATACTCTTGATCCTGGAAGATGGACATGGGCTTTCCGTTGATGACAAGGCTTGACTGTGCCACTGAGCTTGCCTTGGGTGGGGTCATTGCAACACGTGGACCATGTAGTTGAGGTCAGTGAAGGGGTCATTGATGGTGACAATATCCACCTTACCAGAGTTAAAAGCAGACCTGGTGACCAGACGCCCAATACGCTCAAATCCATTTACTCTGACCTTCACCGTTGTGTGAAAGTCACACATCTCAGAGACGCCACTGGCACCACACAAGATTTGGCTGCCTGTCACCTGGGAGGAGCAGAGGGTCTAAACTTTTAAAATTAAATGGTTTCAGAAATTCCACCTGAGTCTGAAAAAGTATACCTCAGGGATAAGCCTGCAGCTTCAGGGAGAGACAGGAAGACATTAATGAATTTGAGTTAGTAGTGTTTTTCAACCACGGCTGCTGTATATTGTCATCCTAGGCTAGAGTTTTTAAAAATGCCCGGGGCTCCACCCCAGGGTCAGGTCAATCAACTCAAATCTCTGCAGGTGGGGCCTCAGCATAAAGATTTGCATGCAATCCTCAAGTGGTTCCTGAGCACTGGTAGGGTTGGAAATTGTTTAGCTCAGTCTCCACCTGGGAGAGGAGGATTCTACTGCCATCTAGTGGGTGAGAGGCTAAGGATTGATGCTAAACATCTCACATTGCACACAACAACAAAGCCCCCACAACAAAGAATCACCAGTCTCCAAAGGTAAAGGTCAGTAGTAACAAGGTTGAGAAACTCTGCCTTAGACTGTATCAACCACCGTACTTCCTTGGTGAGGCTCTCTTCCCCCATCTTATTACTTCTTTCTATAGACTGAACCCTGTAATTTTCTTCCATCACATAGTCACATGGCTTCTCTCCCTTCATCCAAATCTCTGCTAAGATATCACCTCCTCGAAATAAAAATAAGCGGGGCCCCTGGGTGGCTCAGTCAGTTGAGCGTCTGACTTCAGCTCAGGTCATGATCTCGCAGTTCGTGAGTTAGAGCCCTGCATGGGGCTCTGTGCTGACAGCTCGGAGCCTGGAGCCTGCTTTGGATTCTGTGTCTCCCTCTCTCTCTGCCCCTCCCCCGTTCATGCTCTGTCTCTCTCTGTCTCAAAAATAAACATTTAAAAAAAAGAAAAAAGAAAAATAAGCACAACACCCCCTCCATCCCCAAATCAAAACAAGTAAATGCTCTCCCTAAGCATCCTATCTTAAAAAGCACCCATCAGTCTTCATTCCTGTGTACTGTCTTATTTTTCTTTAGCATATTTATTATTTCTTGACACTAAATTTTTAAGTTTTTAAAATGTTTATCTATTTTTGAAAGAGGGAGACAGAGCATGAGCGGGGGAGGGGCAGAGAGAGAGGGAGACACAGAATCCAAAGCAGGCTCCAGGCTCTGAGCTGTCAGCACAGAGCCCTACACAGGGCTCGAACTCACAGACCATGAGATCATGACCTGAGCCGAGGTCAACGCTTAAGGGACTGAGCCACTCAGGCGCCCCTTGACGTTAAATTTTATATCTCTTCATTGCCTGGCTCATTTACTGGACTGTAGTATCTTTGAAATCAGGGTCTTTTTTATTCCTCATTGAATTCACCCATTTATTCAACGTATATTAATTGGCTGATTCTACGAGTTACTGCTGTAGACACCAGAGACACAGAACACACATGAGTTTATAGTTTAAGGAGATTGCATCACATTTTATGGGGGAATGCATCTAAAGTACTGGAATGTTCTAAGCTAATTCAAGTAGTCAATTAACTCATCCATGCACTTTTCAGTAATCGATTCAGCTCCTTAGGTCAAGTATCTCGAAGTGCCATCATCCTCATGGAGGCTCCCCTGCCCCGGTGGGGCACTTACTGGTAAGTTAATAAACATGCAGAAATTTGGAGCACCTGGGTGGCTCAGTTGGTTCAGCATCTGACTCTTGATCTCAGCTCAGGTCTTGATTTCAGGGCCTTGAGTTCAAGGCCCATGTTGGGCTCCACGGGAGCCTACTAAAAACAAACATACAGAAATTCATATATATTTTTTTTAATTTTTTTAACATTTATTTATTTTTGAGACAGAGGGAGACAGAGCATGAACGGGGAGGGTCAGAGAGAGGGAGACACAGAACCTGAAACAGGCTCCAGGCTCCGAGCTGTCAGCACAGAGCCCGATGCGGGGCTCGAACTCACGGACCGCGAGATCATGACCTGAGCCGAAGTCAGACGCTCAACCGACTGAGCCACCCAGGCACCCCCAGGAATTCATATTTTTAATGTTTATTTTATTTTTGAGAGAGAGAGCGCGAGGGGTGGGGGGCGGGCAGAGAGAGAGAAAGGGAGACACAGAATCCGAAGTAGGCTCCAGGCTCTGAGCTGTTAGCACAGAGCCTGGCGTGGGGCTCAAACTCACGAACCATGGGATCATGATCTGAGCCAAAATCGGGAGTCAGATGCTCAACCAACTGAGCCACCCAGGCACCCTAAGAGAAGGATATATCCTGATGCATGTTCTAGGTTCTAATCTTCCCCAAATAATTGGTACCCAAAAGACCACTTAAGATGACTCTGTTAGGAAAGTCTCGCCCAACTCATTTCTAGGGTGACATAAAGGCTGCTGGTTTTGGGTGGACCCAGAGCAAGACTAGGTCCTGCAATCTGTCCAGGCTGGTGGTACAGGGTCCTTGCTCCTGTTCCAGCGGGTCCAGCCACGTGTAGTGGTATCTGTGGTAGTGACGACACTCCAAGGAATGTTTGGCAAGCATCGGTTACAGAATGTTCACAGAGGGATTCTAGGGTTCTGGAGCACGGCCATCCCTTCTGCAGCAGAATCCCTCACTCCTGGGATGAATCGCGGCTGAACCCTAGTCAATCCTGAATGGCTCTGAACATGAGACATCAAGGGGCCACACAGCCAGAAATGCCCATCATGCTCTGGGTGCGGTTAGACCCTCGGCGGATCGGGTCCCGTATTGGATGGGTGTGGCAGCCATTACTTGTACCTTGGAAGAGGCACGTTGAGGAATCGAGCTGAGAAGGTCCAGAACACCCAGGTAAGTTACACAAGAAGAATTGGCCTCAGGTCCCGGTGTTTCAAACCCAGTTACATTGGTGCCTCTTCTTGACCTCACACTATGGTCTTACGGGGTTTCCTATGAGCAGCTGAGAGAGGACGAAACTCCAGCCTGGCTCACAGGTGGGTCACGTGCCCCCATGGATGTCCACTGACACCTCAGTGCTTCTCAGAGGTGGCCCTGTGGTGGTGATAGGGAATTAGCCCAGCGGCCAGAGCTGTGAGAGGTGCCCACGGCTTCCCACTTTGTACGGACAGAGACGTGGCCTGAGATCGGGTTAGATATGCACTTGTGGGAAATGGAACATGGACCAGCTTACTGGTCAGTGAAGGGAAGAAGGCTGAAAGATGGAAGTCTAAGTGGTCTGTGGACGACGTACGTCAATGACCTATGAAGAGACACACAACACATGTAGAACGTTGTGTCTCGTGTTAATGACCTCCAGGGAGCACTCGTCAGCGAGAAGTCCCTCAACAACCAGGTAGAGAGGATGTTCTACCTAGTGGGTATGTTGGAGTCTCCTTCCTCAGACCTGTGTTTGATAATGAGCCCTGATAACGGGATCTTACAAAACACCACCTCAGACTGGGGGATTCATTTTGTGCTGAAATGGCTCATCAGTATGTGCATGACTATGGAAACCACTGTTGATGTCATATGTTGCATTATATACAGAGCGAGCTGCCACAATGGGATGACGGAATGGCCTGGAAACAGCTCTGCTCAGGTGCCAGCTGAGGGATAACAGCCTGTGGGGGTGGGGTGCTGTCCTGCAACATGCAGTATATGCATTAAACTAACAACAATCAGTATAAGGTGCCGTGTCCCTATCAGAATGCACAAGTCTAGCCATCAAGGGGTGAAAAGAAGAGTCGGCTTTTGTCACTCCCACTTCTAGGGACTCACTTGAAGAATTTGTGCTTCCTGACCCCCCAACCTTCGGACCTGTTGGATGAGGTATCTTCATTTTCAGAAGGGCAACACTTTCATCAGGAATCAGAAACCAGTCCCTGCCTGGTTACTTTGGGCTTTCTGTGCTGATTAACCAGTGGGCAGAGAAATGAGTTAGTTCACAGGCATGGATAGCCCACCATGATGACTACCAGACCAGGGACTAGGGTCACTGCTACATAATGAGGTCACGAACACATGTGTCTGGGACCCAGAGGTGTGCCCTACAGTCATGGGTGAAAGGAACTTGCAACCCAATAAAAGCAGTCACTGAGATAACCCTCAGGGATGGTGAAAGACTCATGTGATCAGAGATTTTCAGTACCCACATCAAACTTCATCAATAATTCCAAGGATACAGATAATTGCAAGACACAGGCAAACACGGGGAAAGTCTGAGACAGCCAACACAGCCGCTCAGGCCCTTCCTTGTCACATCAGAATGACACTTGGCCCTGAATTAAGATTCGAAGTCCTTATTTAAATGATGTATATTGGGGCCTCATGTACACAAAGGTGTTTGTTCCTTTGATCAATGAGTTTCTCTCCCCCCCCACACACTCTGAGTAAATAGCAGACATGTTTTCCAATGGCCCCCGCCCTGTAAACCCATAAATCCCAGGTTTGTTTACTATAAGCCAGCTAGAAAGACCAGGTATATCCTATTAAAAGTATTTCATAGATAAGGAGTCTAGTTTGGTTTCCTCTAATACCTCGGGGAGGAGGTCTGATTAGCATGTTCATAAGTCAGGATAGGAAGAGTGGATTACAGACCAGCTGCTAATGCCTTCCTAGCAGCCCACGATTCAGACCTCTTAGAAACGAAGTCCCCAGTTGCCCTACTGGACAAATGACTTAGACAAGATATGGTGCTGGCCCACCACAGGAATCCAGAAGGTGTCGGGCAGAAGGAGAGATGAATAATAGAAGTGGTCTTGGGTCCGAGGTACAATGGGGACTATGGCTGCTTCCACTGTCATACTGAAGTCAGAATTTTGTAGATGGTGGCAGGATCCTTGAAGCCTCAACCACTGGGTGGACTCCATGTGGAAGTGAGTATATCTGAGAAGGTGCAAGGGTTGTGCCTTGGCAGAAGTCGACCTCCTATCTCTTTGGTGCACCTCTAAAGTCAGTCTGGGCTTCAATGGTCTTGTACAAACACAGATTCCCCTTATTCTGCCATAGTCTTATCTCAGCCATGGGCCACTCATCCTTCTGTATTTGTCCCTAGAGCCTTTTCTGACGCTGTTCACCCCATAGAAAATAATGGCCTATGAAGCTTCTGGCTTCATCAGTTAAACATCTGTCTCTTGATTTCAGCTCAGGTTATGATCTCATAGTTCGTGAATTTGAGCCCTGCACTGGGCTCTGTGCTGACAGTGCTGAGCCTGCTTGGGATTGTCTTTCTTTCCCTGCCCCTCCCCTGCTCATGCTCTCTCTCAAAATAAACTTAAAAAAAGAAAAAAGAAGAAAGAAAATAATGGCTCAGAACTGCATAAAGTCAATTCCTCTGAGGAAAACCCCCAAGTCAGTGAGGGAGAGGGGTTAAATTTAGTACATAAATGCCCCAACCTCCCGTCTTTCTGGCAGGGTATTATATGAGGCATCATATATGCTTTTCAGAAGGGATGAAGGCCCCCCTCATTGCTCACACCATGGATTTCAATAACTTACCCTTATGTTGGGTCCCCTGCCTTCCCCTATCTTACTCTCCCTACTACGTCCCTCTTGTTTTGGGGGATCGTTTTCCAAATAAACATCTTGAACTCACGTCCTTGTACCAGGCTCTGATTTGGGGAATCCAGATTAAGGCAGTATCGTTCTGAAAAACAGGATGAGGAAGAGACGCAAGAAACAGGCAGAAGTGGGAGATCTTCCCCCTAAAAATAAACAAACATTCAAAAAAACCCCAGATCAACAGAACAAAAAATCACCCGTTGCCACACTTTATGGCATAACAAATGGATCTTGACTCTCTCTTTCCTCATCCACAAAAAGCAAATACAAATGATTTACAGACCTAAAATCAGAAGGCACAACAGTAGGGTTTTAGAAGACAACATACAAGGACATATTTTTTGCGATCTAGGAGTAAGCTAAGATTTATTAAAAAGGCCAAAAAATTATTAATAGTGAAGATACACAAATTAAATTATATTAAGGACCACTGTTCTTTAAAAAAGCGAAACACCATTGACAAAGGGGAAAGGCAGTCCACAGCGTGGGGAAAGATACAGGCAACGGCATACGAAGAGTTCTTGTAAATCACTACGAAAAGAGATAAATCGGTACAAAAATGAGCAAAAGACGGAGACAAAAGAGGGAGTGACCTCGGCATCACGGCAGCGAAGGAAAAGCCTCCTTTTTACCCCCCTTAACAACGGGTTAGACACCCGTCCAGGAACGGAGGCGCCCCCGTGGGTGCTGCGCGATCCGGAAGGAGGCCTGCGCACCTGCGCATGAGGTGACGGGCACCTGCGGAGCCAGCAAGTGTTGGGGAAGCCAGGAGAGTGCAGACCAGGGCAGAGTCTCGCCAGCAGCGAGAATCTGCACGAGCGCAGGTTTCCGGGGGGGACTCGGCGGCAGCGCCCTCGCGCGCGGGGAAAGGAGAGCGGCACGGGGGGCGCCCGGCCATTCGGAGCGCAGGACGCCGCGGCGCACGGTGGGACCTCCCCTACCAGGGGAGGAGGGATCCTGGGAGAGACGGCAGATACAGATTTCTGGGGCCTTGGAAGGGAGAGACTTTGCGCCAATCCCAAACCTCTCCCAGCTCTGAGCGCCTACGAGCGCGCAGCAGCCGGTCCCGCGGACCCGGAGCGCGCTCGGAGATCCGACCGCGCGTCGGCTGGGAGAGACCGCAGCTGGAGCTACAGCGCCACCTTCCGGAACACGAGAGAACGCTTTCCAGGATACGGCCTGCTGAGTCCTTAAGACATCCATCCCATTAAAGCTTTTGAATTGGGCCGCAGGAGAGAACAAGAGTGGGACAGGTGCACCCATACAAAGTCAGAAGACCCCAGACGGTAAAAGTGCCATCGAATAGAATGCCCCATCCGAAGGTCACTCGCGCATTTTTTTTTTTTTTTTTTTTTTTTAATTTTTGAGAGAGAGAGACAGAGCATGAGCAGAGGAGTGGCAGAGAGAAAGAGAGTGAGACACGGAATCCGAAACAGGCTTCAGGCTCTGAGCTGTCAGCACAGAGCCCAATGCGAGTCTCCAACTCACTAACGGAACCGTGAGATCATGACCTGAGCCAAAGTCAGAGGCTTAACCCACTGAGCCTCCAGAAGCCCCTAGGTGAATAGGTTTTTAAGAGAACAAACAGGAGATAAGAAACTTTGTGATAGTGTTTGCCTGTGCAGGCGTGAGCGGTCTTTCCATCGTCAGGGAATTAGAATAGTAAGTTTACTTTCCTTCTGTTTGGGAACAGCTCTTCCCTGAAGAGGGAGTTTGTTGCATCCTTATACTGTAGAATATTCTGCTTTCAGTCACATAAGGGAAGAGCCAAGAAGGCTCCTTTGTGCATCGGTTGGGTCTCAAATGACTTCCCTTTAAAATAATCTTCAGGGAGCCTGGGTGGCTCAGTCGGTTGAGCGTCCGACTTCAGCTCAGGTCACGATCTCCCGGTCCTTGAGTTCGAGCCCCATGTCCGGCTCTGGGTTGATGGCTCAGAGCCTGGAGCCTGCTTCGGATTCTGTGTCTCCCTCTCTCTCTGCCCCTGCCCCGTTCATGCTCTGTCTCTCTCTGTCTCAAAAATAAATAAACGTTAAAAAAAATTAAAAAATAAAATAAAATAATCTTCATATTCAGGATGCCTGGGTGGCTCCGTTGGTTAAGGGTTGGACTCTTGGTTTTGGCTCTGGTTCGTGAGTTTGAGCAGCGCAGAGCCTGCTTGGGATTCTCTGTCTCCCTCTGTCTTTCCCTTTGCTCTGCTTGGGTTCTCACTCAAAAATACTTATATAAACCTTTAAAAAAAAAAAAAAAAAAGCTTTAAGATAATCTTAATGTCAACCCTGGGGGTCTGAGTTGGTTTCCACACAACCAACCACAAGTCTGCTCAAGAGCTTAAGCCACTTCGCTCCATCTTGGGCGGATGGCTTTTTGAAAGTCAGTGAAAGAGTACGGCATTTCAGTCCCATTATTGGTGGATTGTACCCGGCGTTTCAGCACGTCGGGTGTTTGATGCACGTCGTAACCTGTTCCGTCAGTCCTGCACCAGGCCCCTTCCCTCGCCTGGGACTCTCCCGTGAAGGAACTGTGCTTCTTCTGTCTTGCATCACGTTGCGTCTCGTGGCTGCTTGCTCCGCTGGCCCAGCCAGCTGAGCTCCTTGAAGAACAGGATGAATTCATAGTCATCTGTATCTTCTCCCATCCCCATGTGCTAGGCGGGGCGAGTGCATGATGCTTGCTTGTTAAATGCCATGCCTGTGTGGATTAACAGATATCAGAGCTCCCCTGCTTCTGGTTGGGTCCCAGCTCGGCTTGGGGGTCCCCTGCACCCGACTGTCCCAGGCGTGTGCAGACTGGCAAGTCAAGGAGCCTAAGAAGATGGGGGGAGGAAGGGCTGTGAGTGGGGTCCCATGTTATACAGCTCCTACTTCTCTGGGTCCTTGGCGATCAAATGGATTCGAATATTTAAAAATCTGGGGCGCCTGGGTGGCTCAGTCGGTTAAGCGTCCGACTTCAGCTCAGGTCATGATCTCACGGTCCGTGAGTTCGAGCCCCGCATCGGGCTCTGGGCTGATGATGGCCCAGGGCCTGGAGCCTGCTTCCGATTCTGTGTCTCCCTCTCTCTCTGACCCTCCCCCGTTCATGCTCTGCCTCTCTCTGTCTCAAAAATAAATAAACGTTAAAAAAATATTTAAAAAAAAAATAAAAATCTTAGAAATAAAGGCACCTGGATGGCTCAGTTGGTTAAGTGTCCGACTCTTGGTTTCAGCTCAGGTCATGGTCTCACAGTTTGTGGGATTGAGCCCTGTGCCCGCCTCTGTGCTGACAGTGTGGAGCCTGCTTGGGATTCTCTCTCTCTCCCTCTGCCCCTGCTCATGTTCTCTCTGCAAATAAATAAACGTTAAAAAAAAAAAATCTTAGAAAGATATTGAAGGGTTGAGGAAAGGTGCCCCCAGAATAGGCACTGTTGGCTGCAGGTTACTTTAAGTTGAAAGCAGTCAAGACCCTGGAGGCTCAAGAGGAACTTTCGCCCCTCCCTTAATTTTTTTTTTTTTTTAATGTTTATTTATTTTTGAGACAGAGAGAGACAGAGCATGAACGGGGGAGGGGCAGAGAGAGAGGGAGACACATAATTGGAAGCAGGCTCCAGGCTCTGAGCAGTCAGCACAGAGCCGGACGTGGGGCTCGAACTCACATACTGCAAGATCGTGACCTGAGCCGAAGTCGGACACTTAACCGACTGAGCCACCCAGGCGCCCCTTTCACCCCTCCCTTAATTACATAGAAGAATCTAAATTGGAGAGTGTTTCCAGAGTAAAGATTATTAGCAGAGATAAATTTTATCTGAGTGACCCATCTGTATGATAAAAAAAATTTTTTTTTAATGTTTATTTATTTCCGAGACAGAGACAGAGCATGAGTGGGGGAGGGGCAGAGAGAGAGGGAGACACAGAATCTGAAACAGGCTCCAGGCTCTGAGCTGTCAGCACAGAGCTCACCGTGGGGCTCGAACCCACGAGCTGAGATCATGACCTGAGCTAAAGTTGGATGCTTAACCGACTGAGCCACCCAGGTGCCCAAACCATATTTTATTTGTATGTTGCGTAACTCTTCATCTTGCAAGATGAAACTCTGCCCCCATTAAACACCTCCTCCTCCCCCTCCCTCTATCCCACGGCCAGCCCATTGTACTTTCTGTCTCCATGAATTTGAGGACTCCGGGTACTTCATAGAAGTGGAATCATACATCTGTCTTTGTGATCGGCATATCTCAGTTACCATAATGTCTTCCAGATTCATCTGTGTTGCCGCATGTACCAAAATTCAGTCTTTTAAAGGTTGAATAATATTTCTCTGGGGGGCCCCTGGTTGGCTCAGTCGGCTGAGTGTCTGACTCTTGATTTAGGCTCAGGTCATGATCCAAGGAAGGGTCTTGGGATTGAGCCCCAAGTCAGGCTCCGTGCTGAGAGTGGAGCCTGCTGAAGATTCTCTTTCTCTCTCTCTCTCCCTCTGCCCCTCTCCCTTGTTCTCTCTCCCTAAACATTAAAAAAGAAAATTTTTTTTTTTAAGTAATCTCCACCCAGTGTGAGGCTTCAACCTACAACCCTGTGATCAAGAGTGACAGGCTCTTAGGGGCACCTAGGTGGTTTAGTCGGTTAAGCATCCGATTTTGGTTCAGGTCATGACCTCATGGTTCATGGGTTCGAGCCCCCCCTTTGTGCTCTGTGCTGACAGCTCAGAGCCTGGACCCTGCTTCAGACTCCGCGTCTCCCTGTCTCTCTGTCCCTCCCCTGCTCACCCTCTCTCTCTCTCTCAAAATAATAATAATAATAATAATAATAATAATAATAAATAAATAAATAAATATTAGGGCACAGACTAGAAATAAAAGGAAGGGAAGAGGGGCGCCTGAGCGGCTCAGTTAGTTGAGCATCTGACTTTGGCTCAGCACATGATCTCACGGTTCATGGGTTTGAGCCCCATATCAGACTAGCTACTGTCAGCACAGAGCCCACTTCAGATCCTCTGTCCCTCTCTCTCTCTGCCCCTCCCCTCCTTGTGCTCGCTCTCCCTCTCAAAAATAAACATCAGGCTTGCCTGAGTGGTTCAGTCGGTTAAGTGACTTCGGCTCAGGTCATGATCTCACAGTTCGTGAGTTCGAGCCCCGCGTTGGGCTCTGTGCTGACAGCTCAGAGCCTGAAGCCTGTTTCAGATTCTGTGTCCCCCTCTCTCTGCCCCTCCCCTGTCTGCACTTTGTCTCTCTCTCTCTCTGAGCTAAATAAACATTAAGAAAAAATAAAAACATTAAAAAAAAAAAAAGGAAGAGAATAGACACATCGTGCAGGTGGTAACAGGAAGCTGGCATAGCTGTTTTAACATCAGGCAACGGAGACTCTAAGAGAGTAGTATCAGGTGAGGTACATCATTTCATAATATCCAAGAGAACTGATCATTTTTATTTTCCCGCCAGCTTTATTGAGGTATAGTTGACTTATCAGCTTGTGTAAGTGATCATTTTTCTTTACGTTTTCGGTCATACTCTTACGTGGTAGGGTTGGTGAGGAAAAGTTGTGAACTGAAGAGAATTGCATTGCCAGAGGCGGGGCGGCATGGGAAGTAATGGTGGATATGTGGGTACATTTGGGTGGAACTAAAAGTCAAGACCGCTGTGCTGAAGGGAATACTTGAAATTGAGATTGTGGATGCTGAAGATGTAGATAAGAGCCAAGTACAGGATTGTCTGTGGGGTAAGCAGTAGAGTGAAGAATATGACCATCGTGAGGATGGAAGTCAAGAAAATGAACAGCGAAGTTAATACGGTGAGTTTTTTAAAAATGTTTTAATGTGTTTTTTTTTTGAGAGAGAGTGACAGAGTGTAAGTGGGGGAGGGGCAGAGAGAGAGGGAGACACAGAATCCAAAGCAGGCTCCAGGCTCTGAGCTGTCAGCACAGAGCCTGACGCGGGGCTCGAACTCATGAGCCATGAGATCATGACAATAGCCAAAGTCAAGAGTAGGATGCTAAACCAACCGAGCCACTCAGGCGCCCCTAGTTTCCTTTTTGTTTTTTGTGTTTTTAATATTTTAAAATGTTTATTTTGAGAGAGAGAGAGAGTAGGGGACAGGGTGGAGACTCCCAAACAGACTCCACGCTGTCAGCACAGAGCCCGATGTGGGGCTTGAATCCACGAACTGTGAGATCATGACCTGAGCCGAAGTCGGCTGCTTAACCGACTGAACCATCCAGGCGCCCCTCTTTTTATGTATATATTTATAAAGATATTTTCTTAATGGTTACCATGGGGATTTTAGCCGACATTCTAAATTTGTAACAATCTAGTTTGAGCTGATGCCAACTTAGATTCAGTAACAGACACCGTGCTCCTATCACTGTCAGTTACAGGTTTACTTTTGTGCCCATTAACAGAGACATCATTTCTGATGCATTTATCCTTTAAATCATGCAGGAAATCAGAGGGATTACAAATATTTACCTGTGTAGTTACGGTTTCTTTACATGCCTTCAAATTACTGCCGTGTGCCATTTCATGTCAACCTGAAGGACTCCCTTTAGCATTTTTCAAAAATTTTAATGTTTATTTATTTTTGAGATACAGAACGTGAGTGGGGGAGGGGCAGAGAGAGAGGGAGACACAGAATCTGAAGCAGGCTCCAGGCTCCGAGCTATCAACACAGAGCCCGATGCGGGGCTAGAACCCACGAACTGTGAGATCATGACCTGAACGGAAGTCGGATGCTTGACCGAGTCACCCCAGGCGCTCCTTTGGCATTTCTTGTAGGGCAGGTCTGTTAACAAGCAACTCCTTGGTCTTTTATCTGGGAGTGTCCTCACTTCTGTCTAGTTTTTAAAGGACAGTTTTGATGGATAAAGAATTCTTGGTTTGCAGCCTTTTCTTTTAGCACTTTATATCATTCCACCCCGTTGAGATCTTGTGAACCCTTGCAACAGCTCTTTAGACATATCCTTAATGATAAAGTGTGTCTTATGCTTATATATTTGAGAAGGGGATCATTGATTAATGTGTTATTGAGGCTCAATAAAATTTAGATGTTCAACGGACATTTCTTGACTGCCTACAACGTACATGGTGCCTACTGTTCAAAAGGGTCAGGATTCAGGGGCACCCGGGTGGCTCAGTTGATTAAGCGTCCGACTTCGGCTGAGGTCATGATCTCACAGTCCATGGGTTTTGGGCCCTGAGTCAGGCTCTGTGCTGACTGCTCGGAGCCTGGAGCCTGCTTCGGTTTCTGTGTTTCCTTTTTTCTAACTCTCCCCTGCTCGCGCTCTTTCTCTCTCAAAAATACACAAACATTAAAAAAACTGTTTTTAAAAAAAGGGTCAGGATTCAGAGGTAAGCAAGCGAAAGGTCACAGGATTCAAGAACTCACACTCTGATGGAGAACACAGACGATAAGTCAGTAAACCTTCAGTAGAGGGGTGCCTTGGTGGCTCAGCCAAGTTAAGTGTATGACTTCGGCTCAGGTCATGATCTTACGGTTCATGTTCAAGCCCCATGTCAGTCTCTGTGCTGACAGCTCAAAGCCTGGAGCCTGCTTTGGATTCTGTGTCTCCCTCTCTCAGCTCCTCCCCTGCTTACACTAATAAATAAACATTAAAAATTAAAAAAAAAAAAAAAAAACCTTCCGTAGAAATTTCAGTTTTGGATATGCACCAGAAGCAAATGAGTAGTGATGTGACAGAGCTGCATCAAGATGCCTTAAACCCTATTCTCCCAAAAACTGAGCCTGAAGCAAGGATTATGCATTGATGCTTTCATGGGCAGCAAGAACGAACTTGTCAGAACCACTCTGATGCCAGGGTGACAACCACTGGGAGACCACGCTCTTGAAAACAGTCCAAAGCAGAGTTTGAAGATTTCTGAAGTTGAAATTGTGGGGGTGCCTGGGTGGCCTCGCCCTATCCCTGCCCCCACTTCCCTTCATGCAGGACAGCACCCACCCACACCTGCAGTCTGCAGACATCTGTATTCTGTGAATACTACACCCCAACCCTGAGGTAAACCAAACATTAAGCCCTACGTTGACCCCAGAATCTGGATCCTCTGTTGCCCTTGTAGGACGCTCCTCTGTGCTCTAACCACACTACCACCCCCCGTACCAAGGCCAGACCCACAGGCATTCAAGTCTTCTAGCTCTTGAAGGCTTCAGTCTCCCAGGACCTGTCTGAGCACTAGCCATTCCTCCCCCAGCTTCTCAAACTCACTCCTGTGGGCTCGAGTCCTTTCCACAAGACGACCTCTCCCTTCTCCCTAGGACTCCTGACTCTAACTGCTCCCTTCATTCTCCCAGGACTGGATGGAGGGTCCCAGCGCCTCCCCCCAGGGCAAGTCCACTCGCCACCCCCCTTGAGCACCACCTCCTTGCTCCTGCTGTTGGGACCCCCAAGATCTCACGTGCTGGTCCCATATTCCTTCCGGAACAGGTCACGTGTGACGATCCAACAAAGTGCCAGGCTCACACGTGATTCTAATGGTAGCTATTCTAGTGATCTGGTGAAATCGCAGGTAGTGTTCTTATTTCCTTGGTGAGAAAAGACGTCGAACCCATTTCACTGGCTCACCGGCCATTTGATGATCTCTGTCAAGCACTTATTTAAGTCTCCCTGCCCGCCTTTCCCACCAATTTGTTACTGACTTGGGGGATTTGGTTCTCTGTGTGAGTCCTTTACCAGGTGCATAGACAGGAAGTGCCTTCTTCCTGTTGTTTTTGCTGGCTTCATGGTTTCGCCTGACGAACAACTTTCAACAAGATCCAACATGTAAACTTTTTATTTCACAATGAGCATCTTTTGTGTACCAAGAAACGCTGTCCACCCCAAGGCCGTGGCAGTAATCTCTAGATTACTGTTATTTTCTTCTAGAAGTCTGAGTCTTTTCTAAACCCGCTGTACCCACAGGGAAGGGGGTCTTCCTGTAAGAATTCACTAAGAGCAACACCCATGGTAATGATGGTAAGAACAACAACAGCTAATATTTATTGAGCTTATGTGATATTCCAGATACACTTTCAAAGAGTTTACAAGTACCAGACACAGTCACCACAACAGCAGTATTAGGTGTAATTATCCCCATTCCACACATAACGCACAGGGGGTACCAGGTCACTTCCCCAGTGAATCACAGGGAGTAAAGCGGTGGGATGGTGACGATAACGGGGAGGGAGCGTACCATGGCGGGAGGCTCTCCCGCATAGGTTACACTGGCGGAGTTATTCCCCAGAACAAGTCTGAAATGAGACAGACATCGAGTGGTACTAGGAAGCTTCTATCCACTCACTGCACTAACCAATTCAGTAAAAAAAAAAAAAAAAAAAAAAAAGTCTACACGGGGTATACGGTGATCACTAAGAAAAAGTGATTTCTCCATTCTCCAAATCTGCCTCAAGCGTGACTCCTCTGAGGTCCTGTGAGCAGAAGGGTGTCCGGTGAAGGCTTTCTCGTGTTAAATCGTATCATGGGCTTTCCTTGTGTTGTGGAAGGAAGGAATGTGGGATGGAAGTTTCTGCATGTTCTTTGTGTTCAAGAGGTTTTCCAGCAGTGTGAATTCTCTCATGTTCTCGAAGATGGTTCACATGGTGACACCCCTTCCCACACTCCTTACCTTCAAAAGGCTTCTCACCCGTGTGAATCTTCTGATGCTGCGTAAGCTGATGGCCGTGACTGAAGGCCTTCCCGCACTCTTTACATTCGTAGGGCTTCTCCCCTGTGTGAATCCTCTCATGTTTCACAAGGCTCGACCCGTAGATGAAGGCCTTCCCGCACTCCCTACATTTGTAAGGCGTCTCGCCCGTGTGGATCCGCTCGTGCTGCGTGAGGTGGTAGCCACAGTTGAAGGCCTTCCCACATTCTGTGCACTTGTAAGGCTTCTCACCCGTGTGAATCCTCTCGTGCTTCACGAGGCTCGAGCCCCAGCGGAAGGCCTTCCCGCACTCCTTGCACTCGTGTGGTTTCTCACCGGTGTGGATCTTCTGATGCTGAGTGAGGTAGTTGACTCGCGTGAAGGCCTTCCCGCACTCCTGGCACTCGTAGGGCTTCTCGCCAGTGTGGATCCTCTTGTGCTGGACGAGGCTCGAGCCGCAGATGAAGGCCTTCCCGCAGTCCTTACACTCGTAGGGCTTCTCGCCGCTGTGAATTCGCTTGTGCTGGATCAGTTTATACACACGGCTGAAGGTCTTCCCGCAGTCTTTGCACTCGTAGTCCTTCTCCCCCGTGTGAAACCTCTGATGCTGGGTGAGCTCGTCACCACGTCTAAAGGCCTTCCCGCAGTCCTTACACTCGTAGGGCTTCTCACCTGTGTGGATCCTCTTATGAATGACCAGGCTCGAGCCCCAGCGGAAGGCCTTCCCGCAGTCCTTACATTCATAGGGTTTCTCCCCCGTGTGGATTTTCTGGTGTTGTGTGAGTTGATTGCCCCAACGAAAGGCCTTTTTGCATTCTTTACATTCGTAGGGTTTCTCCCCCGTGTGAATCTTCTGATGCTGAGTGAGCTGGTAGCCACGACTGAAGGCCTTCCCACATTCCTTACATTCATAGGAATTCTCCCTAGCATGAGGTCTCTGGTGTGCTCTACCAGAGGTATTTTCTCTACAAGTGGGCGTTTTCTCATGGTTGGTTATCACTTGATTCAAACAGCCCTGCTGAGGGCCCTGTGACCTTTCAAACTCACCTTCACACATCCAGTTAAGGCCCAGGGATTTACTTTTTCCATTTGAGTTCCATCTGGATAAATTTATTTCGTAAATGCCCTTTTCTGTAGGTAAACTCTTGGTCCCATATGGTGACTCCAAATCTGGGGGAAAAAAAATAAACATATTTTGTTTCCTTCTAAGGAGAATGAAAACAAAAAACTAACCACAAACCGAAAACCTTGTCTAAGAGAAATAAAACTTCTCTAGGAGAACAAACATGAATCCCCTAAGGGCTCTTGTTAGAATATAGAGTCCACTTCTGGGACCATAATACTTAATGAGGAAACACTGGAGACGCACACATTCCTGCTAAAGTCAGACAAGAAAAAGGAGCTGTCTGTTAGACGCCCCACTATTTCCTATGAGCTGAGGCAATTAAGCAGAAAGAAATCGGAGGGGCAGATCTCAAAAATAAAGATGATAAAGAACAAATCTGCAGATAATGTAATGACATACCTGGAAAATGCAGGAAAGTCAAATACACAACTAATGTAAAAAACAAGAATATACAGTTTGGGTAGCTGGGTATAAAATATTCTGAAATTATGTAGTGTCAGTCATATAATGAAAAGTAGTTCTGGACATAAAGACCCAACATCAAAGGCAATAAAAGAGACAATGTGTAGGATTCACTGTAAGAAACCTGGTAAACGCGTATAAAGGAATGTTCAGGAGGATCTGACCACCCGTACGATGTTAACTCCAAGGGGCTGCAAAATCCTGAACATGTTCAACTTCCTGAGGTCACAAGGATGCTACAAAGTGTTAAATGATCAACTGGAAGCATGCTAACAAAGCAGCCCTTTACTGTAGGAACTGGTAATTTTTTCTTTAAAGAACAATCTTTATCAGGTACAAATGGTGTCATTACATAACCAAGTAGTAGATGGAGCAGTTTCTCTTTAAAATAGTGCAGTGAACAAACAAAGAAGTGGTGATAAGAGATCACCATTTTTTAAAATGTATTTTTTATTTTTTATTTAAAAAAAAAATTTTTTTTTAACGTTCATTTATTTTTGAGACAGAGAGAGACAGAGCATGAACAGGGGAGGGGCAGAGAGAGAGGGAGACACAGAATCCGAAACAGGCTCCAGGATCTGAGCGGTCAGCCCAGAGCCCGACGCGGGGCTCGAACTCACGGACCGCGAGATCGTGACCTGAGCCGAAGTCGGCCGCTTAACCGACCGAGCCACCCAGGCGCCCCTAAAATGTATTTTTTAAAGCTCATTTTGAGAGAGACAGACAGTGTGAGTGGGGGAGGGGCACTGAGAGGAGAGAGAGAAGAGAGAGAGAGAGAAAGAGAGAGAGAATCCCAAGCAGGCCCCTCACCACCAATGCAAAGCCTGACGTGGGGCTCGAACTCATGAACCGCGAGATCATGACCTGAGCCAAAACCAAGAGTCGGACGCTTAACCGACTGAGCCACGCAGGCGTCCCTAGAAGATCACCATTTTGAATCCCTCTGCAAAAGTGGGTCTAGGCACCGAGTGTCAGTGACAGCTAAAGGCACAAAAAGGGCCATAACCAGACAACGTCTTGTGATGTTAGAACATAACCACACCCGGGAAGAGGTATTAGTGAAAATTAGACAAAAGGAAAAGGAGAAAAGCCCTCAAAGCTAGGAATCCAGCCAAGTTGCACGAACGACAAAGGGCATGGGATCACGCGGTCTACACCCCTGCCACCGGAGGCTGGTCCACAGACCAGCAGCATCCACGACACGAGAAGTGGGGTGAAGTAGAGGAGAATGGGTAGAGGGGGATGGGGTGGAGATCAGGTTCCTGGTGGTGACTTCTTCCCCACAGGCCTTGGGCCTTTGCAGCGAGCTTCCCAAATGCCCAGGGGCACACCTGCTCGCTGCCTCGATGGCACGTCCCAGGCGGACCGGCTGTCACTGTCCTCTGCACGCATACCCCCCTCTCAACCCAGGCTCTCTCCCCTGCTCCCAAAAGCAGCAAGTCACATCTGGCTTAGAAATGAAAGGCCCTGCTTCCGAAAAAAGAAATGCACGTGATGTGGGACTTAGGAAACAAATTAGAAGCTCAAAAATGTTTTGATGGAGACTTAGCGAAATTTCTGACAAGCTGCAAGTCAAAGTGGTCAGACTTCAGAAAAGAGAAATGATCAAAGAACAAACAGGCAGCCAGACAGGAAGATCTTATTTTAAACTCCCAAGGGCCTCACCCCTGGAGGCAAGTACAACAAGGGGGGGGGTGACAGTGTGGACCCAGGCCACAACTCTAGGGTTCGATTCTTGCTTCTGCCTCCCTGTCTGACCTAGTCACCCTATGCCCAAGTATTCTCGCCTACAGATCAGACACGGCAATCGTGCCGACACCATAAGCTGGTGGGGACGAGATGAAGTGTGTTTGTACACACAGTGCTCACAACAACGCCGGGTACACAGTGGGCACAGGATCAGCCACTAACACTACGGCTACTGTTTTCCAACAGAAAAACAAGACATGTCCTGAGACGTTTACAGGACACGGTCATCCAATGTTTAACTCAGGATTCAGGAATGGTAACTTTCGGCCTCACTGCAGGTAACAACGTGCAGCAAATGGAAAGTGCTCGCTTTGGTTTTACAGGAATGCTGTTCACTCGGTCTGCCTGTATGTCAGACACAGACGCTGGTTTACCAGGAAGACGAGGTTGCTGTGCGGAGCGGTTTTCCCAGGAGGTGGGTCCCCAGAGTAGCACAGTCCATCCACAGTGGTTTGCGCGGTAACATACTACCGTAATGTCAAGATGGCTGTGAAATAAATATTCCAGAATCTAAATTCACTTTGGTCACTAAGGACAGGATGTCCCAAAGGTGGGACGATCGCTGACAGCCCATCTTAGATGCGGCTGAGCTCAGGACACTCCTTGGGAAGGGGAAGAAGGAAGTCGGCTAGGTCCTTGGAAGGCAGTCCCGATGCTCCGGGGCGGGGCAGGCGGCTCACCCAGGGACACCAGGTTGCTGTAGTTCTCCAGCATCACGTCCCAGTACAGGTCCCTCTGCGAGGAGTCCAGGCACGCCCACTCCTCCTGCGAGAAGTCGATGGCTACATCTGAGAACGTCACCAGACCCTGAGAACACAGACCCACACGTTCCTGATGAGATGAGAGAGCACAGGCTCAAGATGAAAGACAGGCCAGAAAGGGCTGTGTGCTGGGTCGGGCTGGACACAGACAGGACGCGGTGGGGGCTGTGACCGCAGCAGGGCCGGGCGGCTGAAGAGAAAACCCCACGGCCTGTGGGATGCCTCCTTACTCCAATCCTGTCAATCCTGGGGCTCCTCCTGAGTGCCTGCCCCATAACACCTCGGCAAGTGTGGATTCCTGGGGCACCCTTTCCATCCTCCAAGGGAAGGAAAATGCCTAGAGTTTTGTTCCCGAAATGTGAGCTCTTTTACCTTCGAAACTAGGGCTCATGTGTCTGAATGTTCTCCAGCCTCATGCTCATCATTTGCCAAGACTTTAAGCAGTCTTCCTATGTAATGAGCAGCATTTTCTTATTCCCTCGTGGGAACAGATTAAATTTACTGCAGCTGTACACCTAGGTACAACCAGACATCCGGGGTTTTCCCCAATTCTGGGAGTAGATGATCATCCGGGACTTCTGTACTGGGTGACCTTCTTACCCGTCGCCACCCACCACCCCCACCTTTTCCCCGTTCCTGACTTAGGATACTGGTGCAGAATCACGTGGATGGGAGTGTGGGTCTGGCAGGTCTCCATGACAACACAATGCATCTCCTGGGTCCCCTGGTAACACCAGGGGCCCCTCAGGCCCTAAGCACAGCCCTATCCGCCCCCCAAAAGCCTCCTGGAGCTCGAGCTCTCACCGCACACTGACACTGACCAGACAACGTGAACGTTCCCTTTTCTCGCCCTGAAAAAAGACCAGTGGAGAATGGGGAGAATTTTAGTTTTTGCATGTGGTCACATGGGACTGCCACCTCCAACTCCTCTAACAACAGACGCGGCCCAAGTATTTCTCGCAAGGGACTTTCCTCCTCCACTGCTCCCCCGTTACTCCTGACAAAAACGTGAGCACACAGGAGACACAAATCACTGGCTTGGGGGTGAAGTGAGCATTAACCATGCGGGGGCACAGGGCTGTGTGGCATTGTCGTTCACCAGAACAGAAGACCCGAGGTGGTGGTGGTGGGGGGGCAATTACAGGGGCCTCAGTCGGGCAGGAGGCTTCAGGATAACTCATAAAAATATCCACATATTTCAAAAGAGAGAGAGAAAAACATACTTACGTGGGCCATAGTTTTAGAATCAAGAACTGATCAGTCCTCTTGGGGTTTCTTTTACCAAAGACACAAAATCCAGAGAAGCCAGAGATATACGAGAAAAAAAGAGGCATTAAAGTAAGTGCGCCTTGGTCCCCAAATGCCGACGTACAACCTCTCTGCTCCTCTGTCTTTGTTTCCAACCCCCGCCCCCGCATTCCTCTCCCACAATATGCACGTGTCAACATGACACATCCGGAGAGGATACAGGAGTCTGCACAAAAAGGGAAATCGCGCTCCCCAAAACCCCCGGAAACCCAGCTGCACACACACATTAGAGCGGCTTGTAGTTATGGTTTTGCCTTGAAGTCAGACCTACTCTCAGCTGTCATTTCTCAATATAACTCTTTTACTTTCTCTACCCACAACGTGGGTATGAACTCAACGACGCCCAGATCAAGAGTCGCACGCTCCAATGACTGAGACAGCCAGGCGGCCCTCAACATCGTTTTTTCAACTGCAGCGCACGGACAGTGTTGTGTTAGTGTCAGGAACACGCAAGTCTGTATCTCACGCTGTGCACACAAGTGTAGCGGCCCTGTTACACTTGTTACAATGCCGCTGACTGCTGTCCCTCTCATCCCTGTGACTCTCTCCAGGGCTGGAGGCCTGTACCTCCCCCCGCTCCCCTTCACCCATTCTGCCCCTCCCCCCTCCCCTCCCTTCCAGCAACCATGCTTGTTGGGTGTTCTGCATTTATGGGTTTGTTTCTGTTTTAGTTTGTTCATTTGTTTTATTTAGATTCCACATATAAGTGAAATCATATGGTATTTATCTTTCTCTTACTTCACTTAATACTCTTTAGGTGCATCCATTTTGCTGCAAATGGCAAGATCTCATTCTTCTTTGTCTTTTGCTCTCAACTTTTTTTTTTTTTTTTTAAACAGTGAGAGAGGACAAGAGCTGGGGAGGGGGGCAGAGTGAGAGAAAGTATCTTAAGCAAGCTCAATGCTCATCACAGAGCCCAACTCAGGGCTTGATCCCACGACCCTGGGATCATGACCTGAGTGAAATTAAGAGTCGGGTGTTCAACCTACTGAGCCAC
Source organism: Panthera leo (assembly GCF_018350215.1). Classification (NCBI taxonomy): domain Eukaryota; kingdom Metazoa; phylum Chordata; class Mammalia; order Carnivora; family Felidae; genus Panthera; species Panthera leo. The sequence goes on from NC_056693.1 coordinate 4,243,964, forward strand.
CCAGGTGCCCCTGCCCTCAACTTCCAAGAGGTGACCTACATCACACCTGATGAGAATGTCTTTGTTTTGGTGCCTCTGGTTATACCCAACTAGTCTTAGGGCAGGAACTGGCTACACAGGAAAGGCCAACCCAGGTGATTCGGGGTGGGTGCTTTGGGTCATGATCTGATAATGAGATTAGCATGGAGACAATTAGTCAATCATGCCTGGATGATCAATCATTCAGTCAACCAACCAGGCCTGTGAAAACTCTGGGCGTTTGGCAATACTCTATGCACATTGTCCTACATCCCTGTGACAGGGAATCCAGTCCTAACTCCATGGGGAGAGGACACTGGACACTAGAAGCTTGTTAATCTGCATCCTTCCCCTGTAATTAACTGTAACTATGAGAACAGTTCTCAGTGAATCCTAAGAATGCTTCTAGTCCTGATTTATTGAACCTGAAAGTCATTTCGGGAAAGTCCTGAACTTGGAGTTAGTTGGTGTCAGGGCTGAAGGTAACCCTGTGTGGATCCCATGCCCTCAAATCTGTTCTGGCCTCTAGATGGGGTGAGGTTGGTCAAGACAAGGCAGGTGGATACAGTGAAGGAAATGCCACCATGTTCAGCACTGAGTCTAGAAAAGCTGACGGCATCAAGTACGATGTAAAAGAGTAAATGTTCATGAAATGCTAAGTTGGGAGAAATCCTTAAAAGACATGACTACTTCGGAGATATTGGCAGCAGAAAAATCAGTCTACCAAAACAGAATAATACAGTTGCAGTATTTTATATATGAACATATGTATGTGTATACAGATACACACAGACACAGAATAACCGTAACACATCAATAGAAACAGGAAACACAGAGAAACAGAAAGAAAATGCCTGGAAAGTTATGCATCCCTTATGCAGAAAAGAGCTAACAGAGCAGGTTGGAAATTTCTTGGCCCTTGGCTGGACTTCCGGAGGGTCCCCGCCACTCCCTGACAAGGCGGCTCACTGCTCTTAAACTGTAGAAACCATGTGGTTTATACGGAACCCTTGCTTTCCTCTGGGGGTCTGCAATTCTGGGATGTACCAGGCAGACGGTGCCTCTGTGACTGGGCCCTGATGAGCTTTCCTGGTGGACGACACTTCACATGTGCTGCTGTCACTCAAGCTGGGGGGTTAAGCATGTCCTGGGTCACTGCACTGGCAAGACGCTCTTGGAAGTGTGTGCCTGGATTCCTCCCGACATTGTCCCATGCGCCTGTCCCTCGGCTGACTGTGGTGTGTGCCCTGTCACCGGATAAACCCTGGCCACGAGCAGGACTGCCTGTTGAATCCTGTGAGTCCACTCAGAACCACAGAACCTGCTGGTGGTCCTGGTGACCTGAAACCCGTCTGGTCTTGATTTTCGCCTTCTTCTTTTAATGTTTGGTTATTTTTGAGAGAGACACAAGAGCGTGAGCAGGAGGGGCAGAGAGAGAGAGGGAGACACAGAATCCGAAGCAGCCTCCAGGCTCTGAGCTGTCAGCACAAAGCCCGATGCAGGGTTCAAACGCACAAACCGTGAGATTATGACCTGAGCTGAAGTCGGACACTTAACCGACTGAACCACCCGGGCGCCCCATGATCTTGATTTTCTTAAGCACACCTCACTTGGTGTGTAACAGCAGGTGTTGGTTGGATGTATATACGTGTGTGCGTTTCTTTTAAGTTCATTAAATGGCAGGGCACCTGGGTGGCACAGTCGGTTAAGTGTCCAACTTCAGCTCAGGTTATGAACTTGTGCGGTTCGTGGGTTCGAGCCCCACACTGGGCTCTGTAGTGACAGCTCAGAGCCTGAAGCCTGATTCAGATTCTGTGTCTCCCTCTCTCTCCTCCCCTCCCCTGCTCACACTCTCTCTCAAAAATAAACAAACTTTAAAAAATTAAAAAAAATTCATTAAATGGCCGTTGGACTCTCAAACAACAGAGAAACTTCTTTTTTAAAGTCTCCTTTTGGGGCGCCTGGGTGGCTCAGTCGGTTAAGCGGCCGACTTCAGCTCAGGTCATGATCTCGCGGTCCGTGAGTTCGAGCCCCGCGTCGGGCTCTGGGCTGATGGCTCAGAGCCAGGAGCCTGCTTCCGATTCTGTGTCTCCCTCTCTCTCTGCCCCTCCCCCATTCATGCTCTGTCTCTCTCTCTCTGTATCAAAAATAAATAAACGTTAAAAAAAATTTTTAAAGTCTCCTTTTGACATGGTGGGAAAAAAAGCTCAGAATACATGATCTCTGCATTATTTTACGCATTGACTTTTGTTTCCTTTCACTTCCTAATACGTAAACCAGCTCTTTGGTGTATCCCCATGCCCACACATGTTGGGGCACCGACTAGAAACAGGACGAGAATTCCAAGGGGTGCTCTGCAGATACTGACAGCTGTCTCGCTGGAAGGCTGAACTGGACTTCTGAACTTGGCCTTCCAGCCACGGTGTCCTGTGCACAAATGCTAAACCACCTGACCCTGTCAGTCTTCACTTTGCATCAGACGTCATTACAGACGACTTGTAAGGTCTAAAACTCGGGTAGCAAATTCCATTTTACTCCACACACAGCCCGTGCATTCAGTTATCTGGTCACGACCTGACAACCATGAGAGTGATTCTCTCCTTCCCATCGCCTTTCGGAGCACGTCACCTACGAGTCTCCACAGACCCTGACTGCAGGCTGCCCAGGGCTTCCATTCAGTCTCCCTTTTGGGCCGGGTTATGGGCAACGTGCAGGTAACGATGTGCTCAGTCATCGCTCATCCCCAGTGCTCACACCACAGGGTCAGGCCCCTTGTAGGCACTTAACAAAGACAGGATTTTGATGCAAAATTCCTCTTTTGGGAACACTTATCCCAAGGAAACAGAAAGAGGTGTACAAATATGTGTACAAGAATGTTGAGGACTTTTTAAAAATGGGACGGCTTTAAAAATGTTTTGAGATAATTGTCGACTCACATGCAGTTGCAAGAAATAATACAGAGGGGGATGTGAGGGCGATCTGGCTGCGACATCTGTCACCCCATTGATCGCCAGGGTTGATTCGGCTGATCTGGCTGGCTAGGCGGGTGTCCCCTTCCTCCCTCACCGCTCCATGTGCGTCCCTCCCGAAGCTGCGCGCTCGGTCGAAGAGGACGACCTTCCCCGATAGAGGAGGACCGTTCTTCGGTCAAGGGTATACGAGTAGCTGCGCTCCCCTGCTAGAACCTCCAAACAAGCTCTCAAGAAATAATACAGAGGGAACCTGTGTACCCTTTACCCAGCTGACCCCAATGGTAACACATCACAAAACTATAGGACAATGTAACAATCAGGACATTGATACGGATGTAATCCATCAATTTTATTCAGATTTTCCAGAGAATTGTTTTAAAAGATGGAAAAAAAAATAAAAGAAAGAAATAGAAATATCTCATGGTAGAGGACAGATGAAATAAATTATGGTCTGTTATAATGGCATATAATACATTTACTAACAATGATATTGACTTATATTCCTTAAGAAAAAAATTTAAGGTAAGTTACTACGTGAAGAAAACAGGTTTAAATAAATATGTGTAATTTGGGAGAAGAGGTCTTGGTGAAATTAAGAATAAGGCCCTGTGGTCTTTTAGGATGTGAATCTGAGCTCTGACAGTTGCTAACCTCCCACTGTCTGTTCCCCCATGGGTAAGACGGGGGTAAAAGCAGTATCGGGCAGGTAGGACTGCAGCAACTATTAAGATAATCTATATAAAACACAATAATATTAACAGTTACTTAATACAAGTTAGCAGTTATGATTGAAAATCAGTCACATCACACTGTTTTTATGAAAGAAACTCAAGCGTGCCTTTTCCTTTCTTCTACTGAAAGGTGCTTCTCAAACCTGTTTCTATATAATCCATGCTAACAATTTTCCGAGCCTCTTGGGAAATGAAATTCTTTTAAATCATCAGCAAAAAAACATTCTGAGACACACAAGGAGAAAATGAGGGACAGACCGGAGTCTGCATGGAAAATCCAGCTCAGAATCTAACCTGAGAAGGTGTCAAACTGACAGCACGCGGCTGGACCTCATACTCCATTGTCAGGGGAGATTTCTGTCACCTTACACCTTTCTCATGTATCTGCCCGTGCAAATGTTAGAGTACAGCTCGTATCTGTAGTAAGTCAGTGCTTATAGTCACGTTCTGTGACAGGAAAATTCAAATCTTACAAAATCTAATTTTGAAAGCCTGTCTGTGTTGATAATTTGTTCGTGGGATTAATTTTAAATGATGCCTTTCTAATCCTTGAAGGTGTAAATATGTGAGAGATTTTTTTCCTAAGCAAGATGAGGATCACTGGAACACTTCTCTCCACATGCACACAGGTACAATGGGACCCACGGCTGACTTGGACGCCTCTATAAACTAACATCTGGAGAGTCTATGGCTCACTTACGTTATCACTTAGCGGGATCCAGGACTCTGAGGACAAAAACCACACATGTATGCACAGACGGGGAGGGAAGGGCTGGGCACATACATACCAAAAAATCAACAGCAATTAGCTCTGGATGGTACAGTTATGGGTAATTTCGAGTTTCTTCTTTACGGGCTCCTTAGGGAACTGAAGCTTTTGCGGCAGGCCTGAATTAATCCCATGATAAGAAACATAAGAGTCCCAAATTAAAAAAAAAATCAACAAAGAGAAAGACCATAGTCATGGGGGAGTGGGTATATTGCAGTCATCGGGAACGCTGGCTGGACAGGCCTGTGACAGGCAGGAAAACGGTCTCCCCAAGATGTCCATCCGCATCCTTGCCCTGGAGCCCGTGAATATGTTACATTACAGAGCAGAGGGGAGCTAGGGTCCAGGTGGACTTGGGAGTTGCTCCTCACCTGACCTCAACACAGGGAGGTACCCTGAATTTTGCCAGGTGGGCCCAACGTAATGCAAGGGTCCTTACAAGTAAGTGAGGGGGTGATAAGAGAGAAAGACCTGACCACTGAGGCAGGGTCAGAGTCACTGGGATCTAGTAACTGGGGTCCTGAAACACAAGGCTGTCACTTAGGGAGACACGGTCTTTGGAAACAAAGGAACAACTTCACAGTGGACAAAACTGACAAACTACCTCAACCAGATGATCAAGTTCAAACTCAGCCATCAGAAATCGTGATGTATTCTTGCCATGACAAGATGAAAGCAGTGTGACCTTCCACCCCCAAAACCATACACCCAGTCCAATTGTGAGAAAAGCATCAGGTTCCGAGAGGGGGGCATCCTACCAAGTACCTGTACCTCTCAAAACCGTCAAGGTCATCAGAAACAAGGGAAGTCTGAGAAACTGTCTCAGCCAAGAGGAGCTTAAGGGCACATGACAGCGAAATGTAATGGGATCTCCTGGATGGCATCCTGGACCAGATGAAGAACATTACGGAAAAACTAAGGAAATCTGAATAAAGCACGGATTTCAGTTAATGATAACATATCAAGCCTGGCTCATCAACTGTGAATTAATATCCCACCCTAACGTACGTTGTTAATGGTGGGCGAGACCTGGGCATTCTCATACTATCTTTGCAATTTTTCTGCAAATCTCAAACCATTTTAAAAATTAACATGGAAAATATGCAACCTGTAGCCCGCAAAACATGAACTATTTAATACGTGACCTTTCACGGAGAACGTCTGCGAAACCCTGCTCTAGACCCAGAACTCACTTCTTACAGTTCAGACAGAGAGGCAAGTGAAACCCAGGAAAACAAACGGAGGCTGTCCAGACCCCCAACAAAATGGGGATAATACAACAAATCTCTACTTATTGCTTCCTGGAAAAAAAGTCCCTGCCTTTGATGAAAAGACCTTTGTTCAAGCCCCACTTTTAAGAGCATCACAAAGCTGGTAACTTTGTCATTCGCTGGCCCAAACCCTCAAAACTTCTCTGTTCTTATTTTGCTCTGGAAGTCAGGCCTGTGGTTAAAGACCGACGAAGTCTAGTGCTTGATTCCGATTCCACCTTACAAGTCAGATCATCCTGACCAAAGCACCGTCTAAAATAAAGCACCACAGGGAACCTCTCCACTGCAGTCTTCTGTGTTGTGTGCATACACCTGCCTGACCCCATCACACCTCTTGGGCAAGAATGACTGAGGTTAAGTCCCTATCAGGGAGAACATTTCAGGCCAAGGAAAGCAGGTATTCTGAAGTCCTATAAGCACAAGTCATTGACAGAATAAAAAGGGTAACTCATCTGAACCTTGACTTTAAGGTGTGTAACAAGCCGTCTTCCTCCTCAGGATGCTTTTTCTGGATGACCGCTGGCCTGGGGGAAAGAGAAGGAGACACTAGGGCCTTTCTGGAGCACAAACTTATCAGGAGACACCCTCCAAGCCCACACATCCTATCTAAAACCAATCAGAAATGAGAGGGAAATGGGATCTGAGTATTTCGGAGATTCCCGGGGACCAGGCTGGAGTAACTGGGGTTCTGACATATGAAGCAGCCCCATCTCCCAAGTCAGGGACCTCTCCCCTCCAAAGAAGGAATCTCATTCCCGAGGCCCTTCGGTCCTGTTACTCTGGTAGCCCGTAAAGTCAATACTTCGTTCTAAAACAGTCATCTCATGCTACGTCTGCGCCCTTCCTGTCGGTCACTTTCGCGGCAGGGTTCGGGCTCTCATCTCCCTCTGTGACCACTGCTTTTCCTCCCCCCTCCACCCCGGGTTGGAACGTGCTCCGGTTGGAGCAGCGACAGCAAAGCTACAGGTTGCACTGTCCCCTACTAATACCAGCCTCGCCACCGCACTTGCCGTCACGACACGCACCTTGGCCCCGCCACCCCCGCGGCTGCGCGAAGGCACCGTAACACTCCAGACCCGCCCCTCCGCCTCCCTGCTACCCGCCGCACGAAGGCACCCGTGACAGGCACGGTGGCCCATCCGACCCCCTGCCGCCCCCGCCGTGGCGCGAAAGCACCCGTGACAGGCACGCAGCTCCAGCCGGGCCCCTCCACCCCTGCGGAGCCCAGTCGCGCAATCGCGGTCCCGCCGCGCCCCCCCGCCCCCCCGCGCCCCACTCCCGCGAAGTGCGTCACAGCCTCCGAGCTGGGGCCTGCCCCCTCGCGCGCACCGCGACCCCGGGCACCCGGCCCCTGGCACCCCCCCCCCGACGCTCCCGCACTTCTCCCCGCAGCATCTCCCGCAGGCCCAGGCTCCGCGTCGGGCCTCCGCGCCCGGGATGCCTTCCCCACCGCCCTCCCACGCCGTCCCCCGCGCCGCTCCTCTCCCGGGAGGCCACCCACTCACCGCTCGGGGCCCCACGACCCACTGGAAATCCGGAGGGGGCGGGAGGGGGCGCAAGGCGCGAGGTTAACTCCGACCCGCGTCCGCGGGATGCCAAGCAGAGACGATGCTAGACCTAGCGAGCCTCTCCCAGCAGGCACTTCGCGGCGTTCCGACTTGAGAGAGGGGGCGGTGCAGCGGGCCTCTGGGAAATGTAGTCCAGCAGCCCGGGAATACGCGGAGCTTGAAGCGCGGCGGCCCACTTCCCCGGCATGCAACTCTGCGCGGCCCGAAGCGCTGTGCCTCACAGACTTCTGGGAAATGTCGTTCAGGGGAAGGACTCGCGGAAGGATGGGGGTGCGGCGGGGCTCCCAGCATGCATTTCGGTCTCCTACGTAAGGATGGCTCGTCGTCTGTGTGATGTCGCTCGTTGCCAAGGGGTTGACTTTAAGAGTAATTGAGACTTTTCCCTCAGACCATTATTTGACTTATGAAAAACAAAAAGCCCAAAACAACGTTTTTTTCCCCCTAATGCTGACGTTCCTTATACAGCCGTTAACTGGGACATTTCTTTCCTTATGCACTGGGACTATGTGGTTCCACTCTAGTATTGATCCCATCGGAAAAGCAGCACGTTTGCCTCTGCAATCACCACTCTGTAACCGAATCAGTTGTTTTAAAAACTACCTTGAATGATGATGATGTTAGTTACTTTTGGCTTTTTCTTGTAGGTTCATTTTATTCTTTCTCTATTCCAGATGCAGCATCAGTCACTTCTCCAAAAAGCCTGGACTCCTGTTGTTTGGAAAGGACATTAGAGAACACAGACTCCGTACTCTTGGGCTGACACTGCTTTTAGGTGCTTTTGGTGAACAGAGGTAGGAAAAGAATTCTTGTATTCCTATTCCTAATTTTCAAATTAAATCTGACCTTAGAGCATTGTTCTCTCAATTTATTAAATCCCAACTTTATAATTACTTATTGTCACCTACAACATAAAGGGAATGCTTTTTTATATTTTATATTATTTTTCTTTTTTTCTTTTTAAAGTTTATTTTTTTATTTTGAGAGAGAGAGAGAGCAGAAGCGGGGAAAGGTCAAAGAGAGAGAATCCCAAGCAGGCTCTGCAACATCAGTGCAGACCCCGATGTGGGGCTTGAACTCACAAACTGAGATCATGATCTGAGTCAAGATCAAGAGTCGAAAGCTTAACCGACTGTGCCACCCAGTTGCCCATATTTATTATTTTTCTTAAAGTTTATTTGTTTTGAGAGCAAGCGGGTGAGCAGGAGACAGGCAGAGAGAGAGAGAGAGAGAGAGAGAGAGAGAATTCCTGTGCTGTCAGCATAGAGCCTGACTTTAGCTCGAACTCGCAAGCCACCTGAATCGAAACCAGGAGTCAGAGGCTTAACCAACTGAGCCACCCTGGTGCCCCTAAAGGAAATACTTTCAAAATAACGATGTTGGGGCGCCTGGGTGGCGCAGTCGGTTAAGCGTCCGACTTCAGCCAGGTCACGATCTCGCGGTCCGTGAGTTCGAGCCCCGCGTCAGGCTCTGGGCTGATGGCTCGGAGCCTGGAGCCTGTTTCCGATTCTGTGTCTCCCTCTCTCTCTGACCCTCCCCCGTTCATGCTCTGTCTCTCTCTGTCTCTCTCTGTCCCAAAAATAAATGAAAAAAACGTTGAAAAAAAAAATTTCAAAATAACGATGTTGATAGAACTGTGATATAACAAAAGAAAATCTGAAATGTTCTCCATAATTCTTTTTGTCCTTAGAATGGATCCCATTCAAGATACTGCACTGTTTCTTTATCAGTAATGAACTATTTAAAAATGGAGTTGCAACGACAGGGTAGTTATTTGGAAAAAGGTCAAATTCATTCAATAGCTCAAATTATATATCAGAGGATCAAGAGGATCAGAGATGTAAAAGTAAAAAAGTAAGTCATAAACATGATAAAAATGTGTACATAACATGGAAATAAGGAGAGATCCTTTCGAACTGTAACCCAAAATCCAGAAGTTGTAAGAGACACATCACAGTTTAAGTGTTGAAAGCAAAAGACAAAGAGGAAATCCTGAAGCAGCAACAGAACAGACTCATTGTATAGAGGATAACAACAACGTGATGACTAATGCCTGGCACTTCATCAGAAATAGTAAGTGAAGGCAGTGGAATAAGATATTCAAAGTAATGAGAGAATAATAATTTAAAAAGGTCAAAGAGGAATACTATATCCAGCAAAACTATCATTAAAAAATTAGGGGGAAATAAAGACATTTCCAGGCGAACAATATGCAAAGAACTTTCGTAACTCATGAAGAAACCAACCCAATTAAAAAAGGAACAGGAGGGGTCCCTGGGTGGCTCAGTCAGTTAAGTGTCCAACTTTGGCTCAGGTCATGATCTCATGGTTTGTGAGTTCAAGCCCCACATTGGGCTCTGTGTTGACACCTCAGAGCCTGGAGCCTGTTTTGGATTCTGTGTCTCCCTCGCTCTCTCTCAAAAATAAATAAACATTAAAAAAAAAAAAAAAAAGAAATAGGGAAAAGACTTGAATAGACATGTCACCAAAGATATATGAATGGCTCATAAGCAAATATGCTCAACATCATCAGGCACTAGGAAAATGCAAATCAAAACTATAGTGCAATTATTACACTCTTTAAAATGGCTATAATACGAAAGAGCAAAAACACTGTTGCTGAGGCTATGGAGAAACTGGAGGCCTTACCTATTTCTGCGCAGAATGGAAAATAACAAAGCATTTTCTATTTTTAAAAAAATCTATAATTTTAAGGGACATGTATTACTTTCTAGGTTATATTGCACATCCTGACTGAGAAAGAAAACAATCTGAGTAACCAATTTCAATATACAGATTAAAAGGCATTGGAGGTCTCTGAATCTAATAAGGTCTGTTTCATTTTATTTAAAAAAGATTTTTTTGGGGGGGGGGGTGCCTGGGTGGCTCAGTCGGTTAAACGTCTGACTTCAGCTCAGGTAATGATCTCACGGTCTGTGAGTTCGAGCCCCGCATTGAGCTCTGTGCTGACACCTCAGAGCCTGGAGCCTGTTTCAGATTCTGTGTCTCCCTCTCTCTCTGACCCTCCCTCATTCATGCTCTCTCTGTCTCAAAAATAAATAAACATTAAAAAAAAAATTTTTTTTAAATGTTTATTTATTTATTTATTTATTTATTTATTTTTTTATTTATTTTTGGAACAGAGAGAGACAGAGCATGAACGGGGGAGGGTCAGAGAGAGAGGGAGACACAGAATCGGAAACAGGCTCCAGGCTCCGAGCCATCAGCCCAGAGCCCGACGCGGGGCTCGAACTCACGGACTGCGAGATCGTGACCTGGCTGAAGTCGGACGCTTAACCGACTGCGCCACCCAGGCGCCCCTAATGTTTATTTTTTGAGAGAGAGAGGGAAACACAGAATCTGAAGCAGGCTCCAGGCCCTGAGCTGTCAGCACAAAGCCCAATGTGGGGCTCGAACCCACAGACCGTGAGATCATGACCTGAGCGGAAGTCGGATACTTAACCAACTGAGCCCCCCAGGTGCCCCAAGCTCTGTTTCATTTTAAGTCAGAGATAGTTCCAATGTGTTGGAATCTCTTTTAATGAAGAAAAATTAATTTGTTCACATTATTTTATCAGGCTACTAAAAAAATCTGAACAAAATGAAACGAGAAAATTTTAACTTGATCTCCTTTAAATACATAATGTAAAGGTACAAATATGACTTTAGCCATTTAAATGTAGCCAGTTAGCAATTAATATTAGCCAAATTCACTTTATTCCATTAATGAAAAAAAGATTCCATATTAGAATACCAATTAATGCAATACATCAAAATAACATATATTTTTTAATGTTTTTAATGTTTGTTTATTTTTTGAGAGACAGACAGAATATGAGCAAGGGAGGGGCAGAGAGAGAGGAATACACAGAATCTGAAGCCGGCTCCAGGCTATGAGCTGTCAGCACAGGGCCTGATGTGAAGCTAGAACTCAGGGACCGTGAGATCATGACCTGAGCTGAAGTCGGATGCTCAACTGACTGAGCCACCCAGGCACCTGGAACAGATTTAAACAAAACATAGTTGAGCACTGCTGTAGATCCTTGATAGTTAAATCCTGCCAAATACGACATTTAAAAAATTATTTTTCAGCAAGAAAATTTCAGCAAACATTATGATCAGGAGTTAACACTGGGAATATTTTCATGAAAGTGGGCTGAGACCAGGGGCCCAGTCAGTGCTCAGCCCGTTCACCCCTGCACAGGATGCCTGAGCCAGGACCCAGAGGAAAAGGGTAAAGCAGGAAACAAAACTAGAAGCAGGAGGCTAGAACAGTTATTATTCACAGATGACATGATTACAAACCTTGAAACAGCAGATCTATTTTGACTGTTTGACTAATAAGAGAATCGAGAAGGTTGGGGAGGAATACCTTCTGCCCTGTGGTCCTTCTAGCTGAACTTAAAAATCTAACTGACATGACACAAATTAACAGGAGAAAACTAGATTTAATAGTGTACATGTGGGAATCCACAGAGGTGTGAAATTCAGAAGACAGTGAGGTACCGTGAAGCTTACAGGGAATGAAGGAGAGGGGTATGGGTGTAAACTCAATAGCAAGGTGAGAGGAGATGTTTGAAAAGAAGGCTGATTATACAGATGAGTTCCTTCGGTAAAGGGGGGCCTCTGTTAATACTTGTCTTCCTCCTGCAGACTCTCCTTTCCACTGTAAATTTAGACAGTTATGGGGGAGGCACAACACCTTTCCTGCATCTGCTGGTATTTTGTTTTGCTGTTTTTCTTTTTTTTTTTACTTAAAAAAATGTTTATTTTGAAGACAGCGCAAGCAGGGGAGGGGTGGACAGAAAGGGAGACACAGAATCTAAAGCAGGCTCCAGGCTCTGAGCTGTCAGCACAGAGCCTGACGTGGGGCTCGAACTCACAAACTGGGAGATTGTGACCTGAGCTGAAGTCGGATGCTCAACCGACTGAGCCACCCAGGCACCCCTGATGAATATTTTCAATATATAATTATCAGAAAAGCATTGAGACCTCAACTGAATGATATAATTTATTTAAAAGGAAAAAAGCTGAAACTTGAAAAAAAAAATGAACACATTAGGAATCATATTGAAATATGAAATTTGAGGATACAGGAATGGAACAAAAATGGCCCCTGGGTGGGGAAAACCCTTTCCAGTGCAACACTGAGGTTGCGCACACACCACTGAGAAAGAGGATCTCGGGCGCCTGCATTTTGACCTCAAACTTTCCCGTTGGGTTCTCTCCAGCTGGACTCTCAGCTCAGGAGGAAGACTGAAAGCAAAACATGCCCTGAGGGGAACCAACAGCTGCCCCTTCAAGCAGTAGGGTTTGCCCTGAGCCCCCACTCATCATTGACTCCAAGACAAAGATCTCTTTGACTTTCACTGCCTACCTATCCACCCACCCACCTTTGCCCCACATTTTCCTTATAAACGTGGAAGTATTTTCAGCACTTTGGACAGTCTTTGAGAAGCGAATCCTAGGTTCCTTTCGTGTTTCACCACGGCTCCTCTCTTTGCCTTTGGATTTTGTCAGCAGGAATGGCCCAACCTGGTCTGTTTGGAACCCCACCCCTCTTGCACCCTTGCGCCCCAGCTACACCATGGTCCGGATGAGCTCAGGGAGGGAAGAAACACTACAGGACACGAGCCTGTCACCTCCGCGGATGGGTGGGGGGACAACAACGAGGAGGTCCCGGGAGGAGTGACAGGTCCCCGCCCCAGGAGCACGCGATGCCGCGGGCTGTGGAGGTGGGGGTCTCAGGACAGGGTGAAGATTGCGGAATGCCAGGCTCAGGGAGGAAACCGGCCACCCGCGCTGACCGCAAGGGGCAGACAGACAATCGAGAGGCGGGAGCCGGCGGCAAGGGCAAGAATCCGTGCACCGAGTGGGGACTTCACACGGCATCGGGTCCGTGAGGAGGGTCGGCGAAGGGTACTGTGCAGGAAAACGACGAGGCCGGTAGTGTCCACATGCCACAGGCAGAGAGGCAGATCTCCTTCCGAGCAATTTTAACCGGGAACAGAGCGGATCCCAGCACTCGGATCGTCTCCAGCGGCGTCGGGACTCACCGCTGCATGGACCGGCTGGGGGGTGCAGCCTTCCAGCGACCCCACACCCACGTGCGGACTTCTGCGGACCGAGCAGCCGCTGCGTTCAAACCTGAACCGGAAAGACAAACTGTCCCGCAACAGTGGGACACCACTTATCCGGATCCGCTTCCGGGTCTGCCAGAAATGCGCTACGGCCGTGCTGGGGGGTGGGGGGGCGGGGCTTCGGCTGGCCGGGGCGGGGCTGGGCATGGTGCGTCCTGGGATCCGGGGAAGCGGGTACGGAGGCTGGGAGTGGGTGGGGCTAGGAGGGTGTTGGCTCCCGAGGGAGCGGGTGTGGGGGCGCGGTCTGGGGGTGGGCGGGGCTGCGGTGAGCGCGGGGCGGTGCCTGGAGCTAGCGAGGACCGGTGGGGGTGGAGTCTGGTGGTGGGCGGGGCCTTGGCCGATCCTGTGTCCCGCCCCCGGGGCGTTCCTGGATCGGCCCCACCTAATGTGGTGTTCGGGGTTTGGATTCATTTAGACTACTTAGGCGTAGTGCGGGGCAGGGTTGACTCCTTCCTGCTTTATGTATATATTTCCAACAATTTAGCGTAAACGCTTAGAGTGCTGTAGACTCTCACACTGGAAGCCGAGATGTTTTCCTCTTACTGAGCTGGAAACGGTTGGAGTCCGAAGCCGCTTTTGCTAGCGGGTGGAGACGAGAGGGGGCGCTGGGCGGTGTACACAATGGTTCCACGGGGAGGAGCTGCAGCAACCCGGGACAAAGGGCCTGGGAGGGTGGGTGGAGGGGAATTTGAGCTTCGACGTCACCAATCCATTGCTTTAAAATATCAATTAAAAAAAAAAACTAAAAAAATAGGCATTAATTCCTTGGTTCCTTTTTATCTTCATTGTGTTGGTCTATTACGTGCTGGAGGTGAGCTATAAATCTATGCATGTATCTTGAAATAAAGTTGGATTGCGTCTACTTGTTTGCAATTAACTGAAATTTTCTTTTGTCCTGCTGTAACCTCACATTCGATAGATGTTCTGTTGTTACCGAACCCCAAGTTCAGGCTCAGAAGGCCCAAGAGATGAATGTTGATTGGAAGGGAATTTAAGCTTTAGTCAGGAGGCTGGCCACCCTGGGAGAGGACAGATTTGTCCCAGGGCCAACACCAAGGAAGGTTTCTGCCTGGCCCAGGGATTTTTAAAGGAGTTTGGGGCAGTTGATCCGTAAAGGGAGGGCAGTGCTCCCTGGAACATTTCTTGATTACCTGCAGACTCAGTGATGCCAGCTACAGATGTTATCTCCGTGTTCTGAGGTTGTGCAAGGGGGTCTGGTTCCTCAGTGCCCAAGTGCCAGTGCTAGTGCATTTGGATTCTGTTTCATGAAGTGCAGAGGTGCTCTGTTGTTTCTAGGAAAGAATGCATGATCTATAGATACTCAAAGACAGGATAGTTAATCACGAGGGCTAAGGGTGCTTGCTAAAGCTTAAAGACTATTAGGTTGCCTGGAGGAGCTCAGGTGGTTTCACTATATGTGTGTTAAAGTGGAATAAGGGTATTTCTGAGGCTCCTGGGTGGCTCAGTTGGTTAAGTGTCTGGTGATTTCAGCTCAGGTCATGATCTCACAGTTCATGGGATTGAGCCCTGTGTGGCACTCTGTGACAGCACGGAGCCTGCTTGGCATTCTCTCTCTTCCTCTCTCTCTCTACGCCTCTCCAGCTCATGCTCTTTCTCTCTCTCTCAAAATAAATAAACATTTTTTTTTTTAAAGAGTATTTCTGGGGCACCTGGGTGGCTCAGTCAGTTAAGGGTCCAACTCTGGCTCCAGTCATGATCTCGCAGTTTGTGAGTTTGAGCCTCATATAGAACTGTGTGCTGACAGCTCAGCCTGGAGCCTGCTTCAGATTCTCTCTCCCTCTCTCTCTCTGCCCCTCCTACACTTGTGAGCGCATGCATGCGCTCTCTCTCTCTCAAAAATAAACGTTAAAAAAATTAAAAAAAAAAAGTATTTCTTAGGGGTGTGCCTGGTTGGCTCAGTTGATAGAGTATGCAACTCTTCTCAGAGTTGTGAGTTTGAGCTCCATATTGGGTGAAGAACTTACTTAAATATGCACACACACACCAAAAGTGCAAGAAGAAACAGTACTTAAACACATATATTTTATGTGTTTATGTAGAGAACTATTATAAGTTATTAAGTAAAAGTATTTCCACAGTGGAAAAAAACTAATGAGTTCATAGTTCTTTGGGGCAGACAATTGTTCCTCAATTGTCAGAGGGAAAAATGTACCATATACATCAATCCTAGCATGCCAGAATTCCACTGAAAGGAAACCAGGTTTCCAAATCTTTTACAGGTTTCAAAATTTCTTCTTTCAAAATCTTTCACAAATTTTCTCAATGATCGGGTGAGGTATTGGCACGTTAATATCTCTAAAATAATCAACTCTTCTCAAATGATGACAAGAATACGTAAAGAAAACACAAAGACATGAAAACAGATGGAGCATGTAATTCATACTGATGGAGAAGTGGTCCCAATTCTTTTTTTAAAAAGTCATTATTTATAGTGGACATACAATGTTACATACATTTCAGGTGTACAATACAGTGGTTGGCAATATGTTACTCAATGCTCATCATGATAAATTTAGCCACCATAGAATGTTATGACAGTATTATTGACTATATCCCTATACTGACTTATTTATCTTATAACTTCAAGTTTGTACCTTTTAATCCCCTTCACTTATTTCACCCTCTCCCTATTCTTCTCCCATCTGACAAGCATATGTTTGACCTCTGGATTTGTTTTTTGTTTTGTTTTGTTTTGATTTTTACACTCCACGTATAAATGAAATCCTATGGTATTTGTCTTTCTTTGTCTAGCGTATTTCACTTAGCATAATACCCAATCCTGATTCTTTAAAAAAAAGTTTTTTTATAGTTATTTATTTTTGAGAAACAGCGAGACACAGCGTGAGCAGGGGAGGGCCAGAGGGAAAAGCAGACAGACTCTGAAGCAGGCTCCAGGCCCCGAGCTGTCAGCACAGAGCCTGACTGGGGCTCAAACCCATGAACTGTGAGATCATGACCTGAGCCGAAGTCGGACACTCAACCACCTGAGCCAGCCAGGTTCCCCAATCCTGATTCTTAACAGCAAAACTCTTTCCTCTCTGACAACTGCTACTAAAGCCACATCCTGGGGCGCCTGGGTGGCTTGGTCAGTTGAGCGTCCAACTTCGGCTCAGGTCCAGATCTCACGGTCTGTGAGTTCGAGCCCCGCGTCGGGCTCTGTGCTGACAGCTCAGAGCCTGGAGCCTGTTTCAGATTCTGTGTCTCCCTCTCTCTCTGCCCCTCCCCTGTTCATGCTCTGTCTCTGTCTCAAAAATAAATAAACGTTAAAAAAAAAAATAAAGCCACATCCTAATACATTTTTTTTTTGCCCTGCCAGATCAATTTTTCTTTAAATTTACATCCAGATTAGTTAGCATATAGTGCAATAATGATTTTAGGAGTAGATTCCAGTGATTCATCCCCTATGTATCATACACTGTGCTCATCCCAACAAGTGTCTTCCTTAATGCCCCTTAGCCAGTTAGCCCATCCCCCCCACCTGCAACCCTTCCAGCAACCCTGTTTGTTCTCTGTATTTAAGAGTCTCTTATGTTTTGTCCTTGTCCCTGTTTTTATATTATTTTTGCTTTCCTTACCTTACGTTCTGTTTTGTATCTTAAATTCCATATATGAATGAAGTCATATGATATTTGTCTTTCTTTTAGCATAATACCCTCCAGTTCTATCCACGTAGTTGCAAATGGCAAGATTTCATTCTTTTTGATTGCCAAGTAATACTCCATTGTATATATATACCACATCTTCTTTATCCATTCATCCGTCGCACATCCTAATACTTTTAAAACTTAAATGTTTATTGGAACCGGCAGAGAAAATATTATAAGGTATATTTGAATTTGACAGGCACAGAAGTCCATAGGATTTTTTATATGTTCATCTAGGACAGTATATCTCAAAATCCCTGATGCCAGCCACATAGAGCAATTCCATCAGGATTTTTTTTTAAAATTCCCGAGGTAATTCTAAAGTGCTGCCCTGTTTGAGAAATAGCACCTAGGATGTCTTGAGGAAGATTCAGTCATGGACTGAGCTTGTCTGCAGGAAGCCTAGATCATCCTTCTCAGGGATCATTTATGACCCATACAGAAATGTCAAAGCTGGGCACCTGGCTGGCTCTGTGGGTAGAGTGTGTGATTCTTGATCTCGAGCGTGGGTTCAAGCCACCCATTGGGTGTGGAGATTACTTAAAAAGAAAAAAGCTGAAAGCTTGTTCTATTGTGGTTGTCTATGTCCACATTCCAGGAGTTGTAGACAATCCAGAGAATAGGGAATTCTGAGTGCTGGCAGAAGGAAGCCCACCTTCCCACCTCCCTGTAGAAGGGAATCTTCAGGGATTACCTTTTGTGATGTGGGTTAATACCAGGTGCTGGGAGGGTATGGGGACAGAGGAGAGGGTCATGTGTTTGGCAGACAGTTGGAGACCTGGCCCGGTGTAGTTTCTCATGATGTTGTTCTTCACACCAAGGGGAGGTCTTTTTAGGATTCCCAGTGATAAAATAAAGGAATTTTTCAACTTTTATTTATTTATTTATTTATTTATTTATTTATTTATTTATCTGCTTAGAATGATTACTTCAGGCTTTATTTTTTGATAAAACAAATTAGTCCAGTGGTGCCTGGGTGACTCAGTCAGTTAACCATCCGACTGCAGCTCAGGTCATGATCTCACAGTTTGTGTGTTTGAACCCCGCATTAGGCTCTGTGCTGACAGTGAAAAGCCTGCTTGGGATTCTATCTCCCTCCCTCTCTCTCTCTTTCAAAATAAATAAACTTAAAAAAACCCCAAATTAGTCTAATAGTTCCAAGATACAAAATTAACCAGTTAAAAATTTTTTTTTTAAATATTTATTTTTGAGAGAGAGAGAGAGAGAGAGAGAGACAGAGCACGAGCGGGGGAGGGGCAGAGAGGGAAGGAGATACAGAGTCTGAAGCAGCCTCCAGGTTCTGAGCTGTCAGCACAGAGCCCAATGTGGGGCTTGAACCCACGAACTGCAAGATCATGACCTGAGCCGAAGTCAGATGCTCAACCGACTGAGCCACCCAGACGCCCCTTTTTCTTTAAAAAAATTTTAAATATTTATTTAAAAATTAACCAGTTTTTTAAAAAAATATTTATTTTTGAGACAGAGGGAGAGTGTGAGTGGGGGAGGGGCAGAGAGAGAGAGAGAAAGAGAGAGAGAGACAGACAGATGATCTGAAGCAGGCTCTGCAATGACAGCAGACAGCCTGATACGGGGCTAGAACCCATGAACTTTGAGATCACGACCTCAGCCAAAGTTGGACGCTTAACCTACTGAGCCACCCAGGTGTACCCAAAGTCAACCAGTTTTGCAGTGATTAACGATAACAGCACACAAATCAACCCTTCCTCGGGGAAACAGTGTCCTCCCTAATGCCCTCCTTGGTCACGATGCAGATTGTGAGTGCATCCCCAGTGTGCACGTCCCTCTCAGCTGCGGAAATGAAGGCGTCTTTCACCAGCCGCATGGCTACGTCCAAGGACAGTGGGATATGCTCCACATTCTGCGTGGTCTTAAAACTAACCTGGTTGTCAAGCAGGGGCTGTAGCAGGGCACTTGCTGAGCCTCTGGACTTGAAGGCGTCTCTCTGGTAGGACCCTACCATGTCAGAGCTGTACACAGCTCCCTTCCCTTCTTCATCCAGTCCTGGATGGTGTTGTAAACCTAACATGGAAAGAAGCACCTTGAATGGAGTACTGTAGACGGCATGGCAGCCATCGCCCCCCGGTAGTCATGGTCTTGTTATTAGAATGCGTTTACATCTTTCTCTTTTTTAATGTTTATTTATTTTTGAGAGAGAGGCAGGGGAGGGGCAGAGAGAGAGGGAGACAGAGGATCCGAAGCAGGCCCCAGGCTGACAGCAGTGCGCCCGATGTAGGGCTTTTACTCACAAACCATGAGATCTTCGCCGGAGCTGAAATCAAAAGACAGATGCTTAACTGCCTGAGCCACCCAGGCGCCCTGTCATGATTTGTAACTCTTCATGTACAAAACAGCATACATTGCCCTGCACTAAATGTTTTCTCCCCAGAGCACTCTACTTTGTGAAGATTGTGTGTCCTGGGCAGCTGTCCCAACTTGGGCTGGAATAAAACTCTTTTCCTATTTCTTTAAGATAATAATAATAATAATAATAATAATAATAATAATAATAATAATAATAATAATACAAGGTTTGTTTATTTTGCATCAATATCAGAAAGGTAGGAGGAGGGAAAACAGATTCCTTCCAAAATGCTATCTTTCAGAAAGCTCGATTTCTTTCCACAGTTTTCCTGCACCACAAACATCCCATTTCAGGTCCAGTTTACTAATTTTTCTCATTTTGGGTAATTAGATGTAACACAGTGATGGCTTCAACAGCTCTTGAGAATTCTCTCCCTGCGATATAATGATTTATATGAAATATGTATTTGGTCATTCAGATGACCAAAATTTATTTCACGGATCTGCTTGGTTTTCACCCACGGGTTCTAAAAATGCTTCAGAGCCATAGGAGTGAAGTGACAGCCTCATTATTAATGAAGATGACTTTTGGGCTCCACCCAAGGGCAGAGGCTGGTGGCCGGCAGGATCAACCATGTGATTAGAGGGTTGGAAATTTTAGTCCCACCCCCTGACCTCTGCGGAGGGGAGAGGGGCCGACGGTTGAATCAGCCAGTAGCTGGTGACTGAGTCATTCATGACTATGTAATAAAGCCTCTGTAAAAATCCAAGAGCCCAGCTTCTGGTCCTGTTATGGAGACTTTGCACGTTTGGGAAACCTCAACACCCCACGTGCCACTAAACTGCGCCCAGACTCCACGAAGACAGAAGCTCCTTTGTTGAGTAACTTAGCCCGATGTAGCTCTTCATCTGGCTGCTGATTCGTGTCCTTCAAAAACCTGGTAAGTGTTTCCCTGTGTTCTCTGAGCTGCTCTAGCAAATTAATTGAACCTGAGAAGAAGGTTGTTGGCACCTATAATCTGTAGCCAGTTAATCAGAAGCACAGGTGGCGGCCTGTGGCTTGCGGCTGGCATCAGAAGTGGGGGAGGGGGGATGTGGGGAGATGGGGTGAGAGATGGGGGTTGGGGAGGCCATCATGTAGGACCGAACACTTAATACTCGGAATCTGATGCTATCTGCAGATAGTGTCAGAATTGCTTGGTGTTGTGTGGAGTAAACCCCGGTCTGCCATATTTGGTCCAGGAACCCTAATATCCCTAATGAATATATTCTCAATGAGAAACAATCAAATATGGGGCACCTGCGTGGCTCAGTCGGTTAAGAATCTGACTTCAGCTCAGGTCGTCATCTTACGGTTGGTGGGTTCGAGCCCCGCATCGGGCTCTGTGCTGTCCGCTCAGAGACTGGAGCCCGCTTCAGATTGTGTCTCTCTTTCTGTCTGCCCCTCCCCCACTGGCTCTCTGTCTCCCCCTTAAAAAAGAAATAAACATTTAAAAAAAGAGAAATAATCAAATAGTTTGAAAATATTCGGAATATAAAGGTATTTAAATTAGTTTTAAATTGCATTTCCCTATTTGTGACTAC